>NC_085005.1:18328706-18336206 GCF_963854185.1 Sardina pilchardus
ATATCACTCTAGTTTATATAGTGTGGAAGGAAAGGCAGAAGTCTCTTTCAGTTTCGGGCGCAGGCTTGAAAAGGTTGCAATCTTTTTTCCGGAAATGATGGTCATTATTTTTGTCTGCCAAAAGATGAGCTCTGCCATTACGGGGTGACTGAATGAAGGCCAAGAGGATTATGGGATGTCTACCTTCATTCAGTCGAGACAGACAGGGAGCGGGCAAACACACCCACTGCCAAACACATCGCACCTTATTCCTCACATGGATGCACACACACACACATGCATAAACATAGCACACTCACGCACACATGAACACGCACACACGAACAGGCACACACGCACGCATACACACACACACACACACACACACAGACACACACACACACACACACACACACACACACACTCAGACACATGCTCACACACATACATGCATCTCTCACACACACACACACAGTTGCACATGCGTGCACACGCACACACCATATTTTAGAAACAATTGGACTCACTATACAAGTCACTTCTAAGACTTCAAACAGGGCACTGCAATTGACTGCAGTCTGACGCATATAGCAGGAGCCAAATTCACCATTTTACATTCAGCTAGCAGCGCTGACTCTTTCAAGGGACAGAGCTGGTTTCTTGATCATAATAACAGCTATTTGGACAGGTTTGGATCCTGCATGGAATACGGCAGCGGTACCATAACTGTAGTTATCATCACACAGGGCCAAGCTGTCAAAGCTGAGGAGACGTTTGATAAATGTTGACTGTTAACGTTAACAAGACTGTCGAATTCTGAACAGCTTGATGCATACAAATAAGTGAGTTTTATCATGTCACATAATTGGCAGTGAAGTGGGCACAAGTCTGATTTTTTTTTCTCCATTAATAATTTGAATCAGTGCTCCCAACGTTTTGGTCTGATTGACTTTATTCAAAAATATGAAGGTCATACTGACTGTGATGAATATAAAGTCCCAGACACAAGAGCAGGTGTTGGTTTTTTTTTATGTATGACTTTGATAAGAAAGTGCAGAGAATCCAAAATCCAAAGAGTATTCAAGATTCAAGATCAGGTCAAAGCACAGGTGATCCAATAGACAGGTGAACACTCCAAACGTAATCTAACAGGCCAACAGTCAAAAAAGGATCACAAGAACAGAGATTTGGATCACAAGAACAAGGCTCTGCAAAGTTCTTACAAACAATACCTCATGGGGAGTGTCATGTCCCAGTCTAGGGGTTTTGTAGGACATGAACAAAACCCCCTATTAGACATACCGCTCTGGTGAGAACTAATCACTGATCAGTCACAGGTGGTTTTAATATTCTGGGGAAACCATGCAGGACTGCACTGGATGTGTCTGGTGTAGTGGGAGCGCTGCAGTGAGTTAGGCCTTACAGGAGCTTATGATCAGTCCAGCATAATGAATGTTAAAGTAGCCGTAGGTAAGATTGTGGCCAAAACTGGTATACTGTAATCACTTTCATAACGATGCATAAGGAGGTCTTTTGGGTTTCGTAACAACATTTTTTATTCGACACGTTTGTAGCTGCAGCTGTGGTAACTAGAGCAGAGCTGGCAACACGGATGCCGAAACACTTCTGACTTTGTGATTAGTAGATAGATAGGTGGAGGGTGGCACATCAGGCCAAAACTCAACATGACAACATCAACAGCAGTTGAGGGCTGCAACTTCACTTTTAAATGACAATATCCTGGCCGATCTACTGTTGTTAGTGATATAAGTATTTGAAATTAAAATGATTTCTTAATGTCTAGTGACACATCAGGGCCATTTTATGATTAATTGAAATACATTTCTTACATATGGATCCTTTAAGGCTGTGTCAAAGTAGAGAAGTTTAGTGAACATTTGAAGCTGAGAACAACATTTGATGAACAGATGATAAGTGTTGTGCAGCACACATGCGCAAGAATAGGGCTCGGGCACACGCCTTGCATTCTAGGAATATTTCCGCTATTTTGGTAGTGCACACATAATATCCATTCATTCAGATGCAGAAGACAAGAAGCAGAAATGTAGTATTAGCGATTCTTTTCCTCTTGCGATCATGGGTGGCGCTGTTACACCCCACTACACAGCAACATACGACCAAGAAGGCAACAACTAAGTAACAGGAACACACTAATAGGCGGGAGTAAATCCATAGAAATCCATAGTAAACTAAGGAGTGAGGCTGCCAATATGGCTGTGCCCGCAAAGTTTTCACGTCACGATCCCGAGCCCTATTGTCCATCTCCAGACACTTTATCATAATAGGTTTAGATTCAAGTATGGTACATAACATTTTTCGAAAGAGGTCAAGCATTTGACGGTAGGCTAAAATGGGTGGGAACAGTGCCCTCTGAAGGAGGCACAGTGAACTGCAATGTCGGGAGGAAGAGCCTAGAAATGGCATAAGCCAGATGGAGTTAAAGGTGAACTATGCACGTTTTTTTTAGCTTAATTTGCCCTAACTAATCAGCTTCGGAGTCATTGGAATGTTATTTGACTTATTTCGGGTTGAATGACGGCTGTCTCGCGTCCCCTTCTAGCGCCTCTGAGCGGAAAAACCACGCATGCAAGTTTGTGCCACCGGGACGGCACTGAACAAGAGAAAGTCTCCAGCCTCGCGATCATGCTCATGAAAAGGCAGACTGATTGAGGAGTGTTGTGAAATATACACGCTAAAGCTGTAGGGGAAGCTCTGCAGAGAAATCTGCAAGCGTAAAAATGAGCGAAAACGAAAAGCGAAGGCGAAACCGGTGATGAAATCACCAAACCTGCATAGTTTCCCTTTAACAATTAGTTGATCATCTGAGCATCTGCATATAAAGGGGTCTAAAGGGGACTATTCAAGTGAAGTGTGACCGTAATATTTTCAACACCACACACGCACGCATACACAGACACACAGACACACAGACACACACACACACACACATACACACACTGCTGTGTTAATTCAGATCAACCTCCGACTACATTTGAAGTGTTTTGCAGCACCCATGTGCCCCCAATGCTGTGCCATCCTTTTAGGCTTTCACATCACCATGTGCGTGTGTTCATTCCAGATCTTTCCGGATTCCCACGAGCGGTTCCCCAAGCTGACCAAGCGGCTGCCGTCCATCGTGGTGGAGCCCACCGAGGGCGGGGAGGTGGAGAGCGGCGAGCTCCGCTGGCCCCCGGACGAGATGAGCTCCGGTGATGAGGAGCCCCAGGAGCCTTCGGTCCACGCCGCAGGTCAGAGGTCCCAGTGGCTCCCAGCCGCGGTTGTCACATACTGTACACACTCCTGTGTGCTGTTGTTGTGTTCCATCGGTTACGAGTCGGAAATTGCAAATAGAAAGTCCCCTGACGTCATGATTTCTACTTCTGATGTCAGCTCGTTGAAACCCTAGCACCCCAATTCGACTTTCAAAGATGGCTGCATCAGTTACTGTAACAGTACCTGTTACTGTTACAGTAAATAGCCGTAGATAAGCACTGTATCTTAGCAGTTCTGTGTTATTGGTGTCATTCTGTGTCATTAAATCAGTCGTAGAATCAATAGTGTTCAACCTCTGTCTGCCGCTATGTTGCTACAACGCTCGTTTGTGTAAAGTACTGTGTAATGCTTGGTGATGTGATTGTGTATTAGGTTTGTGATTATGTTGGGATGTGTCCTGTTGAGTCTGTCTTGTCTTATCGTCTACACGGAGAACTTTAAGTTGACATTGACTTTGTGAAAGAATGCAATTTTTACAACTGTAATTAAACTTAGATTGTACACAGCAAATACGTTTGCAGGTATCTGGGCCTTATATTAATTTAGACATGCTAAAGTCTGAACGGTAACTCATTTGACATACCATAGATGTTATAAATATGTTATGCTATGTTCATTCTGTTATGATGTAACAGTTACTTTGGTAAAAGTACAAGACGTTAATGTTGAGATTCTTACAGGTGAGGAGCAGCCAGGTGACACAGAGGAAGACGAGGAGGAAGAAGACAGAGAGATAGGTGGGGCATCAAACTGACAGACAGAAGTTGGCACCAATCAGGCACCAGCATTTCACTGTGAATGTCTCTGAGAGACGGGCGGTGTGGCAGAGGCGGGGCTTAGATTAGGCCCCACCCAGTGTTGGCACAAGAACCGCTTACTTCGAGGGGAACCTCCACCTCATTGGATCGGACTGCTGACTGACAGACTGACTTTACTGAAATAGCTCACCTGTGCCAAACACTAGAAGTAGCCTGCTACTGTGATCGAGTCGTCAGTTTTGGATTGTTTTCTCTTTCATTTTTTTTTTTTTAATAACGACGGTCCTCTAGTGTTCATTTTAAAATTCAGTTATTCATGTAATGACATACTGGCATATACTGTATATACAAAACTGATCATGTGTAGTTTCTTTCGACCAAAGTCTAAACCTTTCAACGTGTATCAGAAACAATGGTAGTTTTCAGGAATATGGGTTTAAATTGTGTTTTATATATGTCAGTTTGACTGCGAATAGTCTATCCGTTTTTGCCTTCATGTAGATGAACTATAGATAATGTCTATATTGTTGATGTAGCTGAGATGGGTTCTATCTATTTCGAAACAAAGAATAGACATGATTTTGATTCTGTAAATACCTGTGATGATATCTCTCCATGGATGAGCCCCTGAAGATGATAAGAATTCTATTGCATTGTAACAGCTGGGCTAGACTGGCTTGAGCGCAGTGTGTTCATTCGAAAAGATTAGACCCGTCTTCTAGAACTATTTTAAAACTCCACGAACGGAATGCTTCAGTTGCACACCCGATATAGCCCAGCTGCAAGGCCCTGTATACACCTACCTGGACATTTTCAAAAATGGTAATTTTTCATTTTTGATCATGGCTTGAGTCTGGTCTTGGTGTTGGACCAATTTGGATGTAATAGCTTAGCAATGTCAGATGCTATCGAGGATGTTTCCGTTGCATTTCTCCCTTTGTGTCTGTGTAGAGATTGTTTCTTGTCTACGTCCCTGTAACCACTCGTACAGTACAACACTGTTTTCTTTTGTGCTGCTGCTTATCTGTAAAATATTTTGAGATTTGTATAAATTCCTGCTTCTCTGTGACAGAGTCATTGTTATGTTTGTCTCTCTCAACAAACTGAAAAAAAGCTTTTTGCTGTCAGCCATCAGCAAACCAAGTCTTATTGCTCTTCATCTCCAAGTTTATGCTCTCAGGTTATCTTCTTGTCCTGATAAAATAGGCGAGAGCGCCAAATGGCAATGGCCAGTGGCCAAAACATTAAAAACATTGGGGTTGGCATTGGTCCTATTCCTGTCAACTACTCTTTTTTCCATTTCATATCTGGAATAGGACTGATAGGGAATTACATACAGTACATGACATATTTCATTTGATATTCAATTCTTCCATGAATACTTACTTCCATTATTTGCAGATAGTTGCAATCATGCTTCACTCTATCCATGTCTATATCTATACAGTAAACAAGGTCACAAAGAGACTTCTTTCCTTGGAGTTGTGCTTATTCCACCACTCCCTCTAAATAACTGACAAAAGCACTTACTACATACCCTGGAGTTCTGGCGAGAGCACAATTGAGTTGTGTCTGCAAGATACTCTGGTAATGAGCAGTGATACACGTTAGCTTTACCCCAGGCATCGTGGCGAGTAACCAATCAAATCGATGTATCTGATATAGACAAGCTAAACTGATGACGACAGTGCTGCAACATTCAAAGTCAGTAAACATTGGTCGTAGTGTTATCCAATTGCGCTCAGTGAGATTTTCAAATGCATGCTTGGTGCCGCCCCTCGAGTTGGGCCATTACATTATTCATGGCCAGACCCTTAATCTGAAAGATTACCAGGGTCTTGATTTTCCAGGCTACTTACCTGTACTACTGTATGCAGACTGGCTCCTCTTCTGCATAAATGGCTCACCTTCCTTGGTTCACTCTACTAAATCATCAAACTTTACACCATTCAAGCTTGGGCACTTTGAAGAAGCCTGAGCATGTGAGACCCCCCTAGCACGCCTTCATGTGGTTGGCACTGAAGGCATCAAACTCACAAACATTACTGTTTTCACAATAACCCCGAATGCTCTGCTTTTTCACTCCAGCGAGAGCCCCTCGCATGTGTCCTCCTTCTCTTTGTGCCTCGACTGCAATCAAGACGCGCTGAGTCACTGTCAAGTAAACACACGATGCTAACGACTAGGCTGCTGCCCGGCAATTAGGGCCGTGATGGAGCCGAGAGAACGTGGGCAAAGACACCCAAAAGGGCCCGCAGCCACTCACGACTCCACGCCGAGCGACGACTCTCGTGCTGAATAACAACTGCCCCTGCCGTCACGGGATTGGCCGGTCCGATGCTATTTTAACATGACAATGCAAAGGAGGTGCGTTGTTATGAGGTGGGGGGCCCAGGAGAGGAGGAGGAGGAGGAAGGAGGGGAAGTGTGTGTGTGTGTGATGCCTGTCTGACAAGGCTGTTGCTGTGGCAACAGTGCCAGGGCAAAGTGGTGGAAGAGAGAAAGAAGCTGCATCTTCAGATGGGCTCCACAGAACACAAAGCTGAAGAAGAGAAAAAGTGAGATGGAGAAGAGAGAGAGATTTTGAGATGTTAAACTTAATTACAGAATACAAAAGTGACAAAACTTAAATCAATCAATTAATCAATCAATCAATCAACTTCGATCAATTAGAATGGGCAAGATGTATATAAAGGCAGAAGCACAAACTCACAAAAGGGAGAGAGGGAAAGAGAGTTAAAGTTGGCAGAGAAACTTCAGACAGATAGACAAAGGAAGGCACACTGGGGGCAGGAGAAGAGGGAGAGAGAGAGAGAGAGAGGGTGACATGTTAACAGAAACATACAGAAAAACAAAAGAGAGACAGACAGGAGAAGAGGGAGAGAGAGACAGACAGACAGAGGGAGACATGTTAACAGAAACAGACAGATAAACGAAAGAGAGACAGACAGAGAGAGGAAGAAAAAGAGACCGTTATAGAGGGACCTGTATGGAGAGGGCTTCTAGAGTTCACATAGGCATAGTGGGAGAACAAGAACAGCTGAACACAAAGAGGGAGAAGAGACACACACAAACACACACACACAGCACAGATAAATGTAGCAGCAGCTTAGAGATTTTATTGTGTGGGCCTGGTTTTTGCACCGTAAACAGGTCGAGTGTGTTCCAAGCGCACTAAAAACTCCACGTTTAGACCCGCACACAAAACACACACACACCACCACCACAGCCGCGCCACGCTGGGCATTCAGGAACAAGTGTGGGCTAGCTGTAGCGCTCGCTCTAGCAGGCCTTGGGTCTGAATCAACAAGGCCCCCTCGGAGCCTGAAAAGAACAATCCGAGGAGCCTTCCGGCAGCGGGCTAAATGGAGCTTCAGCCGCGAGGGCCCGAGGGCGGGAATTTGACCGCGGCACGGCTCAAGAGCGGCGTGGGCTGGAGTGCTCACCGGCTGTGTGTGCGCGCAAGGCGC
>NC_085005.1:18338706-18381206 GCF_963854185.1 Sardina pilchardus
TCTCTAATGGCTGTTATTAAATCATTAATTTGACTGCCTATCATTTTCATGAACACTACAACAATGTTAAAATGTTAGCGGTAAAACTTCTTTAGAATTTAGAATGGCTACAGCTCTTTCACAGTGAACAAAAACACAATGACAAGTCAAGGATGCTTGCTTGGTAGTTACAGTAGCAAACCCAACCCCAAAGGTAGGCTGCGTATATTTCTCTGTGGTCAGATGGTTGCCCTTGCTAGCAGAGTCAATGAAAAATCACAAATGAAAAAAATCCACTAACTGGTCTGACCACACCAAGAGCCCTCAGTCCAATTAAAGGGGATGTACTACTTCAGTCAAAAAACTGTTACAGGCCCCAGTCGTGGCGCGACTGGCTGGGGCACCTGCACCGCACAGCGGCCATGGTCGTTTCCGGATCCCACCCCTACTCTCTCTCCCACTCGTTTCCTGTCACTCTACACTGTCCTGTCTGATTAAAGGCATAAAAAAGCCCCAAAAATATCTTAAAAAAAAAAAAAACTGTTACAGACTGTTAAGTAAAGTCAAATGAAGGGCTCGGCTCACGCTGTTTGTTCACAAGGGGAGAGTTAAGAGGAAATAAGAGGCAGAAATTGACGCAGCAGGGCTCCTGTGGTTCTGAGAAGTCCTGACATCTCAGCACATCGACTCAGTCTATTTAATGGGGGAAA
The DNA here is from genome assembly GCF_963854185.1 of Sardina pilchardus. Taxonomy (NCBI): domain Eukaryota; kingdom Metazoa; phylum Chordata; class Actinopteri; order Clupeiformes; family Clupeidae; genus Sardina; species Sardina pilchardus. The sequence continues at coordinate 18,339,396 of NC_085005.1, forward strand.
AAAAGAAAACAAAAGGAATAAAGAGGTGAAAAAAAAACGGTCTCTTTATGTCAAACTGGGATTCCCGTTTCCCAGCCTTCCCTCAGAGGCAATTTCACAGCAATTTGAGAGAGACTAATGACAAGCTTCAGCGAGCTTTCGGAGCCCACCTCCCAGGGTGCAGTGCTGCGTGAGTGAGTCATCAGGCGTCTGATAAAGCCCACACTCCTTATTTGTCAATGTGGGGAAGGAGAAATAATGTGAAATGCCACGGCCACGGTTGCAATAATGGTCATTAAAGCGAAACCTTCCACACCAGGCGGTAGCCTACACTGGAGGTGTGGCGTGGTGTTGGGTGGAAGTTGTGTGTGGCACAAAATAGTCCTCTGGAGAACACAAAATGAAAATGCTATGGTCAGTATGGTCACTATACGGTATCTCTGTGACTCACTGCTCCTCTCCTCTCCTTCTCTACCTCTACTCCTCCCTTTCTCCTCCCCTCCTTTCTATCTTCTGTTCTCTCATTTGACACTGTTGTGTATGTATCATGCTTTGAAGACTCGATAGAAGACTAAATAAATGGATGTTGAACCTCTCTCTCTTCACCTCCTGTTCACTATCCTCTGCTCCTCTCCCCTCTTTCCTACTTCTCCTCTCTCCATTCTTCTCCTCTCTCTTCTCCTCCTGATGGTATGCTACTCGCTGTGGGCCGGTAGAGTATACTCACACGCTGAGTAGAAGCTCAGCCTTATTTACTGACCGCAAGCTCTCTCCTTTCCACTAAGATCACCTCCTCTTCCACCTCTGATCTCTTCTCCCTTCTCCTCCTCTCTCAGCTCCTCTCCTCCTCACTCTTCTACTCCTCCTGTTTCTCCTCACCTCTGCTGTCCTCTCTCTCCACTCCTATCCTGTCATCTCTTGTCATCTCCTCTCTTCTCCTCTCACCTCCTCTCCTCCTGCTGCTATGGTATTCTCTGTGGATATAGGGCATCCTGCTGTGATCAGAGTGCCTCCATGCTGAGTCACAGTTCAGCTCCATTTTCACTCCTCATTTCTCCACTTTATTCCTCTCCTCTCCTTTCTCCTCTCCTCTTCCTTCACCTCCTCTCCTTTCTCCTCTCCTCTTCCATCACCTCCTCTCCTCTCCCATCACGTCCTCTCCTTTCTCCTCTTCTCTTCCATCACCTCCTCTCCTTTCTCCTCTCCTCTCCCATCACCTCCTCTCCTTTCCCCACTCCTCTTCCATCACCTCCTCTCCTTTTTCCACAATTCTCATATCATCTCCTCTCTCCACTCCTCTCCTATAGACCTCTGAAGTTCGCCTACAAAAAGGATCCAAAGCTGCCATCTTTGCCCATATAAGGAGATCCGGGAAGCTAACTGCATTGTAAGGTGCGATAATTGAAAATTCCCATGTTATTTTCCCATAGAAAAAATCTCTCAAGATACCGGATCTCCTTATTTGGGCAAAGATGGTAGATTTTTTGTAGGCGAACTTCAGAGGTCTATTACCCCCTCTCCTCTTTCTTGTCCTCTCTTATCACCTGCTCTCTCCACACCTCTCCTCTCCCATCACCACCTCTCCTCTCTCCCACTCCTCTCGTCACTCAGCTTACATCCTCTCCTCCTCTCTCCACTCCTTCCCCATCACCTCTCCTTTTCCTCCCTTTCCTCTTTCCACTCCTCTCCTCCTCCTCCTACATCTGCTCTGGCCTCCCCTTTCCTCTCCTCACTCAGCTCATGTCCTCTCTTCTACTCCCCTTTTTTCCTTTCCTCTCTTCTCCTCTCCTCTCCTCTACTCCCCTTTTCGCCCTCTCCTCTCCTCCCCTCTCCTCTCCTCTCCTCCCCTCTCCTCTCCTCACTCAGCTCATGTCCTCTCCTCTACTCCCCTTTTCTCCTCTCGTCTCCTCTCCTCTCCTCCTGCTGATGTGGTATTCCCAGTGGTCGAGCGTCCTGCTGTGATCAGAGTGCCCCCATGCTGAGTCAAAGTTCAGCCCCCCCACCCAACCACCAGCTGCTACGAGGGCCGACGCCCTGAAATACCGCCTGATATTTACTGGGGAAATGTCACCGACACCACCCCCAGCTCCCAGCCCTGCCAGGATTGGACACACTATCAGAAAAATCACTAGAGACCTAGCGCCCCAGCACACATACACACACACGCCCACACACACACACACACACACCACTCACCCCCCACCATCTCTCTCACACAAACATCCACTTAAATAGATACAATCAGTCTCTCAAAAACACACAGACACACACACACACACACACACACACACACACACACACACACACACAGATACACAGACACAGAAGCTGAGAAATAAAGACACACACACACACACACTTGGCCAGCGGTGTACTCAGCTCCCTTGGTACCTAAGACAAACACAGTATTTGAATGAGACTCCTACGGATAATTGTGTTCGGTGGGGTGTGTAAGGGGCGTAGTGTTTCCCTCTGTTAAACATTTAATTCTGGGGAACCAAACCCCTCTTAAAGCACCCCCCCCCCCCCCCCCAAACCACCCAAAGATATAACAGCTATCGACAAGGACTACCTGAAACAAAACGACTTGACTAGTCAACAACTACCTTGAAAAAAAAAAGCTGTCATCAAACCTTATACATGTAGTGAGAGTGTGAATTTTTTCTGAATATGGCCGTCGTGACACATTATATCAGCCGAACCTAGAGAAGGCTTTAGACAGTGATCTTCCTCACTGGTTATGTTCTCGTCGTAGAAACAGAACAAATTGGCAATCAGAACTCAATTTTCCACTCATTACCACTAATGACGTGGTGCCGGTTTTGGTTGACATGACACTGTCTGAAGCTACACAGAGAAATTACACGGGATTTGATAAAGTTGGGGCCGTGTTATTATCATTTTCCACAAAACCTCCATTTTCACCTTTCACTTCAGCTATTGAAGTATCCATACTCTGGATTTTGAGGATAGAACACAGGAGTGAGTGTGGTGACATATCTAACCAAGGCTTTTGAAGGCTCCTTCCATGTTTATTTGTTCCCAAGAGACAGTAGAATCTCTCCAGAAGCCCTCCATCAAAGTATCCGAAATGTGTATAGAGTATCTGAAAAAAAGAAAAGAAAAAATCCCAACAGTGTGCCAATCATAGGCAGTGAGTATAAACATTTGATCACAAACCCCCGAGTTCATAGGACTGAGGCGGGAAAGTAAAAACAGTCAAGCTCATTTATCTCCGAGTAATTGGTTCCATGTGGGCAAACCTGCGATTTTAATCACATTACCATCCAATCTCATTATGCTTACAGTACATGGTGCGGGACTGATGTGTTTGTGAAAGATAAGAGATGGATCTGCAGGTAGGAGATAAAGAATGTGGCACTTGAAACATGAGTGTCTTTTTCTCTCTTCTCTCTTTAATCCCACACCCTTATTTCCTCCCCGTTGTCACTCTCACTGTCTCTATCCTTCTCTCTCTATCCCTCTCTCTCTTCAGTCTTCTCTATCCCTCTTTCTCTCCCTCTTGAGTCTTCTCTCCAACTCTCTGTCCCCTCACTCTCTCTCTCCCTCTTCAGTCTTCTCTCTCTCCCTCTCTCTGTCTCTCTCTCTCTCCCTCCCTCTTTGGTCTTCTCTCTCCCTCTGTCCCTCCTCTCATTCTCCCTGCATGCATCGCTCTCTCGCCATCTCATTTACGCTCACCCCCCCCTTTCTCCTTTCTTCTCTCTCTCTCTCTATCTCTCCATTCTTCTCCTCGCCCCGTGCCACCCTCAGGAGGCCTTTGCATCTGAGTGCTCTCTTTAGACTCACCTCAAGAGGAGGAGGAGGAATAAACAGGGAAGGAATGAATAAACATCCTCATTCGGAGCTCTTCATCCTCAGGAGTCATCCTCGGGGGTATCAGAGCAGAGACGCGCGGAAAGCAGAATTCGTCTGCAGTTAGTCTGCAGTCGACATCGGTTTCCTCCCACATGACAGGAGGTGATCATAACCTGTCTGTTTCGCCTTCTTCTCCAAAGGAGACATGAATAATGAAACGGTTGTGTCTGAGTGGCGAGGAAACACAAATAAAGCGTTGCATCATCTCTTGCTTGTTAAACCTACATTTCAATTAAAAGACGTTTCCATCTCAGAGAGTGCAAGGCCGCATTGTCAGGTGCAGACAAACAGAACAGTTGGTAATGAACCGTTAGTCAACAAATTATTGACCGTCATGGTGGAAATATCTATACAGATATGCTAAGATTTGGGGTTGATGTTAGTGTTAGTAAATGGAGTTCTTTGACCCTACAGTATATCAGCTCCAAACTCATTTTGATGCACTGATTTACGATGGGGACCAATGTTATGAGACTATCAATGTCCACTCCACACGTATATACTACAACATGAAGAGCGATACCGTTGCACGTAAATGTATTAACACCTATTTAGTGACTCTTTTGAGCCCTTTTCTAAATAAACGAACCCCTCTCATAGTTAGCCATGTGGACATTCATATTGCTATAGTTACAGAGGGCTTAATTTAGCGGTGTGGAAAGGCCTTCAAAGTTTCCAAAGGACATGCATTTTTTTGTGTTTGCTTCACCACTGGAGCATTCCAAAACAAAAGAAAAAAGCAATGTAAATGTAATTGTCAATTAGTGGTAAATCAAGTTCAATCTTAGACATTTCTCCTCAGCTTAAATCATGGTCTCTCCATAAATAAGACTAGAGGAATAAACACCAAAAAAGGATAAATATCCCAGGATGGGATACCGACTTTCCGCATCCCAGCCGCTTTCCAAAAGGGACAAAAAAGGGGCTACTATAGCTAACTGTTCAACTACTTACTAAATTTCCAATAGTCACCTTTGCTCTTAAGCTGTGTCTGTGTGTCTGTGTGTCTGTGTGTCTGTGTGTGTATGGTGGCAGACACCCTTGTCCCCGCTGGATCCTCCTCCATGCCTCATCGGAGGTTATATTTGGGAAGCCCAGAGGGGTGTCTCGTCCTTCTCTCGAACTGGGCACCGGTCATCCCATCCTCCTCAGCCTCGGTAATGAGGGGGTGCAAGAGGGACGTTACAGAACTGGGCCGAACGTGTCTATGGCAACGCACCCCAGGGCACTTTGTAGCCTCTCTATGAATTGTGGCCCCTCCTCCATATTTCTCCTCTAAGTGAGCTGTGCTGTTTACTCGTTTCCTTGCTTTCTCCCAAATGTTTTGCTGCTAGAGAGACCTTATTGATAAGTCAAATACATCTGGCGGAGTTTCTCAAAATGTGGTCTTTAAGCTATTTTCGTGATTCACAAGTAGATGTGGTCAAATATCATATAATATATCAGTGTTTCTTAAAGGGGTAGTACAGTAATCAGTGGAGACTGTTTTCTTCTTGGGGATCAATAATGTATCTATCTATCTATCTATCTATCGACCGATCTATCTATCTATCAACCTATCTATCTATCTATCGACCGATCTATCTATCTATCTATCTATCGATCTATCTATCGACCTTTCTATCTATCTATCGATCTATCTATCTATCTATCAACCGATCTATCTATCTTTTTATTTTTTTATTTTTTTCCCCACCACCACCCCCCCGTCTTCGGAGGACAACTTTATTTTTATTCACATCAAGGTTTAACAAAAAAAGAGAATGGTTGAAGGAGCTCCGAGTGCCCTTATCCCAGTGCACAAGATACAAAGCAAAACAAAACTAAACTAAGCAAAACAACATAAAATATATAGGCTATATATATATATACACACACACACACACACACATATATATATATATATATATATATACAGTATATATATACACATAAATTATATAGGCCTACATACATATACACATACACTTTATCAGACATTAAAGAGTGACAAGGTGTAGCTTAGAGACTGGGAGGTACAAAGACAGACAGACATATAGACAGAGACCGGTAGACAGACAGACAGATGGAGACAGACATACAGACAGACAGAGACAGGCACACAAACAGAGATTGGTAAACAGACAGACAGTCAGACAGACAAGACAAGACCGCCAGGACAGACAGAGACAGGTACACAAACAGAGACAGATAAACAGACAGACATGCATACAGACAAGACAAGACAGACAGGACAGACAGAGACAGGTACACAAACAGAGACAGATAAACAGACAGACATACAGACAAGACAAGACAGACAAAGACAGACAGACCGAGAGAGAGACAGACAGGTCAGAGTTATGAGTGTGGGGTTGATATGTCTGTGAGTGTTTAACTGATAGGTGTTGTTGAGGGGGAAAGTAGAGATGGTTGCGGGGGGTGATGGGAATGTACGTGGCTTACAATAATTGCTGAATTTGTAGAAAGGTTATGAGGGGATTCCAGGTTTCTTTAAAGGCAGATATATTGTTCATTTTATGTGCTATGGTTTCTTCTATCAAAATGAATTCTGTGATGAGGTTGGTCCAATGGGTGAAATTACAGGATGATTTTGATTTCCAGTTTTGAAAGACTATTTTCTTAGCGATAGCTAGAGAGACAAGGACTGGGGTTTTGTATTTGGAAGGGATGGGGGTGTCTGAGATATCTCCTAGAAGACAGTGCAGGAGACAGTGGGACTCTGCAGTCCAGTACTGAAGATAGTGTGTTGGTTAATGTGGTCCAGAGAGAGTGAACAGGCTGGCAGAGCCAGGTGGCATGAAAATAGGTGTCTGTGCTCCCAGTGGTGCACTGTGAGCAGGTGTCTGTGTCAGATAGTCCCATTTTAAATATTTTACTCTGAGTGATGTGGATTCTGTCTATGTGGAACCGATCTATCTATCTATCTATCGACTGATCTATCGACCGATCTATCTTTAAATTTGTATATCGACCGATCTATCTATCTATCTATCTATCGACCGATCTATCTATCTATCTACCGACCGATCTACCTATCGACCGATCTATCGACCGATCTATCGATCTATCTATCGACCGATCTATCGATCTATCTATCGACCGATCTATCTATCGACCGATCTATCGACCGTTCTATCTATCTATCGACCTATCTATCTATCTATCGACCGATCTATCTATCTATCGATCTATCTATCTATCGACCAATCTATCGATCTATCTATCGACCGTTCTATCTATCTATCGATCGACCTATCTATCTATCTATCGACCGATCCATCTATCTATCTATCGACCGATCTATCGACGATCTATCGACCGATCTATCTATCTATCTATCGACCGATCTATCTATCTATCTATTGACTGATCTATCTATCGACCGATCTATCTATCTATCTATCGACCAATCTATCTATCGACCGATCTATCTATCTATCGACCGACCGACCGACCTAAACGTCTGTGTTGATAGAATAACGTTAGAAATAAAACGAACTAAATCTCAAAGATCGCATTCAATTTTGAGGGACTTGTTTCTCAGCAGTAGCGGAATTTTACTTTTCTCCGGTTAGTAGTACTGCCCGAAAAGCAAGCAGAGAGGCACACTCCAGTTGGGACACATAGATTATATCAGGCTGCCACTGCTGTTGCCTATGCCTACAAAAATATGCCCTTTTTTTCCTCCCGAAAATGAGTGATGTTGTGTCTCTGTTGAATATGCTCATGCACATAAACACCAAAGTTGAGCTAATGCAAAATGACTGCTCCAATAGAGATTAACCAGGACTGATATCTCTCTCCTGCTTTTACTGCTAGCGTGGCAGGTGGACTATCACAAATCTTCATTAGTGGGGAACGCACATAAGACAAACAAAATAATTTGCTAGACGCAAAGATGGGAGTCCAAAGTAGACATGAATAAGCAACTCAGTGAGTACCATCACTCGTGCGACAGGAAGTCGCCTGCTCTGCTTTCGGGGCTGTCTGGCGAGAATCTGACCCGTGGAAATGCGGGAAATAGATAGTCTGGCCTCAATTGACACCTGTCTCTTGGTACTGCCATGCTCATTTGAGCAGTGCGCTGAAGCTGTGTAGAGAGAGAGAGAGAGCGAGAGAGAGGGAGAGGGAGAGAGAGAGAGAGAGAGGCAGAGAGGCTATTTGTGATTGGCAGCAAAGGCTGAAAACAGAGGAAAGCCATATCTAGATGGCGTGTCTCTGGAGTACATCTGGGTCTGGTGAGCAGAGGAGTCACATGTTCTGAAGTCGCATTCTGTGTGGTGCGCAGTTGCACAGGTACAATTCAGCTCATTTAAATAAACTTTTGGCATGACCAATTACAAACAATTAGCATGACCAAAGCATAGAATAGGATGAGAGGCTTGAAAGTAGAGCAAAGGTACTAGTCTCACGAAACCAGCGAGAGAGGTGCCTGGTTGTGGTGTTATTCGGATGGAGTCCACTGAATCCCCATGACTTGAGTTCTCTCCTGTGTAGCCACCAACCAGACCTACGGCTATTTCCAGCTTCTCAACTGTCAGTGAACTCATTACTGACATTAAAATGGAAGTGTGCTTGTTTTTCTCCAGTGAGAAACCCTACAAGCTGTACAAAAGGTTCTTCTCTCTCTTTCTCTGTCTCAGTCTCTCTCTCTCTTTCTCTCTCTCTCTCTCTGTCTCTGTTTCTGCTCTCCTCTCATCTCTCCTCCTTTCCTTGTCTCTCCCACGCTTTTCCGCATACCATCATTCATTCTTCTTCATTTTCTCTCTACCTCCTTTCGACTCGTTCCCTGCTCTCCTGTCTTCTCTCCTACTCATGTCATTCTCTCCTAAACAAACTTCTCACTCCTCTCCTACTCTTCTCTTCTTCTCAACATTCACTGTTCCTTCTTTTCCTCTGTCTTTCTGTATTATGTCTATCCCTTCTTGGATTTCTCTCCCCTCTCTCTCACTCTCTCTGCGCCCCCCCCCCCCCCCCCTCTCCTCTTCCTGTCTTATTAATAAGTTGTCTGACAACCAGCAACTTGATGACTTCCCCTATGGCTTGTGGGCAGGGATTTGCTGCTTCTTTTTGTGAAGTATTCTGCCGAAGCAGGCTCCAGCATGAATCTTTCAGGTTGGATGCATATCATATCTCTCTCTCTCTCCCTTTCTCTCTTTCTCTCTCTCACACACACACACACACACACACACACACACACACACACACACACACACACACACCGACATTCAGACAAACAGATGCACACCACACACAGTTCCTGGAGCCTTTAGTGATGGAATGAGTGATGAATTCTCCTCACACAGGGTGTGTGTGTGTGTGTGTGTGTGTGTGTGTGTGTGTTTTTGTGTGTGTGTGTGTGTGTGTGTGTGTGTGTGTGTGTGTGTGTGCGTGCGTGCGTGCGTGCGTGCGTGCGTGCGTGCGTGCGTGCGTGCGTGCGTGCATGCGTGCGTGCGTGTGTGTTGGGGGAAATGGGGTTCCAGTCGATGAATATGCATTTGAAGAGCCATCATCCGGAGCTATTACGATCTCATCAAGGAGGCGAGGCAGTGCACACGTGTGGCTGCCACCCTCAACCTCAGCTCCATTCAAATGATCTCATCCAACCAGCCTCCCTTATCAACAGAGCCCCAGGCACATATTCAGATGCAGACCGTGAACAAGCGAGGGGAGGAACAGAGAAAAACAGGGGGATGAAGAGAAGAAAGGGGCGGAGAGAGACAGAGGTTTACAGTAAAACACTCAGGTGATTGGATCAGTGCTTCGTGCTTTACATTTACTGGCCAATAATGCATTTGAGAACAGTCATCAACATAGACCTGCCAGTTCCTCGGACAAAAACAAATAAACGAAAGAAATTAACAAACAAATGCGGGAAAACAGCAGCTCAAGCACACCAGGTACCCTGTTTCACATTTTACATCAAAGCTACACTTACCCATTCTCTCCCTCCCTCAATCCCTACCATACACAGAGCGAGTGAGAGAGAGAAAGAGAGAAAAGTGAGAGGAGAGATAGCAAGAGGAATGGAGTGAGATGGAGAGAGAGAGAGGAAATGAGGAAGAGTTCAATATGGGATGAGTGAGAGGCAGATTAGAGGTTGGAGATACGACGGACAGAAATAGGAGAGTAGAGAGAGACAAGAAAGTTAAGAAAGAGAGTTGGAAGAGAGAGAAGGAAAAGAGTTGGAAGAGAGAGAGAGAGAAGGTTAAGAGAGAGAGCTGGAAGAGAGAAAGAGAGAGAGAGACGAAAGAGAGTTGGAAGAGAGAGAAAAAATAAGAAAACAGAGCTGGAAGAGAGAGAGAAGAAAAACAGTTAGAAGAGAGAGATAGCAAGAGAGAGAGAGAGAGAGAGAGGAAGGAGAAAATGTGTTAAATAGAGACAGACGGAGGAGTATGGAAATGCCAGGCAAGTCAGACAGAGCTGGGCTGAGCATACCAAACGGTGTCAGAGGAATAAGGAGGAGTATTCCGGCTTTCATCAGAGCTGGATTAAAATTCATACATTCTAATCAACCGCTAAATTTAACCTCAGTGTCTGGACCCCTGCTTGGATGACTTTTCAGATATACAGACAGACACATTGGACATACAGACACACACATGCGCGCGCATACACACACACACACACACACACACACACACACACACACACACACACTCACACATATTTAGCTTTACATATTCAGCTACTGCAGCTAAGCCCACTTGACAGATTGCCAGAGGCTCACCAAATCCCATGGAAGTGAGAGGTTGTTATTTTTTTAAAGGTACACTGCTCACCCCTCCACCTCACGTTTCCAAAAAAAGGACACACATTTCTGGAAGTCCCTCTCCAACGCAATTAAGCCGTATTTGGATTTGGATTTAAATTTGATGTGAACATAACGCAGCCTGTTATACAAATAGCACACTCATTACAACATACACACAAACACACACACCACGCACGCACGCACGCACGCACGCACGCACGCACGCACGCACGCACGCACGCACGCACGCACGCACGCACGCACGCACGCACACACACACACACACACACACACACACACACACACACACACACACACACACACACACACACACACACACACACACACACACACACACACACACACACACACACACATTACAACAAGGACCAACATTGTGAATCAATCTGTTTGCACACCTTAGTCCTCATTTGACTCGAAACTACATGGTAGCAGGAGCTGTGTCTTTCCAGAGATATTTTGGGACTTTATTTTTTTTATATATAGAATTGGCAATCTGAAGAAAATGGTTTGCCAGTTTTGTAGCGCTGGGCATGCAGCATTATTAGTGGACTACTCTACAGGGTGTTTTTTGTGTCAAAAATATCCAACGGAAAGAAATGAATTGAGTCATTTATATTTATGTAATTATAAGATATCTGTAACTTCATGGTCATTTGTACCAGTAGAAATTGGAAGTGCAGGGCATATGTGTAATATTGCCAATTATTTGTGCAAGCTATTCTCACAGTTGGAAAATCGTCTATAAAGTTGTAATACACACATACACAACTGAATTGTTACTGTTACTCCTCTCAAGTCGAAATCACGAAACCAAGTCGTTCTTTTCCATTTACTGACATTTATTCACACTTCAGTGCAAATGCGTGCCGTGAGAACTGTACATACAGAAAACACGAAACATACATTACATTCTTATAGAGACTACATACATTGCGTATACCTTACGGTTACATAGTGAAACGTAACTTAGCCAGGTTAGCTTTAACTATCCATCAACACAAAATATCAGCCATAAAGCAACTGTACCTCATTGGCCGCTTGTACTTGAGAGAAATAAAACCAACGAGTCTTCAGGTCTTCACTTAACACTAAACGTAATCTCTTATATGCTCTACGAAATACACCAAACTTTCTAGCACAGCCGTGCTGCGTGCAGCATGGTCCAAATGATACCATTCCCTTCTAACAGTGCCCTGCCATCACCTCTGACTTCAGAACTTTGGTTCCGGCATGAGTCATGATACATTCTAAGTGACACTCCAATGAGATGAACACAAATAAAGATATGCTTTAACATTAAATTATTCTTATTCGCTTCTGAACTATTTATTGATGTGTATTCATGAACTTATGTATTTTTATTCCTATATTTATTGACTTATTTATTTATTTATTCAGCTGCCTTCTCTACAGCAGCTACACTCCCACCAAATCACTTGTGATTTCAAAACTCAACTTGTATACTAGAATGAATGTGAATAGGACTCTTTGCAAGAAAACATACAGGTAGGCAGCATCACTTGGCTTCAAGACTTCTTGAGCGTCTACTTCCAGCTCCTTCCTAAGCATGTCACTTGCAACAACGCACAGCAACAACAGCTGCTGAATCTTGATATCTGCTTGATTCTTCAAGTCAAAGAGCCACGACTCCCACCGTGGTCTTCGATCATCTGGTAATGGATCATCCCATCCAACCTTATCGTGGCACATACCTAATGGGTCAAAGATGGGGGCTACCGTTGATAAGACTCCTCTTCTTGAAGGTGGGCGTTCATTCACCACTACTCTGAAGCTGAAGTGATCTGACGTGACGCATCTTTTATCACCTAGGGCTCTCTCAATCTGTGGTTCGCCCAAAGCTAAATCTGGACTTCTTGAAGCGTCAGCTTCTTTCGGAATGGACGCAAGCACTTCTTTGGAGTTGGATATGAACTTGTGAATGCACAGTTTTCCCGAACTGCAGAGCTGTCTGACTTCACTCACTAACTGTATGGCTTCTTCATTCATTGAGACACTTATCAGATCGCCATCCACATGAAAATTATTTTCAATGAAGCGGATAGATGTTTCACTGAATCGACCTTGTCCTTGTGCGGCAATGTGCTTGAGGCCGTAGTTTGCACAGCCAGGTGACGAGGCTGCACCGAATAGGTGCACTTTTATCCGGTAGACTGATGACTTTGACTTAACATCTCTGTTCTCCCACCACAGGAATCTTAAGAAGTCTTGATCTTCTATTCCTTTCAAACACTTGAGTCTGTGATCTGCACACTTTCTGTTGTTTGACGGACATGGCTTGTTTTCTTTTAACGGCAGGGGCACTTCACAACGTCCATCTGCCTGTATCCTTATACCCTCCTCCACTATTGAGATGAAGCGAAGGTCTTCCTGAGAGAACTGATCATCTTCCACATTCCTCTCACTAAATTCTGACTCAAGCGCCTTCAGCTCATCTGTAGGAGCAATGAGTTCCTTGACTTGTGTTCTGCATACATACTGAACTTGACTTGTTAGGTTAACAGATGACTGTAGACAAGGTGTAACCTGTCTCACAACAATTCTATGGCTGCTTCCAATGGCATCACCATAATCAACACAGGGATCGACGCAACCAACAATGCTCCAACCAAGGTCAGTTCTTACTGCAAATGGCTCGTCATCCTTGCCTGATACAATTTCTCTGGGCAACAGGGCTTGAGAACAGTTGTACCCTATTAGCAAACCTATGTCACAGTCAATTAAAGGAGCAATTTCTTCAGCAAGGTGCTCTAGGTGAGACCATGCTCTTGCCGTTTTAGGTGTAGGAATGTGACTAGCAGGAATAAACTCTCGGGAATAGGTCACTGGAAGAGGGATTTTCTTGGAGGAATAAAAGCCTCTGACCTGCAACCCAGTTATCTTGTGACTTGGGATAACAGTTTGCTTAGATGAGAGTGTGGAAAGCTTTAATTGCACAGGCTCCCTTTGTGCATCAAGAGTCTCTGCCTTTTCTTGCAGGATAAAGGTGCTATCGCTCTGACTGTCCAGAAGAGCATACACAAGGACTTCAGTCTCTGGGTGACTTGTTGTTGACAGCCACACTGGCACTATTGTGGATGCATATGTGCTGTTCCTGTTCTGTGTTACTTGATTGGATGTAGCTATGCTTGATGTTTCACTACTCTCTGTAGACTCTGTCCGTTCCTTTGACCTTTCTTTCTCCTTCAGCTGGTTTCCACTCTCTCCTTGTCCATCAACTTCATTACCTTTCTTTTCATCCGCCTTGGTGCGGTCTTCATGTAAACATGTGGGATGTTTCCCCTTGCACATGTTACACACACTTCTTCTTTCACAGTTCTTTGAATGATGTCCTGGCTTTAAACATCCAAAACACAACTTCTTGGTTTGCACATACTTTACTCGTTCAGTGACAGACTTCTCCATGAACTTTCGGCATGTGTGGATGCCATGATTTGCCTTCTCACAAAACATGCATGCTTTAGCATCTTCCTTTTGTACTTTAGTGTCTATTTCCTCTTCAGATCCACTTGCCAGCACCTTTGCACCAACACTTCGAATCTTGAGTGACTTCACCTTTTCACCTTCACCAGACTTCAGAGCATAAAGAGAGGTCATGGGATTACAAGCTATCTTAGCCTCTCTAGCCAGAAACTCTACAAACTGGTTGAAGCTTGGAAAAGCTCTAGTGCAGGGGTCGGCAATTAAGTTTGGCCTCGGGCCAGATATTTTCCGAGCCATTACATAGCGGGCCACAAGTTCACAACCAAAACAATGGCTAATTTAATTAATTAATATCGGAGGAGGTAAAAATGATAGGCGCTCTTGAAATGACAGAGCAGAGACATTCAAGCAGGCTGATGTAGGTTAAATTTGTCGACTGGTCATTGGGGGCGCTATTATATGCCTGTGTCTTTAAAAAATAATAATAAAAAACACCAGAAAAACATTTCCACGCGTTGCTGTTAGCTGTCAAAAAATGGCACTATGAAAAAAATCTGAAGAGAAAAGTTAACAGCGAAAACAGGATCTTATGATGAATGGACAGAGAACTATGCCTTCATCCTCCCTAATTGTATTAATGCAAAGCCCACATGCCTGATCTGTAACAACTAACGAGGGTTTCTCTGCATGCAAAGAGTAAAAGACGGCACCACGAAATGCTAATTTAAAGGTTGCGTTCCTAAATAACACGCACGCTATTAATGTTTGAAACTCGTGTTTTACTTTTCACAGTTCTATGTGCGTAAATTGCCTGTTTGATGTCAGGCCTGTTTAAAAGAAGTCGTGTTTTAATTATCACCATAAGCCTATGTCCGTTGTTTGAATGACAACATGTGTTTTAGGGACTAGCTTGGAATTTGAGAACCAGCGCTGTCCACTGACTTCATTTTGATTTTGCATGTTGTGCGTTCACGCTGCACCTCGCTGCGTGCTTCACTCGTATTCAGATGAGACAAATATCTAAGCATTTAGATTGATTGAAATTACTCTGTTCTGGAAAGTTACGTTTCAAAATAAAGAGCATGTTTGAGACTGGCAGTCCGATTTTTAAAACGTTTTTTTTTTTTTTTCATTCTCTGATTCAAAAGATCTCACGGGCCAGATGTTTTTCGCTTGCGGGCCGCATCTGGCCCGCGGGCCGCCTATTGCCGACCACTGCTCTAGTGGCTTCTTGAAAGTCAATTACCTTTCTGTTCCATCTGGCGGTTAACCAGTCAGGAAGCTTGCTTAGCATTTTTTGGTTTTCGCTGCAGTCATGCAGGACTTCGAGACTCTTAATTTCAGACATTGCTGCTTGACAACCTCGAAGGAAGTCTGAGAATTCTCTTAATTCAACACTGTCTTTGGGTCCTATCTTAGGCCATGAATTTAGCTTATCCCGGAAAGCTTTAGCGACTACAAAGGGACTGCCATATCTTTCTTCCAATACTTCCCATGCTGACTCATAGGCTTTGTCCGTGCCCAAGAGGAAATAACTTTCAATGGCTTTCTTTGCAGGTCCTGTGACATATTTGCGGAGGTAATATATTTTTTCATTCACAGGAATGTTCTTCCGGCCTATCAGTGTTTGAAACGACATCTTCCAGTCCTTGTATCTTATTGGGTCTCCATTGAAGGCAGGTGGCTCTGGCACAGGAAGACGGCTTGCATTGATGGACTCTGCTATTGCTTCGGCAAGTGATATTGTTCCACTGTCTTGATAAGTGGGCCTAGCAGGTTCATGGCTTGTGGTGTGATGTCTTCTTATGGCAGACTGTGAAGGCACATGATGCTCTAGAAGAGTCTTTGGCTTGGGTGGATGCTGTAACAGCTCATGGTTGTGGAGAAGCTCTGATATCTCTTCATCTGAGCCCACATCTTGTTCATAAACTTTAAGTCTTGCTCTTGCAGCATTCATCCTTTTAGTTGTTTCTAAACGCTCTAACTGTCTGCGCTTCTCTTCCAACAACTTTAGTCTTTCAGCATTTTCTGCTTCTTGTAGTGCAAGCTTCTTTCTGTTCTCTGCTTCAAGCCTTTCAAGCTCTTGTTCTTCATGTTCCATTTCTTTCAGGATTTTCAAGGTGGCTTGGGTTGCAGCTAACTCTGCTGCCGCTTCCTGTTTCCTTGTGGAGGACAGGCTTGAACGTCTTGATCCTTTACTTGAAGTACCTTTGGATTCATTGGATATAGATGAAAACACAGAGCCAGTTTGAGTCCATGGTGCTTGCCTTGCATGCAATGCTTGATCTGTGTCATAATCAAGAAGACTACATAGCCGTTCCAGGATCTGCCTTGATACAGCGTCACAAGTGTCTACCCGACGGCGGATGTCTCCATCAGGAATGCTGTGTTGCCGTACATCTTCATATCTTTGTTTTACTTCAGTATCAGCAGAATGAATCTTAGACTTGAGGTCTTGTAGAACATCTCTCAAGGATGATTGATTGAGTGCCCTTTTAGCCTCCTTTGCAAGAACTTTCCATTTCTCATATGCTTTAATAAAGTGATGTTGAAGCTTTTTCAATTTGTCGTCATGGAGTTCTTGAGCCTTTTCAGTAAGTTTTCTTATTCTCTTACCGGTCTCTAATTCCTTTTCTGCAGCACCATTAGTGTCTGTATTTACTTCAATCTCATTTGAATGGTCTGCTTCTAAAGGTTCATTGTCAATGTGTTCAGTCTGCTGCTCTTTAGCTTCATTCATCATCTCTGGGTCTTGATTTTTAGTTGCAGAGTCATCAACATTCATTTTAGTATGCTTGGCCTTAAACTAGAGTTTAGTTAGCTTGCTTGTAATTTAAATTAAGTAATTGAGCTTTACTTTGAATATTTTTACCTTAACTAATTTAACTTGTTAACTTATCACACTTGTTTAAATGTAATATCGATATAAACCAAAATGACTTAATTGTCAGGTTATAAATGTGCTTATATGGCAGGAGAGTGACTTGCCTACTTCACTAAATACTAAACAAGAGAGCAGCTTCTCAAACTTAGAAATCACTTTGCTAACACTACCGTGTTATGCACCTTTCAACTGAATCTACACTCCAAAAATGGCTTAATGGCAAATAATAAAGATGAAATTGTCAATAAGTTGACCTTAAATAGCCTACATCCAAATATCAAAAACACATTTAAGTAGGCTAACCAGAAAATGTGGCTCTTTAGCTAAACCTTATTTAGACTTTAAACTTTAGTTGCACTTTAAATATGCATTTGCATTCACTTAAACTTATAGCATTTGCATTCACTTTGCTTTCACTTAAACTAATTATGTGCAACCAGAACGATTGACTTCAACACTTTAAATAGTCCTTTTGACGCAGTTGATGAGGCTACTCCACTTCACGTTCAACTTGCTTTAAACGTCTTGTTGGCTTAGCCACACAATGCTAGGTTACCGGTACATCCACAGTCTTTCAATGTTGAGTACGGCGAAACTTCGAGAAACTTGTTTGTAGCTCCGTCGACAGCGGGAGGGAGGTCATCTTTCTACCTCGTGTCGAGCAGGCTGAAGGCCCCGGTACAGTTCACGCACCCGACTTGTCGTGCGACATGTTGACGTCACGGGGAACGTTGTAACCATGTATACTTGCGCGTGGTAGTCGCGACACAATTTGCAGTATTCTCCTGAACGGAGGCACGGTAGCCTATCCATTGACGTTAATGGCAGTAGCAACTAGCTTCTTTGCTGATATTTCAGACTTAGCTTGCACAACTGAAGGATTAGCCTACCATCTCGTTTATGAGATGAGCTTGTGTAATCTCCCTAAATGGAAAGATATATATATTTTTTTAGGTCTAGCAGATATCCTTTGGTTGAAAACAAATCTCTTCCTTACCTTTTGCTGGAATACTTATGTGCCTCGGTCCTAGTCATTTCCCCCTAATATCCTCCTGTTGCAACTCTCACTGGTAACTTCGTTAACTTATCCAACGTAGTTCACGACTGTAAACAAATCAGTCATCCAAACGGCAACTCTCGCTGCAGCCTAGCCAAGTTAACTTCCCACTTTTCAAACTTACTATTATTCAAACTTCATGACTACAGTCGTTTTAAAAATGAATGGGCTTATTTAAGATGTTGGATAGGCTATATGATAATGCCTGAATGTGGTTTATGTGGTTGATGACTGTATAAGGACACTGGCTCCGTGAGCTTGGCTTCAATCTCTTCCTAGTTGTCGTGCGAGGTTGGCGCGCGCGGCTGATAAAAAATGTTCGGTGTCCGACAGGTTGGCGCGCGGCTGAAATGTGGCTTGCGACACAGGAAATTACGTCATTTTGACGTCACATTGTCGCGCGACAGGTCGGGTGCGTCGAGTATACTTCTAGCATGAGTTCTCACTGTTACTCCTCTCAAGTCGAAATCACGAAACCAAGTCGTTCTTTTCCATTTACTGACATTTATTCACACTTCAGTGCAAATGCGTGCCGTGAGAACTGTACATACAGAAAACACGAAACATACATTACATTCTTATAGAGACTACATACATTGCGTATACCTTACGGTTACATAGTGAAACGTAACTTAGCCAGGTTAGCTTTAACTATCCATCAACACAAAATATCAGCAATAAAGCAACTGTACCTCATTGGCCGCTTGTACTTGAGAGAAATAAAACCAACGAGTCTTCAGGTCTTCACTTAACACTAAACGTAATCTCTTATATGCTCTACGAAATACACCAAACTTTCTAGCACAGCCGTGCTGCGTGCAGCATGGTCCAAATGATACCATTCCCTTCTAACAGTGCCCTGCCATCACCTCTGACTTCAGAACTTTGGTTCCGGCATGAGTCATGATACATTCTAAGTGACACTCCAATGAGATGAACACAAATAAAGATATGCTTTAACATTAAATTATTCTTATTCGCTTCTGAACTATTTATTGATGTGTATTCATGAACTTATGTATTTTTATTCCTATATTTATTGACTTATTTATTTATTTATTCAGCTGCCTTCTCTACAGCAGCTACAGTTACCAACTGAATTGTTACCTAAACTTTGGACTGGACCATAACCATCAGCTCAGCCATACACTATACCAACCAATCAGCGGTTTGTTTCTTGGAAAAAAAAAAAAAAAAAAAACATGCAAAAGTTGTTGTGTCAAACAGCGACGGGTTCACAAAATATCAAACATACAATCGTGTTTCTGTTTGCCTTCAAGAATGGAACGGAGGTTAGCCAACAACCCTTTCTAGAATGGGGAATGGAAGAAGCAGACATGCAATATGATTGGCTGAAGAGCTTTCATATCAATCATCTTTAATGGCAGATTATACTTCAAGTATGATATGGTGTGCTTCAAGAGTTTTCTTATTATCATACATTGCAGCTGACATCTTCTCTAGTTTCCTACTGAAAATATGCCAGGACAGATGTGAAATGTCAGCTGTGTATTTACAGTGCTTGTGTCAACTCTGTCAAATCAAATTTTTTTAAAGCAGCTAAAATGCAGGTCTAAACAAAATCTCTCTGGACAAAAATAAACATTTTGCTTGCAAAATGCTCTCACTCTGTCAAAACATTTAAAACATGCAGCAAACGCAACTGTTGCCTTGAAACAGCACATACTGTATTGTAGTGACATCACTATGTGATTTCAATCAGTCATTACACTGGACACAATGCAAATGCAATGGTAATGTAGTTCTAAAATAAAGAGTTTCTGCCTTCATTTTTGGTATGTCATTGCATACTGTAAATGAATAAATGAATAGGGCTCGGGATCAAGACGTGAAAACTTCGCGGGCACAGCCATATTGGCAGCCTCACTCCTTAGTTTACTGTGGATTACTATGGATTTACTCCCGCCTATTAGTGTGTTCCTGTTACTTAGTTTTTGCCCTCTTGGTCACATGTTGCTGTGTAGTGGGGTGTAACAGCGCAACCCACGATCGCAAGAGGAAAAGAATCGCTAATATTATATTCTGCTTCTTGTCTTCTGCATCTGAATGAATGGATATTACGTTCGGTGTGCTACCAACATGGTGGCAATATGCCTAAAAATGCAAGGCGCGTGCCCAAGCCCTATTGTATGCATTCCTCCAAAGATGTCAATCACATGTAAGACCTACAGTAAAGCACAGACAAGATCAATTCCAGTGACAACTGGACTTGTGCCTTTATCCATACTTGCAAATAGCAATACAGTAGGCCTACAGAAATGGCATCTCTTATGGATAATGAATGATTGCTGGTTGGAGAATTGTGCAAAGGAGTTTCACACAGGTGTATCAGAGATTCAGACTTCACTTATGCAAGGACACCACCTGTGAATAGATGTTATCCTTTTGTTTAGCACAGGGAAACCAATAGAGTTTGGCGTCTTTGAATGGCATCTGTGTTACAGTAACTGTTTTGTAAAAGGATGTGAGAAATGTGTGAACCCAATCAAAATGTGTGAGCACATTTAAATTGTGAGAGATGTCTTTTGCTGTGTAAAGAAGGTGTTAATGAAGACCAAGTAAATCCCAGTTTCTTTAAGCAGGTCCAAGCAATCAAGAAAAACTGTAATATGATTTGCTTGCTTCTGCTTTTACATATTTGAGGCCATACACTTCAACAAGAACAATATGACTGTATTATCTTCATTATGTAAATCTGGGGCTTATCTAGTTTATGTTAAAGATACTGTCATATAGAATTTCCGGTTGGCACTGGTCTGTCATGCTAAGTAGTGAGGTATCAGAAGTACACTTCAGTAGATGAGGGAGCTTTGAATAATGAGCAAATCTATAGGTGATAATGAATGCCTGTGCCATCTTCAGAGTGTGGGCCCAAACACTATAATGGAGTGCACGTCTTGGACGCTGTGAACTCACTTACATCCAGATAGTCTACACTAAAATACACACTCAGACACAACAGACAGACAGACACACACACAGACACACACACACACACACACACATACACACACACATACACACACTCTCACACACACACACACACACACACACACACACACACACACACACACACACACACACACACACACACAGACAGACACACACACACACACACACACACATGCACACACACGCACACACACAGACACACACAGACACACAGACACACACACACACACACACACACACACACACACACACACCCTCTATACGATAGCTTGAAGCTGTTGTGCCATTTCCAGCGGCGGAGTGCGAGGCCCTCAGATGGGGGTGGATAATGAGCCCATTTACATTTGGCCACAGCAGGCGCACAGATGAGCCCAGCGGAGGCTGATTAGCCAACTCGCCCTCTGGTTACCACGACGATTATCATCCACAGCGCCATGCGCGCACACACACACACACACACACACACACACACACACACAGGCAGACTGCACAGGGACCTTCCAAAGCCGGCCCCGTGGGTACCGGAACCTTCCGCAGGCGGCATCCCAGGCGGCAGTCCGGGCGCTGCGACAGCATCTGTGGGGCAGGAGCCGCTAACAAGGCAGGCGGCGTCCAGGCCGAGGC
Organism: Sardina pilchardus; assembly: GCF_963854185.1. Classification (NCBI taxonomy): domain Eukaryota; kingdom Metazoa; phylum Chordata; class Actinopteri; order Clupeiformes; family Clupeidae; genus Sardina; species Sardina pilchardus. The sequence continues at coordinate 18,361,011 of NC_085005.1, forward strand.
GAGGCCAGACGAGTTGAGGCAAGGCAAGGCGAGGCAGGCACAGTTCCCACAGAAACAGCGTCCAGACTGCGCCTCTTCTGAGGGGCCCCAACTAGGAGCCTGATTTTCATAAATCTTCCCAATTAGTGTGTGTGTGTGTGTGTGTGTGTGTGTGTGTGTGTGTGCATGTTTGTATGCAAATACGCCGAGGTGTTTCGGGGCTTGCGGTGAAAGGTGCTAAGAAACTTTCTCAGACTATACTCTCTCCCGAGCGCGGCCCTTGGAACCTCACCAAACCTCAGCCCTGAGTAGCACTCTGTTTCTATCCCTCCCATCTCACACAAATAGCCGTGTTAGTTTTACGAGTAGCAGCTGAGAGGTAACTCAGGCTGGATGTTGTCCTGGTTCACTCAGGTGCCCCATAGAAGCGGTCCTCTTTTCCCACAGAGAGGACTGAAGACACTCACACACATGGGGGGGGTCAAGGAGACTTTTGCAGGAATGGCAGCATGTGGAATGGCATCAGACGTGGTAGGTCAAAGGTCGTCCACGCTCACACCCTCATGTTTATCTTTAGACGTCAGCTGATGCCAAGAGAGTGAGTGTGAAATTAAAAGTGACAGAGAAAGAAAGAAAAAAAAAGACTGAGCAGACAAGAGAGAGAAAGATACAGACAGAAGGAGAGAGAGAGACAGAGAGAGGTAGGGGCGGAGAATACGTACAGAGAAGGGGGAAGAGAGACAAGAGAAGGGAAGAGAGGAAGAGAGAGAGATACAGAGATAGAGAATGGCAGAGAGAGAAGAGAAAGGCAGAGAAGGGAGAGAGATAGACAAGAAGAGAGAGACAGAGGGAGGAGAGAGGCAGAGGAGAAGAGAGAGATAGAGGTAGGCGAGGGAGAAGATAATGGACCGAGAGAGAAAAGAGGGTAAAAATTAAGGAAGGAACAAAGCAGGAGAGATGGAGATAAGGGTAAAGGGTGGGTGAGAGCATGACAGAAGATAAGAGACACAGAGGAAGAGTGAGAAAAGAGGAGGAGAGAGAAGTGACGAGAGAGAGAGAGAGACAGAGAGAGAAAGGAAGAAAATGTAGCAAAGCTACACACAGCTAATTCTTCACCTCCTTAAAGCTGCATGACCCAGAAGCATTTATAAAAAGCCCCCTCCATTGTTCACGGCGATGCATCATGTCTGAACGTGGGTGATCAATCTGCCGGAGAGGGCACTAACAAGTCTTTAGGATTATTTAAAGTCCAAAGTTAATGAGCTTCATACAGTAGAACTCTGCCTATTTGGTGAGAAGTAAGGCAGGGTATTAATGGCAACAGAAGGACCGTTGCTTTGTTGAAAGGGTGACCAGAAGGAAAACTTTCCTGCGGATGATTGACAGTAGTCTCTAATCCATTCACTGAAGGTCTGCTGTCTGCTAGGAGGACTCATTATCTGATTCAAAAACTATACTGACTGAAAACCTGACTCATTTTGTATGATGTCAGTCACCAATAGGACCTAACCCTAGAACATGTCTGCTGCTTTATTCTTTATTTCTTTACCACTTAACGTTCTTTCTGAGGTGCACTAATGTTTTAGCGTTAAGAAACTCTGTTTGTCATTCATACTACATCTGATCCATACTATCTCTGGGCCTGATCCATAATATGCAACGGACTGATTCACTGATAGGACTGATCCATACTACATGTGGGCCTGAGCCATAGGCTACTACATATAGGACTGATCCATACTACATGTGGGCCTGAGCCACAGGCTACTACATATAGGACTGATGCATACTACTACAGTACACAAAGAACTGATTCATACTACATGTGGACCTGATTCATACTACACATGGGCCTGACCCATACTGGATCTGGGCCTGATCTGCTCCAGATGAGGCCTTCCTCTTCTTGAAATATGCTCCTGTTTCATAGTATAGTTCTAGTCCTGATCATATCAGATGTGTCTGCTCTGTGTAAAATCTGCTCCATATTTGGATCTGTTCCTTACCAGATCTGGACTTGATACTAGATATTGTGATGATCTACACTAGATCTGGCCCTTATTCATTCCAGGCTTAGGCCTGATCCCACACTGGACTTCATCAGATCTGTCTGTTCTCTCTCTCCCTCTGGTGTGCCAGCAGCCACCATGTTCTCATCAATACGACGAGCATGTCTCGTGCCCCAGTGACGATGCGATGAGCTGGGCCCGGTGCCGGCTGGCTGGGGAGGGGGTTGGTGGTCGCCAGACGGCATTTGCTCATCCGGATCAGAAGCAGAGCTAGAGATGAGGCAGGGGGGCATCGAGGATCGAAGATGAGGCATGTGCCACGAAGACTCATCAGAGACAGAGGGTGAGAGAAGAGACAGACACCGAATGAGCAATCAACGATTACAACAAACATCCCAACTTCAGAAAAAAAATAATTAAGTTTTTGTTTCACAACAACAAAACTAGAATGTCATGAAGAGAACAACCTAACATCTAAATATGATAAACTTAGCAACAGATGTCATATAGCGAAAGTCACTGATGAGTTATTATTATTATTTCTCTATTGTTATTGACAAGAGGAGTAGACCTTGAGAGAGGGGGCCAGGGAGGCTGATTCAGCGGTGCGGTGGGCACGAGGCGAGCGTTGGCGCGGTGGGCACGAGGCGAGCGTTTCTGATTCAGAGGGACGTAAGCGGGCCTGACGGGCACGTGTAGGCATGGCACCTGCGCCTGGTCGTGACTGGCCGTCGCTCTTTCTTGTTCTCTCCCTCTCTCTCTCTCTCTATTTCTCTCTCTCTGTGTCTCTCCCTCCCTCCCACAGCAACATCTTGTCATGAATATTAACATGTGGCTCATAGATAAATGTGTGGCATTATGTTCAAAATAACATGTTGCACAGGCCTACAGACATGCCTGAGTACAAGTGTGCACCTGTCTTGAAGTCATAACGAGTTATGAAATAAGGGTGAGTTAGACATGAATTGTTGGCATGAACTTCATTTTTATCATTATTAGCTAGAATGTCACCTACCCAACTGTGCACAAGTAAAGCGCATTAACCAGCCAACAAGGCATGTATGTTATTTTCCATGCTGAAGGAGCAATGTGGAATTGTGTAGGCGTTGAGTCGTCTTGAATGTAGCCGCACAGCACACTTGCGCTGTACTTACAGTAAATACGATGGCAATGTGTGGTACATTCTTATGGCCACATTCCACCGCGCTGATGCACTCTGAATCACTCTGGATGCATGAACAGGTCCCATTCATCATGAAGATAAATCTGATCCACTTCAGCAGGTTAGGCCACTTCAGAGGAGACATTCTGAGAATGTGTTTTGAAACGTCTCTCATTCAACTTTTTCAACATTTTCCATTCCAACCTCATCAGGAACCTGATGAAGGTTGTTTTGCCTGATGAAGACCCAGTAGGGTCGAAAGGTTGCATTTTTTTTGTTTCATTAAACGGGAGCAATTTATCTGTGTTGCGTACAATCCTTTCTTAAGTTACTCTCCATTTGTCCTGCACCTGATGTGCACACAGCTACTTTTTCTTAAACAGTGTGTGACAAAACAACACGTGCCTTTTTGCAGGACGCCCTTCCAGTAGCCTACTGGTAATTACCAACATGTGAAATCACAGTAGAGTGACACATCATGGTGCCATGCGATTTGCATCATCACAGAGCCTTTTAGCGACCATGTTTCCCCACCCGCTACTTGCATAACGCTGATGCTATGCTTCTAACTAAGAGGATGGGGAATAATCTGCATGCTTGCCTGTTTATCTACTCTGCCGAAATCCCATATTCAAAAATAAGCCCTTCTTATCATTAAAACCCACCTCACAATGCTTGGTGTGGACTGATTTCTATCTGATATGCTGTTCCCTAACGGTATGTACAGATTACAGATGTTTCACAATTAGCAGCGGTCACTACTAGCATGTGGAAGCACGGAGTAATCTGAAAAGCATACTAATCGTTTGGAATTGAGGTTTAAGTCTGACTAAAATAACGCACGGTTGCAGCTTTGTTGTCTTTTTTTGTGTGTGCCAAACAGTGGGTTAGATTAGAACTGTAGACCATATACCTTTAACTCTTGTCAAATAACTAACAGCGTATATAGGCTACCGCTACACATTCAGAAAAGTTAGCGCAGGTCAGGTCCTCTTTAAGGTCATCAGGCAGGGAGGCTAGATCGGTCACATCCGTGTGGCGTGTGCACATGTCACCCTCCCTGCATGGGCTTATGTTTGGGGCAGCATTAAAAGCCTCTTTTTTTTGGCAAGTGATCACTTGAAATGATACCAAAAACAGTGCCGCAACAACCTCCCACCACCTGTCCTAAAAGGGTGCTTAGAAAGGCTCACATAACATACACAGTAGCCTAAACCCATGGGGACGCATTTTGTGACATTTCTTCCACAATGATAATCTAATTCATGAAAGCTTTTTTTTTAGCCATATCCTATGTACAGCATTTTGGTCAGTGGAAACTGTTTTAAATGTGCTCTACAAATTAAATGTACTTACTTAATAACTGAACTAAGTGAACACACACACACACACACACAGTGGAACAGAACATTTGGGTCAAAGGAGTCAAAGCAGTTTCTTATGATATAAGGTGCCTCTCATGCAACGTTTATACGTCCTCCCTCGCTCCTCGGGCCTCGATCCTCACTGATCTACATAAAGAATGATGGGGGGGAAACAGTGGGATAGTCTATCAGTGAACGCCCCTCGAGGATCGAGCATTGAGGATCGAGGAGGCATGTTGAGAGGCACCCATAGCATCCTTATTTACCTCCTACAGGGACGAGCAGAGGCACTAGGTACAGTATGTGGTAGCCTATATGATAGTCCTATGCTGTCGATACATATCAAAATTCATAAATGACATCCTTAATACCTCCATTACACAAGCCTTAGTGAGCAGACCATGGCACCACTCATTGTAATTAAATTATGTCATGGAGTCTTAGACGCACCCGCCACGCCATCCGTGCTATTGAAATCCCCCTGGTCGCCCCCGCCACCACTCCACCTTGGGATCCTGCCACCTGGTCTGACTGATAGGATTATGGTATTTTTAATTGCGTGTGGGCAATAGCATTTATAAAAGGTCGAGGCACCTTTTCCAGGCAATGACACAGCTGAATGGCTTTAAAGGAGCAGTTTCCTGTTTTTAAGTGTCAAAAAATGAAAGCTGTTTTTAGACCTGTGTGGGCTACAGGTGATTGAATTCTGTGGGTAGGATGAATAGATCTATATTCCCTGAATTATGTGTGTGGAATATGCATTTTCTGTTGCTGCTACAGTTTTAGGTGTTTTCCCGCATCAGTTGACACTTTCTGAAAAGTTGTTACTAAATGAATGAAGAGCATCTGAGATCTCACATTGTAATTGATAAATAAGACCTTTATATGAAAAAAGAGAGGTACAACTGTGATAGAAAATAATTTAACATATTAGTGCAACTCAACTTTTTTCTCATGGTGCAACTTCACAGATAGTAATAACAATACAGCCACTGCTTTAGTGCCCTCTAGTGGTCATGAAAATATATTGCAGTGGCGAGTACCACACATGCTAAAATGTTACACGCTCATTTCATTTATTTATGTCACAGAAAGCTATGTGACAATGCAGTGCATCGAGATGCCTGTCAACAGCTGTCTCTAATAGTCTGGGGGACATGGTGTCAGGTTACTTTATTGAAACACATACAGATTTATTGTAAAGCACTTGCATATACACTACATAAGTCAGTTTGCTGCAGTAATAATAGTATAATAATAATAATACTAGTAGTAATAGTAGGGGTAATAGTAGTAGGCCTTGTAGTGGACATTTTTTCAAAATTATTTAAGAGTGCCTGCATTGAATATATTTAATTGCTGCCTATACTTTGAGGAAAGCAAACATTTGTCACTGTGGTATACTGTAGAACAAGACACACAATGAACACATACCTGCTGCAATGATTACATGAAAATATTCAACGTTATTACCAATAGATTTAGTCCAAGTTAGTGTTTATTGGTGTCAATAAAACAGCCTTCGATGGCTTTTGTCATTTTGCAGACTGTCAAACTGTCTCTGTAACTGTTGATAATAACAAAAGTTAATGTTTTTTTTCTTGCTTGCTTGCTTGCTTACTCTCATTGCTTTGTTTGGGAAAACAATGTTTTTGCATCAGCTGAGCTGATGCACATTATTTCGCCTGATTCACTCATTGAACAGTACGTTATTTGACCTGCAGGGGTCTCCCTGCTCCTGCCTATGAGTAGTCGATGACCTTCACATGACTGACAAAGTATAGGTTGTAGGTTTAAACAACTTTTAGGTCTACCAAAAGATTTCATAATTTTTCGTAAACATAAATATCATATCATGCATACTCGCAGAGTAGCAACTGTTAACATACATTTTCTAAACTCTGTGAAATGACTTCAAAAGAACAGTTCAAAACTATACACGCACAATGTATTCATTGGTCTATCATTGAGCTATACTGGTAACTTGAGGACAAAAGTACAGTAAAAAAGTTTTCAATGAAGGTCGACTTATATAGAACATTTTTTGCCAAGTTCAGTGAAGGATACTCAGTCCTGGCTCAGTGAAATGGATACTCCAACCAGTCAACATTGTTTCAGAAGGGGAGGATGACTGTTGAGCTCGAATGCCAACAGGAGTCTTTCATGAGAATATTAGTCAGTACCTTGTGGTGAATTACTTATGAAAACCATGGAACAGGTCTTTCTTGAGAATATTAGTCAGTACCCTGTTGTGTATTACTTATGAAAACCATGGAACAGGTCTTTCATGAGGATATTTGTCAGTACCTTAAGGTGAATTACTCTATGGAACAGGTTCTTTCAACCTTGGGGTGGAAAACTGAAAGAGAGATAAAGAGGCTGTTTCATCTGTTTATCTTATTGACAAGGGAAAACATATACTGTCCACATGTATTTATGCCTTTATAATTACATACTAATAACGTAATAAAATGTATTCACTAACTAACTAAAACAGATGTGCATTTAACCTTCATCCTTCTACATAATGGTCAAACCCAAGTGTTGAAGTGGTCCAGAGAGGTACAACTATTTTAGGTGGTCTCTTCCTGCCCTTGAGAAGTGAAGAGTTCAGAGTAAAGTAAAGCATTTGGAGATAGATTCACCTTGATGCTTCTAGAAATACCCCTAAATAGCCGTGACATTTTAGCATTCAGAAACATCAGATGGGAGATCAGATGTACTGTACATCAGCTCCAACCATGAAAGCAGGCAACCGTGCTTTGGTTATACCTATTATAATGACACATTGAAGCCAACACAACAAACTCTTAACTCCGAGACGGTTTCCCATACATGGATTAAGCCCGGAATACTCTGTATTGGAGTTCTTTTAGTCCAGAAAAGAGATTGATCCAAGAGCGGGAAAGTGTTTTCAGTTTCCCAGCAATGAGCTATCAAAATGAAGACTGTGAGCTTTAGTATAGAATTATGTGTACAGTTTTTACAGTATTTTTTTGTCTTGAGATGATTACGTGTATACTGGCCACAGAAGGTCACAGGGACCTGGTTTGTTCCTTTTGGCATTGGTCATTGGAAACTTCTGTGAAGACAGATTAGAAGCTACTAGCAGACAGAAAAAGGAGAAGCAGAAAAGCTTTTAGCACATTGTTGCAAAGTCAATGACAATTGTATTTTGAAAGCATTTTCCAGTGCCATGCATTTTGTTATATTTTTGAATGTACAATTACTGTAAAGAATAGTCTGAAACAACATAATGGACAATGAACAATTTTTAAAAATAAACTTCATCATCATGCTGAACTGTTAAATTGCTAAATACATATCAAGTTAATCCATAGCAACTACTGACTACTACTACTACTACTACTACTACTGTACTACTACTAGGCTACTACTACTACTACTACTAGGCTACTACTAATACCACTAACACTACTACTACTACTACTACTACTACTACTACTACTACAAGGCTGCTACTACTACTACCACTACTACCACTACTACTACTACTACTACTACTACTACTACTACTACTACTACCACTACAAGGCTGCTACTACTACTACTATCACTACTACTACTACTATCACTACTACTACTACTACATTATTACAGCAAACTGACTTAGTGTACAGTATATCCAAGTGCTTATCCGATCTGTCTGTCTGTCACTGCAAGTCTTTCAAGAAAGTAACCTGACACATGTGTCCCCCAAGACTAGGCGGGTGTTGGACATGCGTTTTGCTTGAGCTCAACCAGGAGGTCCAAGATGCCTGGGGGCTACCCCACAATCTTTTTTTCTTTTACATGTAACACAAACATACAGGAAAGGGGCACTCCTAGTGCACATGTCAATACATACTGTAAACTTGAAATAAAGACAGAGGAGTACATGGAATGAGAGAATGAAGTTTCAGTTTAGTAAACCAAAATGCCAAACGTTTCTAAAATTATAGATTTTAATGTGATAGTGTAACATACAGTACTGTAGTGTTGGAGAGGGGGGAAGATTTTATGTTTACAGCCATTCTACACATATTTGTGTGTGTGTGTGTGTGTGTGTGTGTGTGTGTGTGTGTGTGTGTGTGTGTATTGTGAGTGAGTGGACATAGTTTATGGTTTCCATCGACACAGCTTAAATGCAGTTCCTGTCCAGTTCCATGTAAGCCCTAACATCTAGCATGTCTCTGCATGGCCCTAATAAGTAAATTGGCTAAGGCTTCTGGACATGCGCTACAAGAGTTCCTCATTATTATAAATACGTTGAAAGGGATTTTTCCAAAAAAGAGAGTGAGAGATCATTTCAAGGAAGAGCAGAGATCCCTTTAATCAACAAACGATAAGGCTTGTGCTCAAAACAAACAAATAGGTAAAAATAAAAGTATAAATAAACTAGCTTTTTCAAGAAAAGATGCCTGAGCGCAATATCCAATAATAACAACATGTCTAAAATCAGAAGAGTTATAGGCCTCTGTTCTTCCTGCACAAGGTTTCTTTCTCCGCTTTTTTGGCACCACACCACACTGTGTGCTCTGAATGTCAAGGTTGTTCCTTGACACATGCTTGGTTTCCTAATGAGGTCCGTAGACAATGCTGCGGCCAATTCCTTCCAACAAAAATGCTTAAATTAAATAGAGTATGGTACCTTCCAGGGTCTTTTGTGAATGCAATTCGCTTAGTGGAAGAGTAGTATTTTAAAAGTGTGTGCCTTAGTGTGGGTATTTGTATGCATGTGTGTCTGTGTGTGTGTGTGTGTGTGTGTGTGTGTGTGTGTGTGTGTGTGTGTGTGTGTGTGTGTGTGTGTGTGTGTGTGTGTGTGTGTGTGTGTGTGTGTGTGTGTGTGTGTGTGTGTGTGTGTGTGTACAGTATGTGAAAGAAAGAGAGAAAGAGAGAGAAAAACAGAGAGAGAGAGCATCTATGACAGTGGAGCAGTGTGGAGCACTGATGTTTCGTCCCAACTCCCTAACAATAACTCGGGCCAGCGTACCTGTGACACACAAATTTACAAAATAACAAGATGACGCAAGACAAAAGATGCACTCATTTTCAAGTAATTGACAAGGGCATTGCTTCTTTTCAGTGACCAGTAAGTTCAACAAATGACAAAAACACAAAACACAACCATTACTGTATATACATGTACATGTGCTGCAATGCAACCCCTTTACTGTGTGGGCATTGATGCATCTGTTGATGTACAGTATGTACAGTGTGTATGTGTTGAGGCAGAGGCACTAAAGTGACTGAGAGTAAGCAGAAGCAAACAGTTCTGAGACCGTAACTGTAGAATATCAATGGACTCATCTTAGCTCATGTTTATATCTGTGTCTAGCTGATGTTTATGTCTGCCCAGTCTTTCCCTAGAAAGCCCCCAAGTCATTTCCTGTAAGAAAGTTGTGCGATTACAAAAATACAAGAAGTTGTGTGATTACTAAAAAATCCCTGAAATCATCCGAAAGGTCAGGTGCAATCATAAGACATCGTAAATTGGGGAAGACTTCTTCTTCGAAAACCACATGCAGCGTTTCGACCCACCAGGGACATTTACATGAAGCCCACCAGGGACAATTTACATGTCTTATGATTCATGTCCAGAAGTCTTCCCCAATTTACAATGTCTTCCCTTCTTCATGCCTGAAGAAGACCCTGGTGGGTCGAAACGTTGCATGTGGTTTTAAATAAACCCTGTCGGTTTTGGAGTCTCCGTGTGCGGACATCTACCGTCTTTTATCACTGTTACCATTATTGTGTCCTGCACCTGGCCCCAGTGAGGTGGGATGTGCATGCACCTACTTGACCTACAGTAGGTTTCATGTAAATTACATGAAAATCAGGGAAGGCTTCTGGACACAAGTTCTGGAAAGAGTTCCTCACTGTTACAAATACAATATGTCGAAAGGGATTTTTTTTTTTTTTTTCAAAGAGGTAGTTGATAAACAAATCGAAACTTCATTTTGCAACTGCATATTTTTCTCCCATGCAGAATCTCAAAATTGTGAAATCAGGCCACGGAGAGGGGACTGTGGGGTGTCCCAGAACTTCAGGGGGTTTCAGGGACTTTCAGTGAACTGCCACAAGGCAAAAAGCTCTGCTTAATGCACATGGCCCATAGAGCTCAACAGCTGTTTTGAAAACGATTGCGTGAGGAGTTCAGTGTGTGCCAAAAAGCAGTGGTCTGCTCTAGGCTGCGTACAGTACATTCCCAGCCCCATCCCCCCCCACAGCACCCCCCCCCCCCCCCCCCCCCCCCGCACCCTCCGTCCGCCCACCGACACGTGCGCGCATGCGCGGGGGCTCTAACACACAGGCAGACAGAGAGGATGAGTTAAGAGGCTGTGCTGCAGAGAGGAGAAAGTCACGTGGTTTCTGGGAAGCGGAGCTGGAAACTGCCACTAGGCCGTTTGGCTCTGAGTGCTTTTTCATTGCGGCTAACATATTCAGAGAACTGCATAGGGAGGACTCAAAGGAAACAGGAAAAGTGTGTAGGGGGGGATTTAAGGCTGGGAATTCACTGGGTCTTTGTCAATTAGCCATATTTCAATTAGCTTCCTAACAGGGAAAGGGAAATGTTACTATTTGTGTGTGTGTGTGTGTGTGTGTGGGAGGGGAGTTATTATCATCTATTAGCCATGGAACACTTCCTTCTGTCTAGGGAAAAAGGAAATGTCACTGTGTGTCTATTGTATGTGGACGGTAAAAATGATGCTGCTTCAACTCAATAGTCTGATGGATATCCCTCACTCCCAGTCCTATCTCATTTCAGGTTGTTTTAGGTTTATCAAAGTGCTGAATGTTGACAATATCACTGAAGGAGACAGGTACAGATCTGTGTTTATACAGTTTAATATAAAATACTAGCCTGGCTAGCACCTTCTCAAATGAGACGTGGTCTGGCAATCAGACGTTCATTTTCTCGTATTTGAAAAATATGCCCAAATCCGTTCATTGGGCGCCACGGATGTCTATCAAAAGCGTCTGTGCATAGCTCATCGTGGTCTTGCTTTCCCCTCTGTTCTGTGATTGGTCCCCTATCTCAGGCAAAAATTAGGGCGGTAGTTTTCCGACTGCCTTAGCAGCGGGAATGAAATCACTGCTCAAGGCAGTATGGGAACACCCAGGCAGGCTAATAAAATACAGTATTATTAATAAAAACAATAACTTACAGTATATGTACCACATTATCGACATAGGCCTAACATATTCAGTTGAGTGAAGTAGGCTACAAAAGTAACATTCTCAGCATCTGAAAATCTGAGAATAGGCCTATATTCACAATGAAATATTATTCATAATGACTATTACCGTAAACGTTCCCTTTTATGAGCAGATAGACTTACTCAATATGAAAGTTCAACAATTTGCAATTGTTTGACTGTAGCTGCCCGACTCTTTGCGCAATAACTGAGGCTGGGCTCAGAACCGTCTGAAAAACTGCTGAGTCTAATTTTCTCATCTCTCATCTCTCACCCTGGAAATGAGGCAGAGTTAAAGGGATAATCCGGAGTGAAATGCACTTTAGATAGAGAGTCCAGAATGAATTTAATCGAGTCCGTACCTTTCCGGAAATGTTATTAAAATGTTGTTAACGCGTTGCTAGCTGCAGCAGTGACATTTCCGGAAAGGTACTGACTCGATTAAATTCATTCTGGACTCTCTATCCGACCACATAAAGACGTGGGGATACTTCGGTTTGGCTTTAGGGACCCTCTACTCACTACCACGTAAGTGTAGTGTTGGTTGGAACAGTAGAAGAGGTATAAAAATAGCGTTTTGTAACGGCGAAAGGACTTGCCCCGGTAGACTTCTGAGGGTCCTGACATTTAAAACGAGATACTTAGAACTTTGGAAGTGCACAGGAAGTTTATTTACGTAAAGCTCTGATTGCTAATTGTAAGACTGTGTGACAAGAGTTTGCCCATCTGATGAATCAGTGTGCATGGTAGGGCAGTTAGCTTTAGAATTTGAATGGCAGTGTGTTCTTTGTGAAAACAAGAGATTTTCTTCATGAAAATTGTGTCTAATGCACAGAATTGTGTGTAGTGCTTTGAAAACAGTGTGTTATAGAACTGCAATTTGAGTGTAAAGCAGAAATTGTGCTTATAGTTCAGCAGAATTGGTTCAGGAGGTTGGTGCATGAGCTACATATTATGGGAATTGTGTCTCAAGTACCAGAAATTGTGTGTAAACAATTGAGAAAAACTGTAAAAAGACTGTTTATTCAAGCAGTACCTTCATAGAATCTCTCCGCTGGGCGCCATCTTGTGGTGAAGTCGCGATAAGTCGACTGACGAGCACAAACGAACAGGAAAGACAGGGGGACATATTGCAAACATTTTGAGCTTTGTTACTCATCATGCTCATGTAAACAGTATAACTATATATTTCCTATGGAATTACTTTAGCAATATGTTCCCCTGTCCTTCCTGTTCGTTCGTGCTCGTCAGTCGGCTTATCGCGACTTGATTCCAAGATGGCGCCCAGCGGAGAGATTCTATGAAGGCACTGCTTGTAAACAGTCTTTTTTAATAAACTTCCTGTGCATTTCCAAAGTTCTCAGTATCTCGTTTTAAATGTCAGGACCCTCAGAAGTCTACCAATGCAGTGTGGAGTTACTTGGAACCTTTTTAATGGTTTAAAAATAGCGATTTAGCTGCATAGGCTACGTAATGCCCAATCTAATAGATTCAAGGCTACTGCAAGCTAGGCTGAAAACGGAGGAGTTCGGAATGCTGGGGGTGAGCGAAGGTGCGTCTTACAACACGTGTGAGTACACCTTGACATGTTTCGGTACAGTTAAGCTCAATTTCACACCGAAATTCTCCTTTAATTCAATACGTTCTAAGAGAAAGGGGTGAAGTGGTCCTCCTGGTGAAGTGGTGAAGTGGTCCTCCTGGTACTGAGGAACAGAGGAGGTCTTGGGGAATCAGGAGGGTAGACGAGGAGCAGAGTATAGGGCTCACTGGTTGAGTTCAGAGTAGAGGAGGTTCTGGGAGGAGTGAGGCTATAGCCTGTACCTGCTCATGCTGCAGCATTTTGTTTCACCACTGACTTTATTCAACCCACCACCTTCCTATCACGCCTCCCATCTCTTTAGGTTCCTGCCTGCGCAGTAGGTTCCTGCATGATCCCCCAGCAAAGCACTCCATGACCCTGGCAAGAGATCTTGCAGAGCATGCTTTTTTTTGCGTGCTACTCCTTTTTGCTGCCAAGTTGGAATGTGAATTTGTGAGAAGGGATTTGAAGATGGATGAGAACTTGTTGAGTCTAAACGTTCAGCCTGAAAAAGGCATAACGATTTTACAGGGGAGTGGCATTATGGAGATCTGCAGAAAAAAACATAGCATTCTGAGGTAATGGTAACCAGCTGTGAGCATATTCCCCCACTTAAGAGACCGAGAACTCATGGGGTTCCGCCTCCATGCTTGCTTTTACACGGCTTGAGGTTACAATGGTGCAAATTCAAATCCAGACCAGCAGAAAAGCAAACTGTTTTGTCTCTTCCAGACAAAAAAAAAATACATCAACACTTCAACAAACATTTCCTCTCATGGTGCCACCTCTTCCTGTTGACCAGCTCACTATATACCGCCTATATAATGGTTAACTCACGTCCGGCAAGGTCACACATATATGCCCCATCCTGAACATGACTTCACTCTACCCGTTGTGACCACCACCAGTTGTGCCGGCCCCTTTGGGGGGCAAAACCCCCTCTAAACTACACTGTGTTTCTATTCTTTCAACTTAAGTTATGACTTCCTCTGTGTGGCCCGGTTTTGTGAAGGCGGAAAGGGAGATATATGTGATGTTGTGTTTTGTTCCAGGACAATAATAGGCTTTTGTCAAACATCATAATTAAGAGGGTTTGGTTATGGATGTGCTGCTTTGGTTGCAATTATGTTTTTATGGTAAAAAAGTTTGTGCACATCCCAGGTCAAGGTGCAGAACAAGGGTAAATCATAAAAATAAATGGAAAAAGGTTTGCACACTTGAAATCCTTCTTTTTCGTTTTATTTTCTTTTCTTGAGCACAGAATGTGAATGTGAATAAAACGAAAAAGAAGGATTTCAAGTGTGCGAACCTTTTTCCATTTTTTTTGCAATTAGGCTATGTTTTAACAATTGCATTAAGAACACAAAATGATCATCAGACTTTCAAGATATATGATTTGTATTCGTACTGCTATATTGTGCTCATGGCTTTTGTTTTGCTTTACACAACTCTGTTAGCCTTAGCACAGCTGTGCGTATTGTTCCATCAAGGACAATGTCAGACAGAAACTTTGGCCTTGGTGACCTCTCCATCTTTTATTGCTCAATATCACACATCATTGAAAGCTGTGAAAAGCCATTGTTGATGCACATGTTTTAAATGTTTGTTGATGTGTACTGTCAATGTATAGGCTGCAGCTAATAGTTGGGAAATTACAGTGGATTTACAGGGAGGATTCTGATTCACAACTCTATCAAGTACCGTTTCAGAGCAGTCACATGAATTGTGAAAACACACGCAAAGCCGGCTTTTCTTCACATTGCTCTCCAGGTTCCCCATTATGACAAATGTGTAGCAACTTCTTTCACTTTCAAGGTCGGGTGGTCAGCAAGCTGAGGTTGCAACGTTTGGAGAGGCTGTGGATTGTTTCCTCATGATATGTTCAAGTGCGGAAATATCAAGGCCTTGGGAGGAGAAATGAAGAATCGGGACGTTTCAAGGGACTGATCAGGCTGACCAGAGTGTGTCAAACTGGCACTGTCTCCAGTGGTTTCACACGATGTTGAAATTTCTAAACCACAAAGGCAAGAAAGGCATCTCTAAACTAGGTCAAACCATGGGACCAAGCATATACTTTTATTTTTAGAAGACAAACATAGATAGATAGATAGATAGATAGATAGATAGATAGATGAATTCCAGGAGCTCCCAAGGTTAGCTTGTTGACACTCCGACACTGTCTCCTCCTGTTTCCCCACTGTCATTTCTCAAAACATATATAATTATCTAGAAATAGCCTTTTAGCTATGATATCTTTCTTAAATTTAACAACAAATCCCGCTAAATACTTTTGAAGTTTGATTTTAGTCATAAACAAAGTTGCTTTAATTTGCTCTAAAGGGCAATTACCCTGCAGTGATGACCACTGCAGGAAGTTGGAGGGAGTCAAGATAAGACTCCACCCCTAGGGGAAAGGGTCTTGGATATCAACAAGCTCTTGTGTCAACAATGTTCTCTAAATCCTCTACATGTCTGGTTCATAGAGTTCCTCCAACCGAAACCAAAGATACTGGACACTTGTCCTCTCCTCACTGGTCACCGTCACCTCCACCCTGAAGTGCTATTCCAAAGTAAAGCAACATCAGTGTCCCCCACCCCTGAAAATGTGGTCACTCGTTTACACACTGGGGGTGTTGAAAAACATTGAAAATACACCCGATAACCTCGGCTTCTCTACAAGAGCTGACCACTACTCGGTCGAGATGTGACTTTAGACCTGTCCTCATTAGACCTCTATCTATCTCTGTAGACTCTGCATCTGCTGGGTATCAAATAGGACCATTTCTGTGATCGTGTCTCTTTAAAGACTTTTCAGAGATGTTATTAGTGTGTTGTGTTGGCGGCGTATAGACTGCTCTCTTAAATTCATGTCAGTCCAAAATAATGTTTGGAGGGATTTCCTTGGATCTGATGAGGTGGGAACATTCAACCAATATGGGAGAGATAACAAATCAGCGTCATCTAACCCTCCCATGGAAAAATCCCCCTGCTTCTGCAGCAGCAGCTGCACTGAAAAAAAGGAATCGCTGGATTTAATTTAAAGGGGAAGTGAGTAGTCACGTGAGGAAATCTGTTGTTCACATTTTACCCATCCTGGTGTAGTGTGCCAACATGTGCCAATTTTCAAACACACACACTTGGAGCAGTGAGCTGGGACCACACACACTGAGTACACCAACACATCTGGAGCAATGGGCAGCCCAGGGAGCAGTTGGGGGTTAGGTGCCTTGCTCAAGGGCAACTCATCCATAGATGTGGATCTTCTCGGTCCAATCACAAACTAGCTTATCCAAAAGGTTCACCCGGATCCTTGGTCTGATTAGTGGAAGGACTATCCAAAAGTGTACAGAGTCATTTGAACTATGACAGTGATCACGCCTCTTGTGCAGTAGAAATAAGGTGCAGACTCCCCAGACTAATGTTCAAGATTGAGCTTAGTCTGGTGATAGCCATAGCCAGAATAGACCTAGAATTCAGTAGGGTAACAGTCGCAGGACAGAAGCTTCCTCTGAATCTGGGAAATTCAGTTAACCTAAAAGACCACCTTAACTGGGAATGTCTGTCTCTAACTATGGTCAGACCTATATCTAAGCCTACTTGTAAACAAACATTTTCCGGTGCAACTTTGTATTATTGGCATGATACAGATCTATAAAGAATAACTTTCTATTCTTCATCAGTGAGTGGAATTATGGGACTCGCTCTAAAATGGAATGGAATTACATCAACAGTGAAACCGAAAGTGTTGATCGCGGCATCTGCAGTGGTCCACGATGACAGCATCCAGCCCCCTCCATAGGCGAGGCGAGGACATAAAACGACGGAGTGACACAGCACCTCAACAGAACGTACCGTTTATCAGAGAGGGACACATTACGGGACAATAATGGTCAAACTGCCGAATTTGACGCGCCGGAGGGCGACTATAGGTAGGTTAATTCTTACTATATGGTCATACTAACTGACATATAGTCTACAGACAGACAGACCGGCATGTAGGTCAGCACTGTAATCTAATAATTCAAGACATTATGCATGTGGATGGCTTTGCAACTTTTTTTAGGGGTTGATGGGGAATATTGTTATAGCTGCAGTCCGATATTCATGATGTTTGTTGATATTTTAACTCGACAACAGCCAATTACTCCTGAAGCTGTGTAGACTGGCTGTAGCCTATTGACTCGATCCGTGCCGCTATTTTATAGCGTCTGATCTGTGTAGGCTACAGATATTTTTAGGGGAGAAAAACCCATCAGACTACATGGCAAATCAAAATGTGAGTAGAATCTAGGAATGCGCTTTTTATCGATTGAAAAATGTGCATGCATACTTTTCCAAGCGATTAATAATTCGCCTTTCTAGTCAGTTCATTATTTTTGCCATGCATTTGAAAACACACTGTACTGATAGGTTGTTATAGGTTGATGCGCTTCAACTTCTAGAATGTTTGTTATGAAGAACCCTATAACAAAAAATCGACCAATAGCACCAATATACAGTATGTTGTTACACAGATTAGCCTAATATTTATTTTATCCATGCCTATCATTTTTATTTGTTATTCTCTTAAACGAATGACTTCAAATTCAGTTCAAATAGTGCTATTCCATACCTTGGCGTAAATTGACTGGCGAGATTGAGTTCACTTCCTGTAAGCGCATCACACAGCACCAAGTGATAGGCTACAGTAAGATGTGAAACCCGATAACGTTACTGCCCCAATGGGGCAACCTCACGAATCCCGAGACTATGCTGTGACCAGGTGGCTTCCGTACAGATGTTATCGCATAGGCTGGTGACGAACAGAATATATTAGTGTGGGCTTCGCGCTGCCATAATTAACCATATCTACATGTCGTTTGCAGACGTAACGGACAACGTAGAAACGGTCTGCGGTGAAGTGGCTAAAAAAGCTGTGAGTGATGGGAAGAAGTTCAGACCCAAGATTAAACTTCCGTTCAGAGGTCGCCGAGGAACCGGAGCAGCAGGGTGTGCCGTAGACGCTGTTCCAGAAACAGGTGCACTATCTGTTCATTACGCTGCCTTTTCCTTATGTGCCAAAAAACTATTTCATATTTCGTATAACGGCTTTGTAATATTCAGTAGTTGGATTTAATGTTGAATTGACTTGTTATGTACAGTTCCGGAGGTGGTCCTGAGCTTTGAGGAGAACTTGCATCAGAACCGGCTGGCCGAAGCCAGCCTGCAGCTGATAGCGAGGGAAAATGCAATCTTCGGTCCGGGCACCGATGAAGACTCGGTCGATGCCGATGGGAGAGCCAAAGAGACCGACCAACTTCAGATGGATTACGAGATCCTCCAAGTGCGTCTGTGGATGGTCGTACACGAAACGTTCCAGGACAAGCCAGGTGAGGACAATCTGGCAGCATTACGCAGCACCGTAAATGCGATACAGCAGGAGGAAGAACAGGACAAACGTTGGCTAGAACCCGAGGGACAACAGGCACCGGAATGGCGACCGAGGCAGCTTTTGTTGAACCACAACAACCTCGTCCAGAAGATCGTCGACTCGCGGGTCGATAAAGCGGAGGATGAAGAGAAGGGCGCAGACAAATTATCTACTGCCCTAAAGAAACAGGTGTGTAAGATTGGAAAGAGGGTACAAGCTGATCTCCTAAAAATCGTGAAGGACGTAAAACAATGTTACCCCATGAAACTAGACGTCTGTCAAATGTACGCCCGCTTGTATCACCAAGCCTTCTCCAGGCGCCTGCGGGAGTTCACTCAGACCAACTTGGATGTGGAAGACTGCGCCTACCTTCTTCTCTGGGTCAACAGCTACTTTCCAACGTGAGTGAGAATAAGCTTAGCTGTGTGTGTCATGACGTGTGTGTGTGTGTGTGTGTGTGTGTGTGTGTGTGTGTGTGTGTGTGTGTGTGTGTGTGTGTGTGTTTGTGTGTGGGAGTGTGTGTGTGTGTGTGTGTGTGTGTGTGTGTGTGTGTGTGTGTGTGTGTTAGTGTGAGTCGTGTGTGTGACAGTGTGTGTGTGACAGTGTGACAAACAATTCTGTCAACAAAAGTGTAAACAGGGTTTGTTTGTGTGGCAGATGTAGATGCACCCATGTGTTTATTGTTTTGGAATAGGCGTAGTGGAACTTTAAAGGATTTGCTTGCTCAAGTTGTGTTGAATAAAATTGTGTTGCTTTGATTTGATTACGTTGTAGTGTAGTGTTAGGTTTATTATCAGTTTATTACACGTGTCGATAAAAGACAACTTGTCTGAATTACTTTGAATCAGCAGCTGTTTTTAGAGTGTACCTAAACCAAACCTTAACATCATGCCCTGATGAAGGCCAATATGGCCGCAATGCGTAGGCCCATGTCCTTTTAAAACTCAGTGCTTGGCTGCCATGAACCATTAAAGGCTTTTTTATATTTAAAAAATCTAATCTAAAATCTAAATCTGCTAACCTTTTTTTGCTTTTGGCTTTACATTTGTGTGTTTCAGGGATGTGTTGAAGCACAAGGAACTAAAGGAACACCTAGACAGTGAATCTTTGGGGCCATTGCTCTCAGAGGATGACATCAAGCCTTTAGAGGAGCAGTATCTGTCATACAAACAGGTAAAAATGCAGCTCTGAAAACAATACTATAAATCACGCAAATAGCATAGCATGTCACAGCGGCTTCTGCCAGAGTGAAATCCGTGGCAGATGCATTCTAGAATCATCTGGTTTGTGTTACTGTGTTCTTTGAGCGCTCAGGCATAGTAATGCAACCATGATGCGTGTTTAAACGTGTGCTGTGGCTTCTTGCAGACTACAGTGAGAGACTGGCTCACCAACGCCCTGAGGACTGAGGAGGAGAGGTGGATCCGTGGGGATTGGCCTGAGCTCATAGACGAATACTACGTCAGCCATTTAGCTGTCGACGTCATTGGGGTC
>NC_085005.1:18386206-18483706 GCF_963854185.1 Sardina pilchardus
TCTATGCCCTTTGACCTTCTATCTCTATTGAAAGTAAAGTATTGAATTGAGCATAGTGACAGAAGCACACATAGGCTACAAGTGACCTGCACCTTCTTATCATCTCAGGGTTCAGCTCTGCCTGTGAAGTATCAGTAAAGCTCTTCCTCTAGTCAGTAACACCATTCATTTCATGCTGTAACATAGCCACAAAATGTCTGCCCCTCTTGGGAGTGGAAAAGATAGGCTGTCATTGTTTATTTAGAGCCTAAAGGTGCTCTGAACTGAAAGAGAACCCAACCCTCTATGGGTGTGGACAGGTAGGACATCAGAAGCTGCCGTGTAACAGCATCTGGTCAATGACTTTGAAGTATCTTCCTCTCAGTGTAGCTCTGATGCCATTGTCTTTACTTTACAAATACAATATTTTTTGTTGACTTTTAAGAAGTTTCAGGTGTGGTCCTTGATTGCAGTCTGTCATAATCTTCTAATTGTCTGTTCAGCGTGTGTGCTCAACATAAAACCTTGCACACCGTTTTTCCACAGTCATGGCTCTTCAAAACAGTATTTAAACCATATGGTATTCTAGCCAATCAGCACATTTTTCAGGAGCACAGTCTAATTTAAATGGCTGTCGACCTCATCAACTTTTCAACTTTTTTTAGAAATTATTATTCTCTTCTGTTTTTCCCAGGATTGTAAAAGTGGATGCCCTCCCATTCTTGCTGTAGATTGATTGCTTTGCTCTATTTTTGGTTATCCTGGACAGATGATCAGTCATCACACTTACAATCAACATGTTGCTTCAGGAGTACAGGAAGTCAGTTCATTTGACAACCTTGCCTGACCTCCTGGCCTACCAAAAGGTGTGCCAGGAAGGTAGCCCATGCGTGTCTACGGTCTGCTGAATTGCTCGAGCCTGTCCTGATGCAAATGGGAAATCACTGGAAAGAACCATATGAGCCACAATTCCCGTATATTACTCAAGAGAGAGAGAGACGCTCTTTTAACCCACCTCCTCATTGGCTTCCTCCTATTGTGTTTTATGGCAGGAAATCCTTGAGTAAGATATACCGTAAGAATAGTGTTAATGAGCTTTTCTCCACCCACCCTCTTGCTGATGCGGATTGCTGGAACGATTAACGATTAACTGCCGAATTATTGGCACCCGTATGTAATGAGTGGGAAAGGGTTGAGGAAAATCCCCATTTACCAAGTGTTGTCTTTACTTGGAAAATTCCTGCGAAGGAATGTGGACATGCGTGGACAAATTTTCCACTATTTCATGAAATAATTTTTTGGGCAGTATGCCCTGTTCTGGGGGCCCCCTGCCCATCCATGTTCAAACATGTAAAGCCCAAGGTAGGGAGAGCAGCAATAAACCCCTCATGGGACACTGAACAGAATAAACATCAATGACAAGACATTGATAAGTCAGAAGTATGAGGGGGTTAAGGGGAAGAGGTGAGTGGCAAAACTACAGAAAAAGCAAATGGCAGCAGATTGGCAAAGGCAGTTTAAAAAAAACGCTCTGAATTATCTCCACCAATGAAAGCAGGGATTGGCCGGCTGGCACTCAGCTGGCAATCAGCTGAGCGGTTAGATTGACAGTCAGCTGGGCCATCCAGGGAAGCTAGCGAGACCTGCCTGCACTAATGCAGTGCTCTATTTGGTTATTTCATTTGCGTGTAGTGTGGTTGCTACACATTGTGCAGTGTGGGTGCTACATGGATAGTTAGTGAGGTTCCCCACTTTGGGTGCACATTGGGTGCCTAGATAAAGCGCTATAGAACATGCAAGTTGTTGTTGTTGTTTGTTGTTCAGTGTGTTATTAAAACCCGCTTTGCCAATAATACTGAGTGTTCTCTTGTAATAAATAAGATGATTGAGAACACAGAAGAAGGGATTTGATCCTTTTTTAACCATTACTTAGCGCTGAATCTCTCCGGATCTTATAGTCCTGGATCGTCTGTTGTGTCTTTTTATGATCATTGCATATCATGTTGTAAATAGAATCCTTTTTGTGGTTAATTAGGAGAGTTAATATAGTGCCAAGTCAGGTGGTTCAGGAGTGACTTGGTAATTGTGTATTTGTGTATAGGATGTCATAATGATAAATATTGATGTATAGTTTTTAATGGGAACCATGATCAATAGGTGATATTACTGTATATTACTGGCATTCAGAAAATGTAAAGCGTTGTTTCCTGGCAATTAATCATGAATTATTGAGTGAAATGAACATTTATCAATCTCATAATCTCTCTCTCTCTCTCTCTCTCTCTCTCCTCTCTCTTTCAGTGACAAGCACGTCTCTGCCCTGTTGCATCTGAAAACCCACCTCACGTCAATGGAGATTCGCCGGATTCGGGAGAGCCTGGCAGAGAACCGAGGCACCTCTAGCGAGAGACCCGCTCCTGTTTTCTTCACCAAGGTTCCTGTCAAGTAGTTGGAGAAAAGCAAGCCCCCTGCCTTTACTATGTGATTTACTCAGTTGTAGTCTCTAGTACCTAGAAAGGCTAATGATTTGATAAATAAACAGATGTTTATTTCAGTTAGCTGCTGGAGATAATATGTGACCATTCACAGCGAAATCAGTCGTTTTGCGCACATCGTTATTTTGAGAAAATCAACAATAACAAACTTCCGGGTTAAAATGTTGAATTTCACGTTTTCGCATAGTTCGGATGTATACAGTCTACAATTTCATATCGTGAGCGCATTTCACTGAAAAACCTACGTTTTGACTGTTAAACCCGGCGAAGATTCAACACATTTGCTGTCATTCCCATTGTGCACGCGCTGCTTAAACAGGTGATTTCTCCTCTTCTGGCATATCGTGACAGGAGAACCATGTCAACTTTGGATGCGGTTATCTTAGCGATAGTTTGTGTAATACCCTCGATACACATATCGTTGGAGAGCTTAGTTTATGGCCGTTCACGTGAGCACAATAACTTAATTTACTACATTTTACCGAAACGACTGGTTCCGCTTTACAGGGTCACATATTAATAACCTGTTGATACTGAGCTGTAGACTAATAATGACTAAGGGGATGTAACATTTTGCGTTTCAACAAAGCTTAGTCACTTTAAGTCCTCACATCAACAGGTATGAAAGTCTACTGGTGAAACTGTAAAATGTCCAAGATTTGACACCATGTCCCTTGGCATGACACAGTCATTACATTATTAGTGATGATGGGTAACGTACCACTTAAACTCTTCATACGAATTTACTTTTACAAAATCTGACTAAAGGTAATTTCAATAGCTGAAATGTTTAATGTATATAATGTGGAGCTCATAACTGGTCAATTGTGATATATGACCATTGATAAATAGAGACAAAACAAAAATGAAACATTAAATCGTTCTCTTTGAAGAGTGACAGAAGATAGCTTTTAGCAGGCTATCCCGAAGCCTTGCCTTGTCAGCAATTTTAGTTCATACCCTTGTGTGCATTATTTGCTGAAATTCTCCTCACAGTCTAACAGCAATCTGCACAACGTCCAACCTATCAAGACAGGGAGATATGACATTGGTTTCCATCACCACTAACTGTGGCAATTGACCAGGCACTAATCAAACACACAGGATGCAGTGAGACAAACAAGATGTTTGTTTTGTTTCCTGAGACATTGTGGGGTGGGGCCTTGAACGTTTCTGTATCATTTCCCTGATACACTGACCCATAATGGTGACTCGAGCTCAGGGCTACTCACGAGGCTTCAGGCGGAAAAGCCTCTTGCCAGCTGTCAGGAGAGCTTGGCATTCCCCAGAAGCAGGGAGATTTGTTTACCTTATTTTCCGACCCCTACTAAAAGCTGGTGCGTGGGCTGATGGGCCCTCGCCAGAAACGCAAACGGATCCCCCTATTCAGTGTGGAGGAGTAGAAGGTTGCTAATTTACTGCAAAAGTCCCTTCTAACTTTTTTGCCCACATGGTCTGGGAATTCTCCACGCAGGAAGGTGCTTGTTTACACCCTGTTTCTGTTTGAGTGGTCCTGGTCAGTTGGTGGGTGCTGCAGTTTCCTTCAGTCAGTGAATGGCTGTTCTACGAGGCCCAGACTAGTCGCCACCAAACTACAGAACAGTGATTTCTTCTCTGTTTTGTAAGTTTGTGTGTGTGGCTGTTGTAAGGTAATTCAAGTAATTAAAGTAAAAAAAAAGTTGTTTGTCATACAACTCCTTTTTTTCTGCATAGCTGAAATGCAACTGCAGCATGCATAATCATGTGATACCCTGAATAATTCACTGCTGGAGCGATTGAAATGGTCTGTCTTGGTTGTTATGACGACAGGCGCTTGTACCGGACAGATTGCCCAGTCGGTGGTGTAGAAAGACTCGTGAACGTGAATTGATGGCGGAGAGAGACGCTGTCCCGAAACACTGCTCTCCACTTCACTGCTGTCTCAACTTCTTTCAACTCCCATCGGCTCTTAGAAAATTACTCTCATAAGCTATATTCAAATACAAAATACAAATAGGGATTTATTATTTATATTCTGTGTACTGTATACAGTATGTTCAGATAAGGTCATATTTACATATACATACATAGTATGATATGTATGCTGTATTTAAATGAAATGCCTTATTGACTTTACAGACTTTTCACTGATTTACTTAGTGAATTCTGTTAGTTGTTTTGTGTGAACTCCATGTTGTATATTTTAATTAGAATGGTTGGGTTCAGACCAAATACTGCCTCAGATAGCCTACAATCAAGTTTACTCCGTAAGATTCACTTATTTCCGCAAAATGACATGGCTGAGTTCTTCAGAGAAAACATATATGATATTGTACTGTACAATATAGGCTCAGTGTGCGTCATTCACAGATGATTAATCATGTGATGTGCACTAACTCACTAGATTTGGTTGACGTGTTGAGCCGAGACTCTTGTGAAGACACATTGTCATTACCCTCCACCCCCCCACAAGCACAAGCACAGGCTTTCAGGGGAGAAAGGACCTCTTTATCCACATAACAAACACACTTTATATGCGCATGAGACTGAATGACTCTAGTCGTGTCATGAACATGTGTCGTCACACACATCACGTACTGTACAATCAGTGTGTTGATTATGACATCATAAAGGACAGCAGGGGGATCACAAGTGACAGGGTTCAGACAAAGTCTGCTTATCGAGGGGGTCGAGGCAGAGTAATCAAGGATCTTTGTTCCTATAGCACCCACTTCACATAGTTCTGTGCCATGGGTGTGAGTCATTAGGCCACATTCTTTGTTTCTATTTCTGACTCAAGGGAATTCAGACCTGGCATGTGATATGCTGCTGCCTAATTTTTTTGTTAGGAAGTGTTATTGTTAACCACTATGTAACATAATAGGCCCATTTTAAAGATGCTTCTAGCCGTGCATTGTATGCATCTATTTGTGCTTGTTTTGTATCCTGAGATGTGTATAAACGTGTAAACCTGTAAAGTTAATCTATTGCTTGGGTGAACATTAAATAAAACGATGAACAGTGCCTAATGAAGTTTGTGACTGAATTAATTCCTACTCAATCCATTTTCTCAACTTTGTTGTATAATGTACATTCCACTTGAACACTTCTGGAAGAATCAAACAATTTTGTTTAAGTCTTTGGTCTCTGGTATCTGTATTTCATCAGTGACAGTATCTCTTGACTTTGAAATTGCAACACAAAAAAGAAACCCCATTGGATTTAGAATTCCCTGTAACAATCGACTGCGAGGTTGTTTATGAAGCCGAGTGAAGCTTGTTGGCACAGGCCCATGGGTGAATAGCTCACACAGCTGCTGAACAGATGAATGCTATTTGCCTCAGTTGTGCCTGTTGTAGTGCACTGTGAGTGTTCATATGACAGCTCTCCCAAGGAGAGGAATGTGTGAGATGATGTGCTGAAGTTCAGTTGTTCAGTTGATAGCACATAGTACTAAACGTTAGTCTTTACAGTACAATGAGTAGAAAATATGTTATGTGAATAATATTTATAACTCATACAAATTCAATGTCCCTAAAAGATCCAAAGGGTGCATAGTTCTTTTTTATCAGGGCATCTCACCTCACCCTACTCCAGACCCTGACTCTCTCAGGTCGGCATAAGAAGCTGTTCATCACTGTATTATTATTATTATGTAATAATAATAATGATAATAATAATAATAATAATAATCTGAAACAATAATTGTAAACTAGTTACAAAGTGCTTTACATATATAAAAGAATAAACAGAACAAATATTAAATGTATAAAAAATAATACAAATCAAATATCAACATTGGCAATAATAATAATAATAATAATAATAATAATAATAACAAAATACTGCAATAATTAAACACTATACAAGGCAGAAACAAAACAAGTCAAAACAAAAATGAACTTTTTAAAAGCTTTACGATGATGAGTTTAACAAGATGTCATAGAATCAGCTAACCTTATTTGCTCAGGTATTAGTCTATACTTGCACCCGCTGCCAAAGAACCATTTTCCCCAGATGCCTGCCAGGGAAGGGTGTTGATTGTGGTAGTAATCATGGAGACTGACTGCACACATCATACCAAGAACATGTATATACTGGTACCCTAACGGCAAGGTTTGTTGTCATAACAGTAAGTGTATTACCGTCTGGGGGAACGCAAACAAAGCAGAACTCTTTCATTGACTGAAGGCAGGAAACTATTTGAAAAGAGACCAGTCTAAAGAGATACAAAATCAAAAATCATCTTGCTTTTAGGATCATGTTGTGCTTTTGTTAGAAGTATGTTTTATTTCATAGAACAATAGTACACGTTCTATGCATTTCCCCTAAGCTGCAGCTGGACGGACGGCTTTCTCCAAAACACATGGACAAATTCACATGCCATTCACACACGAACAAATGAATATGCCATTCACAGACTGACAGATTCACATACATGCTAACTGAACTAAGTTCATTAGGAGGCAATTGCTGAAGTGCCTGGATTCTTTGGAGTCCAAACTGAAACTCTAAGAGGGGTGCTTTTTTCCCCTTGTGTTGATTTTCTTTAAAAATGCATTTGCGCATGTTCTTCAGTGTTCCACATGGGCTTCTTTTCCATGACGTCGGTATTTTATTTTATGTAGACAAGGGAGGTCGTAAACAGACACATACATAGTGTGTGTGTGTGTGTGTGTGTGTGTGTGAGTGAGTGTGTGTGTTTGTGTGTATGCGTGTGTGTGTGTGTGTGTGTGTGTGCGTGTGTGTGTGTGTGTGTGTGTGTGTGTGTGTGTGTGTGTGTGTGTGTGTGTGTGTGTGTGTGTGTGTGTGTGTGTGTGTGTGTGATATAAATTAAAACAAGCAAATGCAATTATAACAAGCAGATGCATGCTCAGAGTTCTCTTTATGATGATGCAATGACCCAAAAGAAACAGGTCTTTACAAGCCCAAGGCAGCTGAGAAAAAAAAAGAAAAAAAAAACACCAACAAGGCTGGTACCGAAGGCAACATGCTAGGGAGTAATGAAACAGGTCAAAGTTTTAGCATCTGGTATGTTATGATTCCTCTGCTGATAGTTCGTCAGGCTACCATGTTGCCAGGCTGATGGCCCATCTCACAAGGTGTGTCTTTCTCATGCAGTGGACAATGAAGCCCTTATGAGAGGGGATTCTTTGTTTCATATTTGACTTGAAATTCACAGAGTTGAAGGCCACAATCCAGAGAAGACAATAAAAAATGGGCTATGACCATGGAAGCAAAATGGCTTTTACATGAATCCGTCCATCAGTGGTTGGCATGCCGTGGAACAATATTTGCATATTTGCATGTAAAATTAGTACAGTGGGTGAAAAACAAATCAGTTAGGTGCTGCTAATAAAATAATCAAAACGTGCTACATGCATTACAAGGCTGAGTGGCCTATAGGTCTGAATGTGTGGCAGATCATCTCAGCATAATCATTACCTCTCCTTGCAAAAATGCAAAATTAGATTAATCTATCGCCATCCATGCTCTTATCATCATATACGCCACCAAAGTGCTCAACTGAATGATGATGTTTCAAAAGTATCAGGACGACTTAAGCTGCTCATGGTGAACTGTGCTATGCTTCCCTCTAGTGGAGACTTTTATGCCTTCAGCAACTGGCACTTGGAACTTGGTCATTCTAAAAGTGTTGCATTTCGCATCTCCCCGTGACCACAGACCACCCATTACTGATCAGTCATCATGATGCTGTCATAAGAGTTTTTTTCAGTAGCAATTAAAAAAGCAATCAAACTAATATCAGTAGCTTGCTGTGGTTATTGTTGTTGTAAGACTGGCAGGGTTTCGTTGTGCCTCACAGTAGGTGCTACATAGCTCCAATAACTTTCACCTGCATGCTGTTTTTAGAGGTGGAGTTAAGCTCTCATCCCTCTCTACCATTTTTCTGTTATACTCTTCAAATGGTCCCATTTCTCCTTTACAGCATTTACAGGTAGAACATTTTTTTAATATTATTTATAGATAGCTGTTTCCCAGGTTGTTTGTTTTTGTAAATGCTTAAAGCAATGTGATACACAGTTAAGTTCAGTATAATTTAATGAGAGAGAGAGACATGGAAAGCATTGGTTTGTTAATTTTTTTGTGGTTTCTGCATTTTAAGCTCTCTTCCTCACTTGTTATTTCAATAGACCAAATTCAGATTTGTATTCATTTCTCCCCTCTGACCGGTACATTTTAGCCACATAAACTTTGCAAGTGATCTCACAATGAAAGTTGAATAACAGCAAAGGGAAAAATGCCTGCATGCAGGGAGAAATCTAGGTAAAACTACAAAAAAGTAGTTCAAGCTACTTTGTGAAAAAGGTCCAATGATAAGAAATCATCACTATAGGCCTACACAAAAAGTCACAGCACAAATGAAAAATGCTGGTGTCCAATATCTATGCTCCAGAAACAAAAGGCAGGTGTGGGTACTGGTAGCCTGGTTGTACCATACCCTCGTACTAAAATCGTACAGAGGAATGGTGAAGGGAAATGAAAATTGAGCGGAAGCTTACGTATGGCTATGCCAGGCTTGGGTACTGGGGTATTGTATCAAGAAAGATTAGATTGCCAGTACAAATTCTGATTCAGAATGTTGAAAGCAATAGCCAAATAGGCTACTTTTCAGATGAGATGGTAATCCAGTTTACATTCCCAGTGCAGTTCTGGAGTATCCCTGAAACCTGTCCTAACAAAACAATCTATGGCGTCTAAGTACAAAATTGCAAGTGATGTTATAGTTTCTTTATAAACAAACCTGGATGTACATGTAGGCTACTGTATATTGGACTACAGCTGAATAGACCAACACTGTTTAATTCACATAATGGCGAAATATACTTTTCCTTTAACTTAAACCATTATACATACTACTCCAAGCTCAAAGGGCATTCTTCTGCAGACTTGGGTGTGTTTGGTCACTGATTCCTCTTGCGCTGAGGTCAAAGGTTGAACGTCATGGTCAGGGACATGGCTGAGTGATCAGGAACAGATGTAGAAATGCTCTGAGCATATCTGGAGTGTCAACTGGTTTGTGGTATATTGGAGACAGTGGAGGCCTTGTTC
The DNA here is from genome assembly GCF_963854185.1 of Sardina pilchardus. Taxonomy (NCBI): domain Eukaryota; kingdom Metazoa; phylum Chordata; class Actinopteri; order Clupeiformes; family Clupeidae; genus Sardina; species Sardina pilchardus. The sequence goes on from NC_085005.1 coordinate 18,395,734, forward strand.
GACCGTCTCACTGATTTCATTTGCTTCTTGGAACACATGCCAGTTATGCAGAAGTAGTGTGAATGTAAGTATCGACCAAAGGCAATACAAAAAACAGAACTTCTTTGGGTCAGTTATGTCAAAAGAGTTGTTTAGGCTATCTGTTGGCCCTAAAATGTTTGAGAATCAAATCATGAACAACGCAGTCAAAGTAGAATGCAGTGAAAATTTGGAATGATCAACACCACCAACAGCACCATGAGAACAAATAGGCTAAAATAAAACATTACTGCATTGTAATAGCTATTAGACCAATAGCTAACACTGTAAAATGGTAGACTATATATAGTGGCTCTATATTAGGAGATCCTCCTCTGTGCCTGAATAACATAAGAACAGACCCCTCAATTCCAGTCAACAGTCAACAGTAAGCCAGCCGCTACCCTCTGTAATCCCCAAGGTAATCCAGAGAGACCACAGCCTCTGTTTGCCCCAACATTCCTACCAAACGGGCCACCCTATGTGCTGTCAACTCTGCCAGAAAACCCCATTGTTTCAAGTAAGGGATGAAAACATGTCTAGATCGTTCGGTCTGTGTGTCATCCTTTGGCACTGGGTTTGCAGGGTATTTATGGTGTCACAAAACGTGGAATGTACCCTGAAAAGGAGGGAATGAGCCAATCAAAAGCTAACTCTATTCAGTCATTGGGAGCTGAGCCACTGTTGACCATGTGGTCACCTGTTCATTTAGCATCTACTACAGTAAGTACTTTGTGAGGCAAATCCTTTGGAAATGTTTCGAAGAACAGTGTTGCTTTGTTGTGGTGGAATCTTTTGCCCTGAAAGATAATCACATGAATCACATAGAATGTAATGTGTTCAGATGAGGACATCAGACCAAAGATTTGGTAACCTATAAGAATTATTTAAACATATTATGGAACCATTAGGCCTATATAAACTTAAAGAATAGCAATAGCCTACTTTACAAGGCTAAATTAAGATAGGCTACAGTAGAAATGGAAAATTAATATAACCTACTTTAATTGGGTCAGTGTCATTTTGTACTAATGAACAAAAGACAAATTGATCAAATAGCCCACACAACTGCATGCAAATTTGGGCTAGGCCACAAAAATGTGTTATGTGTTCATCTGCCACCTTTTCATCATATGACCTGTAATTTTAACTTTTGATTAGGCCTACCCCTACTGGATCTAAGATTGGCAAGACAAAGGACAAATGAAATGGTAGAGTTGCACAGTCATTTATAATCAATGGGCGGAGTAAGTTGAGGAGCAAGTTAAGATTCACTGTCACGTTGCAAACGCTCATTGTGGCATAGCATACACGTTGCCTGAAGAGGTAGCTAGCTTGCTGCTAGAGAGGTGAGTTCGTTGTTGAAATTGACATCATCTATTCGAAAGCAAATGATAAGAAATTAAGGAAAGAAACCATAGCTTTGATTTATGTTTCGATCATTCGATTGGTGTTAGCGCTTGATTAATATAATTCTATCAACATTATGTTAGCTAGCATGTTTTGCTAATAGCGTGTAGATAGCTTTGGCTAGTTAGCCAGTGACAACTTGTCACACATCGAGCCTAATTTTGTTGCCTGGTAAAATAATGCAATTATTCCTTTTTGTTTTCGTTTCAGATTCGTTATTTCGAAGGTGTACAGGCATCATCCTCGGATTTTTTGCTAACCACTGCAAGGTCTAGCTCAACAATCTTGGCTTAACACTAGCGGCGTGGTGCTGTATCTCGTTACAACTGCATCCAAAAATTGATTATAACCCAAAAACTACTTCACTGCGTCTCTGGGCGACCAGCATTGTGTTTATGTCTTTGTTTTACGAAAACGGTGAGTACCCGGACGACAGGAGCCACGGATGGGAAAGGTACATATCCCTATATATAGCCACACATTTCCCCCCAGTATTCATGTATGTCTGATGTAACCTTAATGGTAGCTAGCCAGCTAGCGTTATTTCCTTGAATGCTAGGTCGCCAGCTAATGGATAGCTGGTGAAACTAGCTAACGTTAGCAAAGCGATTGAGGTCTCAGGAATCAAAATGGCGCCCCATTCTCGATTCGCAACGAGTGTAGCTTGCTAGCTAGCGATGTCTGATTAGTGTGACGCACTCTGCAGCACTTTGCTCCATCTGGTTCTGGCAACGTGTTCCTCATAATCCACTCCTACTTTCAACAACTCTTCTTCAGTGTTAATTGTTTTCAGGTGATATTTTGAGGATAACAAGCTTCCAAAGTCATACATTGCTTTCTAAACGGTTAACGTTAACATTATCGATACCAGTCGTGCTCTGGCACCACGTTGCAGTGATACGGTAATGTCAACGTTCATATTGATGTTAGCTCAAGTGGATCGTACTTGGCTTTATTTAAGAAACATAATGTTTGTCGCAATCCACAGTAACATTTTCTGCCTTTCCTCTTGTTATTTTATATAACGATGACGAAAATGGGTTGTTTGAATGTTGTTCTGGCTTTGATATCAAATACGAAGTGAGACGTAATAATTATTTATCTGGTTAACGATAACAGGTTTTTGGTTACCCAAACGAACCAATATTAAGTATAGAAGCGTTACATTAACGTTACGAAACCGGTTGCCCGCTCTGCTGCAATATGTATTTGACACGTCAGCCTGCTTACTTGATGGTTGGTAGGATGAAAGAGCATTAAAATATGGGAAGACCATCATTTTTCACATAAAATGTTATACATTTTGGCATATGGAGCATTGCTAAACATTTCACACCCACCCACAGACCATGTGTTGCAATAAGATAACTGGGCATGGCCATTGGCAGTAGGAGGGTTGACTGCCCTTGAGCATGCTGTTTGTGTGTAACCCAGTGAAATGTTATCTGTCCTAACCAAACATTACTTATTTTCTCCCTCTTTCTTTTTAAACCCCTTTTCCTAGCAGAGCTGTCGCGCAGCTGTCGGAACCTGTGTGGAGGGAACTTAGTCCACAAGCAACGAGCCTGGAGCCTCAGTGGCAACACCTTTTTCATGTCAGAGACCGAGTCCTCTTGCAGTCGTTTATGTCATCCCCCCCTCTCCAGGCAGACAATACCAAGAATTGCCAATTCAAGATCTTTTCGTCTTGCTGATAGTACCGACTCGAGGCCAAGATGTCTGTCAACGTCAACCGCAGCGTGTCAGACCAGTTCTACCGCTACAAAATGCCCCGTCTGATTGCTAAGGTGAGTAAATGGAGTATTACAGGTGTCCACTTGGGTACTTGGGGTCCTCTTAAGTTGGGCCAACATTGTTATACATGGGGCAAGATTTGGAATATACATGGGGCAAGATTTTGAAAAATATTTCAGGACAACCACATAACTGGTTCCATGTTTTGGTTGAATACACATGGCAAGTTGCTTAATTAAAGATTTAAGAAAAAATACGCCTGAAAACATTGCTTGAAAAGTGGCCTGGCATCCTGAATCATCAGTTTTAAGATTAGCTTGAATGGCTAATGCTTTCTGACCTTCCACTCCTTCATCTGATTCACCACTTCAGAAATTATTTCTTTGATGTCCTTTCACATTTAACATTGGGCCTGTTTTCTCTACTCAGGTGGAAGGCAAGGGTAATGGAATAAAAACTGTCATAGTCAACATGGTTGATGTCGCCAAGGCTTTGAACAGGCCACCAACGTGTAAGTATGTCACATGAGTTGCAGTTGTTTCTGGGGGTCAGATTTCAGTCAAGTGATTTCTAGATTCATATACTGGTGGCTTCTGTATTCTTCTTGAGAATAAAGACCCCTCATGGTTTCAATGTGACCAGTCATCTTCTGAGCAAATTATTGTTATACAGCAGTAACAGTTTTTTTGGACAGTCATCTTTACAGACCTTTTTCCCCCCTCCTCTTCCTTCTAGATCCCACCAAGTTTTTTGGTTGTGAGTTGGGCGCTCAGACCCAGTTTGATTCTAAGAATGACCGTTACATTGTCAACGGATCCCACGAGGCGAACAAGCTGCAAGACATGTTGGATGGATTTATCCGGAAATTTGTGTTGTGCCCAGAGTGTGATAATCCTGAAACAGACCTGGTAAATAGGCACACATGTTTTACCCTCTCCCATTAATCCAGATTTACTTTGGAATGCCCTAGACTAAACTCTTGATTAATTGACCAAAGGTAACAAATGATGTTTCATTATTGCAATACAAATGTATTATACAGAAATGACAATAGTTTGCTGAAGCCCTCATTGCCCTGTAGTGTAAAACAAGTGGCTGAACTCAATGGCACCTCTGTGTCATTTTTTGCTGAGTGAGGTGGTTCCAATGAGGTCAGCTTTGTTGCCAGAGATGCTAGGATTGGGACTCTGCAAATAAAGGACACCATTATGAGATGGTGCTTGTTTGGTATATCCAACCTAGATGCTTTTTGTGTGTGTGGCTGTGGCCCTGTTTTTTGTTGAATTTGTGATGTCCTAAAAGCAGAGTAAGATGGCTGCTGCCCGTTTTGAGGTTCTTATTGGTGGGTTCGGTGTTCTGGTTCTTTCCAGAACAATCTGCTCGGTTTGCTTTTTGGACTTTGAGCAGATGTTAAATCTACTCTCATACTACTCACTAGGAGTTAAGCGACAGACAGGACATTTGATCCATACCCCCAATTTGGATATCACTGTTCAGTATGACTGAACTCTCATTAAACCCTTGCTTTAAAGTGGTTCACAATATAGAAGAATGTTCAAAACTACCCTGCTGAAACTTCTTACAAACTTGCATTTCGCAACAATTTAAGGTTCTAAAATTCCATTCAGTCAACCACAATTTTCTTTAGAACGTTCCAGCATTCTTGTCACACTGGTGTGACCGTGCCTGGTGAAGGGTTAAGTTGATCAATATTTGCACCCATACTGGGTGTTCTCTGAATGCCTGGCTGCAGTGTATTGAACCTTGAGGTGCATACTGCAGCAGTTTGGGACGAAAACATGCCTCCCACTGATCTTCCCTGTGGTGCAAAGTTGCATTTCCACTCTCCAATGCAGCAGTGAAGTTACTGTGGCGCCTCTGCAGTGCAGATGGTTTGTTTTGTGATTTTCTTCTCCACCCCCACCACCCCTTCTAGCCTGTCTTTATTTTTTCATAATCGGCCTCCTTAGTGGTGCTGTTGCCCCTGCTGTTTGGGAGGAGAAGTGGAGTGACTTTGACCACACACACACACCTGCAAAGGCTGAGCTGGAACATTTGCGTTCCGTCACACGCTGTGCACTGCACAGCCTTCACGAGTGTGAAGACGACTAGTGTGTCAGACCCGCTGATTCAGGAGATCCCAGTCATGTATTATTCACAGTGCTGAGTGGCAGTTATGAATCATCCTCATGTGATGTTTAACCGCCACCCCACCCCCACCCCCACCAGCGTGTTTTCTCCAGGTCTGCCTTTAACATAAACGTGATCTCTTGATCAAGTGTTGGGCATGTATTGATCAGTTTGAAGGATGGGAGAAACTTTTATCAGTTATCAGCAGTAGATGTGGACTGACTATGAAGTTGTATAACTATTTCTTATGAGTGGAGTGACCTTCATTTAGATGTAGCCCTGAATTGTTAGGAATGGTTACTGGACCAGTTAAGGCCCCTTAGGAGGATGGTGTTAATCACTGGTTTAGACAATATGTGGACTGAATGATCTTCAGTAATGCATCACTCTTCTTTTGTCACAACAGTGGCCATAATCAGGGCTCTATGATCTAGGTTAGTTATGTTGGGCTATATTGATCACCTACATGGGTGTATTAAACCTGCTCTTAAACACCATGTGCTTTCCTGAATGTTTCTGTCTTATTCTTGTTTCAGCACATCAATCCTAAGAAGCAAACCATTGGGAACTCCTGCAAGGCCTGTGGCTACCGCGGCATGCTGGACACACGACACAAGCTCTGCACATTTATTCTGAAGAATCCGCCAGGTGGGCCCTTTATTCAGACAACAGTTCGGCGTTGAGAAACCGTGATCAGATGTATAGCATACCGACAGACATGAGTTCTCACGTAGTCTGCACTGTGTAGAAAAGTGGCATTATGTTGAATCACTGTTTTCTTAAGTCCAATTCCTGGGCGGTGGGGTAGTGGTTTATTTATTTATTGATTTATTATTTTTAGATTATTTCAGCTTCACACATGAGGAGTCATTCAAAGCTCTCTGATTAGCTTCCAAAGCTATGTAGTAGACAACGTTTGAAAGCTGATGTGGAGCAACTACAGTGCCATAGAACTGTAGACTGTGTCTGACCACAGGCTGATTTTCATGTTCACTCCTGTTCTTCCTGATGCAGAGAATGAGAGTGGGTCTGTGAAGAAAGAGAAGGAAAAGAAAAACCGAAAGAAGGACAAAGAGAACGGCTCCGGTGGAGAGGCAACAAACCGTGATGACATTGACGCACCTGATGCAGTGGTGAGTAGAACTTCACTGTCGAGCTGTATTGAGATAACAAACCCCAGCACCTCATGTAGGCCTGTTTCAGTTATTAATTTAATTTAATTTATTTTTATTTATTGCTTCACAAATGAAGAACTATTAACTCAGCTCTCTGAAAAGCTTTCAAAGCTATGCAGACGACTATGTTCGAACACTGATGTGGAGCAACTTGAGTCAATATTAAATTCCATAAATTGTACAAATGTACTATATACTTTAGTATAGAATACATTGAAGCTTATGTTAGTGACCCTGATGGTTACTGTGATGTGTAGTGGTTCTTCAGCTTGTAGCACACGTAGCCTTGCTCTCTCCCCCTCGATAAAGGCGTTTGTATATTTTTTTTCGTAGCAAAGGAAATCTGTTGGGACGGTACATGATCAAACCTCTCCACGGTTTTAACAGAACTTCTTTGTCTTTGTTTCCCCCCATCTCCCTACCCTCTGTCTCTGTGCAGGATGGGGACGATGACGACGAGGACTGGGCAGAGGAGACCACCGAGGAGGCCCAGCGCCGGCGCATGGAGGAGATCAGCGAGCACGCCAAGAACCTCACCCTCAGCGAGGACCTGGAGAAGACCCTGGAGGAGCGGGTCAACATGTTCTACAACTTCGTCAAGGTGAGCCCCAGCACCTGAAATTAAATAGGCCTGTGTTGAGTTTGTATGTTTTATTTATTTATTTATTTATTTTTTTTGGGGGGGGGGGGGGGGGGGGGGGCTTCACAAATGAGGAGTTATTAACTCAGCTCTCTGATAAGCTTTCTAAGCTATGCAGACGACTATGTTCGAACACTGATGTGGAGCTATTAATCAAGATTAAATACACAAGTTGTACAAGTGACTTTCCTGACATGAGCATATATTTTTATTTTTATTTTGGTGATCATGATGGTTATTGTGATTTGTAGTAGTTGTTCAGCCTGTAGCTCAAGTAGATGATGGTGTCCACGTTTCAGCTGGAACTAATTAGTGAGCATCCAGCTGTCTTTTACAGATACGGAGTGTTGTGCTATCATGCCTATCGAGTAGTAGGTCCAGGTTCATAATACTGTGTTTGGTCATCAAAGGCAAAATAGAAAATGACCTTTCTGTTCAAACATGCTTCATTTCTTCAGTACAGACTTGTATAAATACTGTACATAAATATTGTACACAGGAGTAAAGTGCAGACTGAAATGGTCATTTGTATCAAATAAATATGTTGACACAGATTCACTGGCATCTCCCATATTTTCTTGTTGGGCTAGCATAGAATGAGAAGACTGCTCCAATCCCTTCATGTAAATGTGAAATAACGCAGCAGTCCTCCTGTCCTTGACTCTGTTCTGTCTGTTTTGTCCACAGCAAAAGAAGGAGGAGGGAGTGATCGACTCGGCCGATAAGGACATCCTGGCTGAGGCGGAGCGTCTTGACGTGAAGGCCATGGGCCCCCTCATCCTCAGTGAGCTGCTCTTCGACCAGAACATCCGCGAGCAAATCAAGAAGTACAAACGCCACTTCCTCCGTGTAAGTCAACATATTCTTTTTTTTATTTTAAGGGGGGTAATATGTGATCGGTATGACTGAACTCTCATTAAACCGTTGCTTTAAAGTGGTTCACAATATAGAAGAATGTTCAAAACTACCCTGCTGAAACTTCTAACAAACGTACGTTTCGCAACAATTTATGGTTCTAAAATTCCATTCAGTCAACCACAATTTTCTTTAGAACGTTCATTTTCCAGCATTCTAACATGCGCCTTTGGTATTATTTTTTTGTCTTCACAAATGAGGAACTATTAACTCAGCTCTCTGACAAGCTTTCCAAGCTATGCAGACGACTATGTTCGAACACTGATGTGGAGCAGTTTGTGTATTCAATCATGATCATGTGACTCAAATTGTACACATGATTGGTTACTGTGATGTGTAGCGGTTCTTCAACCTCTCTGTTTAGCCTCCATCTAACCTGCTGTGTGTGTGAACCACTGTGCTCGTCCTCCACTGCTCTTGACCTCTCATCCTCCTTTTCCCTCCTCTCCTGCAGTTCTGTCACAACAACAAGAAGGCCCAGAAGTACCTTCTGGGTGGCTTTGAGTGTCTGGTGAAGCTCCACCAGAGCCAGCTGCTCCCACGCGTCCCCATCATCCTCAAGGACCTGTACGATGCAGACATGCTCGAAGAGGACGTCATCCTCGCTTGGGCCGAGAAGGTGTGTGTGTGTGTGTGTGTGTAGTGACGGGACTCAAATTGAAAATGGTGGGAAAACGGGTAAAATGTGATGTATTGCGGCCTTCGTAGTATTATTATTTTTTGGCTTCACAAATGAGGACTCAACTCAGCTCTCTGAAAAGCTTTCTAAGCTATGCAGACGACTATGTTCGAACAACTGATGTGGAGCTACTGTTGTATAGTATTATTATGTTTAAGTATTGGCAGCATAGTTACTTTAGGTTGTGCCTCATGTGAATGCTCTTGTCCTTTAGGTGTCCAAAAAATACGTCTCCAAGGAGCTGGCCAAGGAGATCCATTCCAAGGCTGAGCCCTTCGTCAAGTGGCTGAAGGAGGCCGAGGAGGAGAGCGAGGGAAGCGAGGAAGAGGAGGAGGATGAGGAGGACAACGTGGAGGTAAGGATGACCAATGTTTTGTTTTTAAATTTGTTTGTCTGGATGATTTCTTATAGCAACGTTTTTAACTGCTGAGGTACATGTTTATCAAGCGGCTAGTTTTGGTTATCTTGAGTGATAGTCATGTGAGAATAACCATATAGAATATGTATAATGCACTTCTGTGTTTGGGTTGGAGCACACTGCTAAAATGATGGGTGGAAAAATACAAAAATTCACAGCTCTATGTTGCAGACTATCAAAGCTTGCACAGTGCTGCTTTAAAATTGGCAGTATTTGTACAGTTTTCAGATGATTTCTGGTTCCGCTTTAGTCCTCAACCCCAGTGCCAGCACTGACCAAACTATTGGTCGGGGCTTCTCAATTTAAAGCAGTGTTACTCCGAATATTTAGTTAGTTCTACAAGGTTATTGTGCGAGATTTGCTTAACTGCAATATCTGCATACCATAGGCTGATTTAAGATGTACCCCGGAGTACTAAGGTTAACTGTAGACTAATGTCATTTTCTTGTCGTCCTCTGCAGGTTGTCTATTCCTCCTCGGCTCGCGAGCTTAAAATGGAGACTGTGACACCCGTGAAGCAGGAGAAAGAGGAGGATGACATTGATATCGATGCCATTTAAGAAACACACACACATACACTCTCTCAAAAAAAGAAAAACGGGATAAAAAAAAGCAAAAAAGAAAAGATGCCTCTAAATGCTCTCTGAAGCTTCTGACTGTCACGGAGCAGTCGGACGCATGCCTTTGATTCGTCTCTGCTCGATCAAACGCCGCTCCTCGTTGCAATCATGATGTAGCGCTTGCGAAAAGGCTTCTTAATTTTTAGCATCACCACCACCTCTCCCATCCCCATCTCTCCGCTCCTCAAACCTGCCCTAGCCCTACTGATTGACTTGAGCTGTTCTGCTGTTCAATTTGTAGGTGTGAAATATGCTAGAAACTAGAGCACTAAATGCACATGTATTTTTATTTTTTTTTCTCTTCTCTTGTGTTACTTTTGAACTATTAAAGAATGTTTGACATTAAGTGTAAAATGGCTCTTACTGGTTCTTTTGTGGGTGAATTCATCGATCCTTTTTAGAAGCGATTGCGGTGTACGCCACATTTGAGCTTGTTGGAACGTCAGTAATATTTCAGTGATTGTGTTTACGGTCACTTGGGTCTTGTGGAAATGTAGGCCACAAAGCCCAATTATAGTAGATGACAGGCTCACGCGTAATGGGATACAGGAAAGGAGGAACTGCAAGTTGGACGAAGAGGACCGCTCCAGAAGACAGGCAGCAAACCGTGACTCCATTGATGCAGTGGTGAGTATAACTTCCCTGACAGTCAACCCCCACCGACCCACGCACCTGAAATTGGCCGGTGTGTTTCAGTTCTGTATTCTTACTTTCTGGCTTCATACATGCCGAGTTATTAACTCGGCTCTCTGATAAGCTTTCCAAGCTATGCAGAAAGCTATGTTCAAACACTGATGTGGACAGTGGCACAACTGGAGACTGTGTCTGACTGACCACAGGCAGTTTTTCATTTTGGTTCCTGTTCTTCCTGATGCAGAGTGAGAGTGGCTCTGTGAAGAATAAGAAGGAAAAAGAACGGCTCCGGTGGAGAGGCAGCAAACCGTGACTACGTTGATGCAGTGGTGAGTACTTACAGAACTTAATGACCTGTACAGACTACACGATTTTTGTCATTCACGATTATCTTTTACGATTGACCATGTCAGAATACTGGTCACATTACAAGATAATCTATTGTAGCCATCCGTGTTAACATGGAAGTCGTAGGAGATTCCGCAAAAATTCTGACATGCTAGACTTTGAGACATTCCACAATGTAATGACCCAAGACAAAAAATCGTTGGTTGTTGAATAGATCACATTACAAGCGTCATTCCCGACTTAACATTCGGACATATCAATTTGGAAATTTGTCGGCCACAACACAATTGTTGCAAAATCGGGCAGAAATCGTGTAGTCTGTTACAGGCCATTACTTGCTGTCAAGCTGTATCAAGACCACAAATCTCAGCATGTTATGTAGGTCTTTTTTGGTTGTTTCAGTTTTTCTTTTTTTTCTCTCTCTCAAATGAGGAACTATTAACTCAGCTCTCTGATAAGCTTTCTAAGCTATGCAGACGACTATGTTCGAACACTGATGTGGAGCAACTTGAGTCAACACAAGTTATACAAAGACTGACTTGAGCATATATTTAAAACCTTACTTGGTGACTGTGGTTCCTCAGCCTGTAGCTCAAGTAAACTCACTCAACAAAGGGAACGTCGGTACATGATTAACCTTTCCATGGTTCTAACAGACTGTTTTTGTCTTTGTCTTCCTTCCCTCTACAGGATGCGTTGATGACGACTGAAGAAAGCTGTGTATGACCTTAAAACTGGCCTAGTAACCCATTGGTTGTTTCAGTAGAAATGTGAGTTAATGTCTCCTGTTTCTGGGTGGTGGGTTTTAAAAGGAAAAAGAAAAAACATAAATCATTTCAGTTTCACAAATGAGGAGTCATTCAAAGCTCTCTGATTAGCTTCCAAAGCTATGTAGTAGACAACGTTTGAAAGCTGATGTGGCACAAGAGTGGTATAGAACTGTAGATTGTTTCCAACCACAGGCTGATTTTCATGTTGGCTTCTCCTGTTCTTCTTGATGCAGAGAATGAGTATTTGAAAGAAAGAAAGGAAAATGACTGCAAGAATGACTGAAACGGCTCCAGTAGAGTGGACGACGACCGTGACGACATTGATGCACCAGTGGTGAGTAGAACTTCACTGCCAAACTGTTTCAAGACCACAAATCCCAACTAAACACCTCATGTAGGCCTGTGATGTGTGTAGCTCTTTTTTTTCACAAATGAGGAACTATTAACTCAGCTCTCTGACAAGCTTTCTAAGCTATGCAGACAACTATGTTCGAACACTGATGTGGAGCGACAGAGACCGAGAACTGTAGGCTACTTTGTGGCACGGGCCGTTTTTCATTTTGGCTCCTGTTCTTTCAGGTGCAGAGAATGATGGGTGGGTCTACGAAGAAAAAGGACAAAGAACGGCTCCGTTTGAGGGGCAGCAGACCGTGATGACGTTGATGCACCTGATGTAGTGGTGAGTAGAACTTAACTTACTGTTTCAAGACCACATCACCTCGTGTAGGCCTGCGTTTTGGTTGTGTTTCAGTTATCCTTTGTTTTTGGCTTCACAAATGAGGACTCAACTCAGCTCTCTGACAAGCTTTCTAAGCTATGCAGACGACTAGTTCGAACAACTGATGAGGAGCTACTGTTGTATAGAACTTTTTTTTGTTTGTTTGTTTCAAGTATTGGCAGCATAGTTACTTTAGGTTGAGCCTCATGTGAACATGCTCTTACGTCTTAGGTGTCCAAGAAGTACGTCTGGCAAAGGAGATCCACTCCAAGGCCGAGCCCTTCAAGAACGGCTCCGTTGGAGAGGCAGCAAACCGTGACTACATTGATGCACCTGATGCAGTGGTGAGTAGAGCTTTACTTACTGTTTCAAGACCACATCACCTCATGTAGGCCTGTGTTTTGGTTGTTTCAGTTATCCTTTTTTTGTTTTTGGCTTCACAAATGAGGACTCAACTCAGCTCTCTGAAAAGCTTTCTAAGCTATGCAGACGACTAGTTCGAACAACTGATATGGAGCTACTGTTGTATAGAACTTTTTTTTTGTTTGTTTTAAGTATTGGCAGCATAGTTACTTAGGTTGTGCCTCATGTGAACATGCTCTTACGTCTTAGGTGTCCAAGAAGTACGTCTCCCAAGAAGCTGGCAAAGGAGATCCACTCCAAGGCCGAGCCCTTCAAGAACGGCTCCGTTGGAGAGGCAGCAGACCGTGACTACATCGATGCACCTGATGTTGTGGTGAGTAGAGCTTTACTTACTGTTTCAAGACCACATCACCTCATGTAGACCTGTGTTTTGGTTGTGTTTCAGTTATTTCTTTTTTTGTTTTTGGCTTCACAAATGAGGACTCAACTCAGCTCTCTGAAAAGCTTTCTAAGCTATGCAGACGACTAGTTCGAACAACTGATATGGAGCTACTGTTGTGTAGAATTTTTTTTTTGTTTTTTTTTGTTTTAAGTATTGGCAGCATAGTTACTTTAGGTTGTGCCTCATGTGAACATGCTCTTACGTCTTAGGTGTCCAAGAAGTACGTCTGGCAAAGGAGATCCACTCCAAGGCCGAGCCCTTCAAGAACGGTTCCGTTTGAGAGGCAGCAGACCGTGACTACATTGATGCACCTGATGTAGTGGTGAGTAGAACTTTACTTACTGTCTTTACTTACTAATTCAAAACCACAAATCTCAGCACCTCATGTAGGCCTGTGTTTTGGTTGCGTTTCAGTTATTCTTTTTTTGTTTTTGGCTTCACAAATGAGGACTCAACTCAGCTCTCTGAAAAGCTTTCTAAGCTATGCAGACGACTAGTTCGAACAACTGATGTGAATCAACAGACATACCGTAGAACTGTGGACCATTTTTGAGCACAGGCTGTTTTTCATGTTGGCTCCTGTTCTTCCTGATGCAGAGAATGAGTGGGTCTACGAAGAAAGAGAAGGCCAAAGAAAACGGCTCCGTTTGAGAGGAAGCAGACTGTGACTATTGATACACCTGATGTAGTGGTGAGTAGAACTTAACTTACTGTTTCAAGACCACATCACCTCATGTAGGCCTGTGTTTTGGTTGTTTCAGTTATCCTTTTTTTGTTTTTGGCTTCACAAATGAGGACTCAACTCAGCTCTCTGAAAAGCTTTCTAAGCTATGCAGACGACTAGTTCGAACAACTGATATGGAGCTACTGTTGTGTAGAACTTTTTTTGTTTGTTTGTAAGTATTGGCAGCATTGTTACTTTAGGTTGTGTCTCATGTGAACATGCTCTTACGTCTTAGGTGTCCAAGAAGTACGTCTGGCAAAGGAGATCCACTCCAAGGCTGAGCCCTTCAAGAACGGTTCCGTTTGAGAGGCAGCAGACCGTGACTACCATGATGCACCTGATGTATTTGTGAGGAACTTAACTTACTGTTTCAAGACCACATCACCTCATGTAGACCTGTGTTTTGGTTGTGTTTCAGTTATTTCTTTTTTGGCTTCACAAATGAGGACTCAACTCAGCTCTCTGAAAAGCTTTCTAAGCTATGCAGACGACTAGTTCGAACAACTGATATGGAGCTACTGTTGTATAGAACTTTTTTGTTTTGTGTTAAGTATTGGCAGCATAGTTACTTTAGGTTGTGCCTCATGTGAACATGCTCTTGCGTCTTAGGTGTCCAAGAAGTACGTCTGGCAAAGGAGATCGACTCCAAGGCCGAGCCCTTCAAGTGGCTGAAGGAGGCTGAGGGAGAACACTAAATGCACTTTTTTTGTTGCACTCGTGTCTTGCTATTAAAAAAAATAAATTGACATTAAATGTGACATGTCTCTTAATGGTTCTTTTGTGGGTGAATTTATCGATCCTTGACGTGATCGCTGTGTAAGCCGCACATTTGAGCTTGGTTGGAACATCAGTAATATTTCAGTGAATGTGTTTACGCTCATGTGGGTCTGGAGCGTAGTGAAATGTAGGCCACAAAGACCAATTATAGTAGATGACGACAGGCTCACACATAATGGCTACAGTGTGCCTCGTCTGGTGCACTCGCCGTGTAAATCTGCTGAATAAATAGGACACCGGCCAAAAAGGTAATTGATGGAAAAACAACCGAAGTGGTTGTTTACGGCTTAGGGGTGTACACAGATGATTGAATGCCAGTACAACACAGGTTTTTGCCATTCTAGCTGAACGATTGCGTCCCTATTTGGTTATACGCATGCAAGTTGTAAAATCGAAATTATGGAAAGATCGGATAAACGGAAACTGACTTGCTTTATACTATCAATTTGTGGATGTGATTAGTATTCTTTTTCCATATGCCTTTGTGCAAAGAGATGGACCATAGCTAGACGTGTACTGCTTTCCTGTGCAGTAGTTTTAGGCTCACACTCGCACATTAGTTTGCAGCCATGGTAGGATATGACTCATTTGTCCTTGGTTAAAAACCCTCTGGACACCCTTCATAACTGACGATACATTGAAACTTAATTTGTGTAAATTCACCACAAATATAGTTTTTATGTATAACATTTGATGTTTTGCCTACAATCAGATAGGATAATGAAGAGTGAATGGGAGTGAGATGGGCTGGGAACAGGAAATGACCTCGGGTCTGATTCCAGCCACCTGCTAGCCTGGCTCTCACCAGACCCTTGTAGTTCCGCCATGCTCCACCAGAGGCGTTTCGTTGGCTTGAGGGCAATGCAAACTCCTTCCAGGGAGCAAAAAATAATGAACCAATCAGGAGCGCCAAAGGGGATTTGATAGATGTGACGTAGCGCAGAAGTTCAAACAACAATAGACCTCTGAAGTTCGCCTACAAAAAAGCCACCATCTTTGCCCAAATAAGGAGATCCGGTATCTTGAGATTTTTTCTATGGGAAAATAACATGGGGATTTTCAATTATCGCACCTGTTAAACTCTCACGGGGATGATGGCATTGGAAATGCAGACGTTTTTCACTACACAGTTTTGTCCACTGCCGTCTATTGGATACTGTGATCTTCGGTAGGTGAAGACGGCACACTTTGATCTTTGCTACCCCAGAGCTAACTTACCATGCAACTTGCCATAGGCAGTTAGCTTCAATTAACTCCCGGATCTCCTTATATGGGCAAAGATGGCAGCTTTGGATCCTTTTTGTAGGCGAACTTCAGAGGTCTATGGCGGCACGTAGCGAGTTTTGTGCTGACTTTGATTCTGCTATTTCAACTGTTTTGTCGAATCTATCGAGTATTCATTCTTTAAAAGATGAACAGAGAATGGTTTTGAAGCCATTTATTGGTGGCAAGGATGTTTTCACTCTTCTTCCGACCGGTTTTGGCAAGAGCTTGAAGTAGCCTAGCACGTCATTCAAGATAATGGACAAGTGGTTTATCAAATCACATGCAAGGGCCCCGCCTTCAGAAATACATCTGCTATCGAGAAGTCCCAGATCCGTGTGTGAAGCTCAGCGAACTACAAGGATCTGGCGAGAGTCAGGTTAGCCACCTGCACCACCACAGCAAATAACTATATAACAAGTGGATGTTGTCACTACTCCTTTTAATCAAAACCAACAATTTGAACATGTAACACTTAAGATTTGTTAAAATCGTAAGTAAAAACAAAAGCACATCGTAGTAGCCACTGAAACGATTGAGGAAATGTCACCATTACTCTGGTAATCCAGTTAATTTTCTTCACTAAACAATAGTTAAGCCACAGAACATAAACAGTTTCTTTTCTCGTAAGGCCCGCATAGACCTGGAAGGCAATGCCTACATCGAAGAACACATGAAATACAATACTTCTTAAAAGTTCTTTACCTGGAGAAGGTAGATCACAGTGTTGTTAACGTCCCATGAATGACCATATTTGCACAAGATGCCATGCTCAAAAGTAACCTTAATGATCTGACATTGAATTGGAGAAAAACTTCTACTTTTGTGGTGCAATATTTTTAGCTGTTTATCAGACATCTATACCCCCACCCTCCTCTCAAAGTTTGGCATTAGGAAATTCCCTTTTAAAAGCACTAAATAAATTGTGCAAAACATGTTTATCAATAAAGCCACCTATCCTCTAGTATATTACTCTTTTAAATAGGCTATATTTTTTTCCTTAATTTTAGCTTGCTCTTAATAAAGAGCGCAACATACAAGAAGCTTTTTCAACTACCAACCTTAGTAGTTCAACCAAAATGAAAACATACAGACTCATCTCTACTTGCATTTCAAACACAACATAGAAAACTTTTAAAAGTAATTGCACTTAACCTTAATACAATTATGAATTAAGATGGGAGAAAAAGAAGTACACCACACATAATCTTCTATTAATTCTTGCAGACCTATTAAAAATGCAAACAAAGCAATACATATAATAAAAAAAAAACAACACTGGCAGCTAGACTTAATCTAGTACTGAACAAAGAAAACCTTCTCTTAAAATTCATTGTCAGCTGCATTAGACACTTGTGTGTTATTAGTCTCATTCTGCTTTGTGACCTATTATGGAGTCCGCCCCAAGGGACATGGTGAGATTTTTTTTTTTTCAGGTGAACATTTTGGGGGTGGGGGTAGGGGACTATGCTAATGTTCCCTCGCAATATGTTCAGCATTCCCTTGCAATAAGATGTGTTTCCCCTGGCATTAGGTTTGCATTCCCTAGCAAAATATTTGACACAAATAGTTTTACATTGGTTCTTAAGAGACAATGCAAAACTATTGCGAGGAAATACAAAGGCATTGTGGTATTGGAACACAAAATTAGTTCCAAAGAAATGGTGACTTTTAAAAATATATATATATATTTTAAAAAAATCCCACCATAACCCTTACTGTACGTACACACCGCCGCCGACTTGAGCTTCCAAGAAGCTCTGGACGCCCTGCCAAGGACGCATGGGGCGCCGACGGATTTGCCGCTTCTTGCAGCTGAGAGAAGCCGGCTTCCATTGACAATGAATGACCTCCTGTACCTTTGGAAGCTCAAGTCGGCGACGGTGTGTACGTACAGTTAAGAGGGGTCTATTACCTGTGTCCAGGGTTGGTCTGACTATCAATGCAGTGCCTGAGAGCAGTAACTCCCATTCAACAGTGGGAGAACACTTAGCTGCCAAATCCAGTTCGAACCCAACAGCGTTTAGCAACTAAATTCACTAAATCTAGCTAAAGAATACTTTGATGGGAATAAATCATGAAGCGGTTAGTCCGCAGCCAGATGGCTAGCCTTTATAGTCATTCATAGCACAGCTCGAGTGGGAAGAATTAGGTGACTGCTACTTTAATGTTTACCACCTCTTTGGTTGCTCATGTGATTTAGTGACCATGACAAGGACAAACCATCAGTGAAAACTTGTATTACAGGATTAGAGTCACAGCAGGATCTCTGAACACCTGAGGACGTTGTTCAATGCTTAAAGGTGCACTAACTATCTGTTGGCGAAAAAAAAGGTAAAAATGTCTCTAGACTTACAATGATAGTGTAATACTGAAAGCAGGATTAAGAGTTTTTGATAATATTAGAGTGCATTTCAATTTTCTTACACCTGTTTCAGTCTTGTTCAATGGACTTCGCATTCGCGCTCGCATTTCAGAAGCCTCCAAATAAAAAAAATAAAATAAAAATAATAATAAAAAAACCCTCAAAGAATCAGGATGCAAAACAGATGCCATAATGATGATTCTGTAATAACTCCGTATTGTAGGTCTAGAAGCATTTCATTTTTTTTTTTCACAACAAAAAAATGACTTATAGCACCTCTAATGCCTAAAGTGTTACACATAAAGGAGACGACAGCTTGCTCTGGGGATCTCTACGTGCTGTTCCCTTGCTCGAAAAAAACATGTTATTATAAATAAGTGTAATAAGTACAAAGTTGCTACAGACGTGTCTTAGAGCCGCAGTTCTTCGTAGAGCAAGGGTTGCGAAATCTCCCGATTGCCGAGCGGGAGCGTAGGCACCTGTTTCAGCGTCACCTGCTTCAAGAAGATGAAGAGGAAGATCACCACCAGGGTAGTGCCCAGAAGGAGGCCCACAACCCAGGCGTATGACGGCTCCCTGGGCTTAGACGGAGCCAGGGGCCTGGGCGTTTGAGCGGGAGCAGGAGTGTGGGCAGCAGTGGGAGTGTGAACAGAAGTGGGAGCTTGAGTCGGATCAGGAACGAGAGCAGGAGCCACTGGAGGCACCTCTTTGAGGAGATCCAGGACGTTGGCCAGGGAGCCATTGTTGGGCATCGGGGGCACGCCCAGGATGTGGCACATCAGGGGGTAAAGGTCGACAGAGTGCATGGTATCCATCACGTAGTTGCCTCGGAAAGCAGGTCCACGTGCAACGAACACAGGGTGCATGCTCGGCAGTGTGTTGTTGTAACCATGGTTCCCCACTAAGCACAAAAAACAAACACGCGCACAACACATTAAAGGTAGAGTCAGTGATTCTGGTGAAATGTTGACATTTGATTTCAACCGTTTTCAACACCTCCTAAAATAGCATGTTGATTGGCTAAAATAGAGCATAGCTTTATCTGAGCCAGTATTTACCATTTGCAAGAAAGTGTAAAAACTTGTTTGATTGTTTGTTTGTTTTGAACACATACACAAAGCGGACAACTAGAGGACTGGGAGGTAGCCTGAAGCAGGTGTTATGGTCGTTATTGTTCGACTAGTCAGTTTAAGATAGTTAGGAGTTTACGAGTTGCAGCACAAGGAATGCCTGTTTTCATGACGTTTGAGTAGTCAGTTGGGGAAGCAGTAGTAGTAGAACAAAGTTACCAGAGAGAGCTGCAGCGGGTGAATTTGTTATTCAACTTGATGTGTGACTGAAGAATATAAATTCTCAGACTGAAGACTGAAAATAATATATCCGATACTTACACATCATTTTTTTAGTCTTGTTCTGCACAATTGTCCATCCTTCCCGGGCCTCCAGGAGAATAGGCATTATCCGGTCATTGTGTCTGTAATGGTAGTGGTCGGGAATGTCTTCCCTCTTGTAAACATCCAAGTTTGGATTGGCATTCAGGAGTGAGGTGTAGACCTCATCAAAACAACCTGAGAGAGTAAAGTAATACATGAATGTACTTCCACAGACATCATTAGACATACCATCATCCATTACTTCCAAGTTACAACATCGACACAAACTGTTCTACAGTTCACACAAAATGGGCAGACAACGAAGTTGTTAGATTTAGGAGAGATATTATAACAGGCATCAATGCAATTATTCTTCATGTAATTACCAAGGGGATGTCTATACCCATGTATTTCTGACGGCCATCTTGAAGAAATCTTATCTAAATGTAGGAATAAACGCTTTGTACGTTAAGCAAAATTTAACCAAATCTCAGCCGCTATTTAGGAGAGATATTATAACAGGCATCAATGCATTTAATCTTCATGTAATTACCAAGGGGATGTCTATACCCATGTATTTCTGAAGGCCATCTTGAAGAAATCTTATCTAAATGTAGGTATAAACGCTTTGTACGTTAAGCAAAATTTAACCAAATTTCAGCCGCTCTCAATTCTCTTGAAAATGGAGCTAAAAGTAGATACACATAAAAAGTGAGAGATTCTTAGAAGCACGTCTTGACATTCAGTGACGCCTGGAAGAAAATGTTGCTGCTTCCAGTCTTTCAAAAGGCTGACTGTCACAGCTTTGAAATGCTGAGCACATCTCTAACACCAGCATCTTCAAGAGAATCCAGTGGGGAAGTTTTCATGTGACGAGTGCAGTGTAAGTCGAGGGACTGTGTAATGCCAGGCTATACCTCCTCGACTCAGAAGGCACTTAAGGGCCTCTGGTACTCTCTGCCACCTCTGAGCACAGCGCTGTGCTGTGCCGTGACTGTTGCAGGTTGCCTTGGGCAATGCGACTCACCTTCCTTGGGTATAATGCCAACCACCGGGCTCTTGTCGACCCATGTATACTTGTCGCGACCGATGTAGCTGTCCAACTCAATGATCTTCACCGACGACAGCTGGGTCATGCCGTGGTCGCTAGTCACGATCAGGTTGACGTTGTCGTACAGCCCGGCCCACTTCAGCTGATCGCGCAGGTAGCCCAGCTTGTCGTCGATGTCTGCGATCACCACGTCCAGCAGTGGGCTTTCGGGCCCCAGGTTGTGTCCGCTCTCGTCGGGCTCTTCCCAGTAGAGCACGCCGAAGTCGATGGGGTCGGGGGCCGTGAACCAGCTGAGCAGCTGGCCCACGCGACTCTGGAAGGGCACGGAGGCGTTGTACGGCAAGTAGTGCGTCGGGTAGGCCCCGCGGATCTCCACGTCCGAGCCGGGCCACATGGCCGCCCCGCTTCGCCCGCCGGCCCGCTGATTGGTCACCCACAGCGGCACAGCCTCCTCCCACCAGCGCGACTCGTAGGCGCTCTGGCCGTCCATGGAGAAGGAGCGGTTGAGGTGCGGGTCGAACATCTCGTTGGCGACGATGCCGTGGCTCTCGGCGTGAAGGCCCGTCACCAGCGTGTAGTGGTTGGGCAGCGTCTTGGTGATGTAGGAGTTCACCACCCTGTCCACCCGGACGCCCTCCCGCATCACGGCGTCAAAGTTGGGCGTGGGCACGCGGTGGATGTAGTCCCAGCGGAAGCCGTCGAACGAGACCAGCAGGAGCTTGCCACGCTCCTCTTGCCTGGAGATAGGGGGCAGGCTCAGGACTAGAAGGCAGCCAAGCACGCTCCAACTTCTTAACAGGAGGGTCAACATGATGCTCGACGGTGGGGCACCTTCAAGAAAGCAAACAAAGATAGTCAACATCTTAAAAGAGAATTTTACAAAGAATATCAAGAATGGGAATCCTCCTAGAGTCTATTGACATAGAGTAAAGGGACTGTGCCACAATGTAAAAACAATACCTGACATTTTTGTGTGGCACAACATATTTGAGATTTTACTCATTGCATCTTTAAATAAATGGTGAAGAAAAAAAACTAATATTTTTTAGGTTTAACCATCTCATTAAACAATTGCACATCATTATGGCGTGAGAAAACTTTGAAATGTCTAGTGCTAGCTACACAACTTACAAGTATGGCATTTAAAGCTATTCAGGAAAAGACCGTGAAGTAGGTCACAGCCTTCTCAGTTTTGCCTTTTCCGAACATACAGCAGCTACCCACTTCTCTAATATCAGAATCGCATAAGCTATGTACTAACCGTGTAATTGACCTCATAGAAGGTTAATAAATGTTGCACATATAGGATGTGCTGTTTAAATAGCATATGCACCGATAATGGCTCGTTAAACTACATTAATATCTAAAAATTTCATTATTCAAAATATCTGCGAAGCGGCAGCCTTGTATTCCTTTCATTAGCCTACTATGACAGAACGCTTGCAAAGGACTCACGCTCAGCAACACAATGTTGCCAATTACGCGAGCAAACTGTATCCTTTCTTGCTATTCAATTTTGTTGTAACAAAGCAGCGATGATTATGTAATTAAAATTGGTTCCATGAAAAGATGACATCATTGCCTATTTGCGAGGCTCCCATTTTTGATCTAGCCTACAATTAGACCGCAAAGCCTCGTAGGTTTAATCCATGGCCAATCCACATAGCTAACAAAAACTAAAGGCGACAGGAAAAGACGAGTGTAAACTGTAATTTGAAAAATATTTTGGACCAGCCGCCTTAATTGACCCCTCGGGCAATAAGCAGCGTTCTGAAAACCCTAATATAGCATAACATCGTAGTTGCAGATTAGCTACACAATTTCTCTTTCAGACTGAAAACATAGAATTCTTTGGCATGGCCCATTTCCGAATATTTGCATAATGCAAACACATGATCCTGAAAATTAGGACAGATTAACACCCTTACCTTACAGAAGCTCGTCTGGGGAAAATAAACACCAAACTGTCAGAGGCAATAGCAGCAGTAGCCTATAAGTCCCTCCCTCAAAACGGTATCTCAGTAGAAGATCGGGCAACTTTTATTTAGCCCACTGTAAACGTTATTTTTCACATATCTGCAAACAGGTAAAGAAAGCACTCGAAACAACTCGAACGCAAAATGCGCTAGATGACTGCTGACAAAAGCGTAGGCGATAAATTATGGCTTATGGGCTAGTGGGCTACAGATAATGCGCCAGTGGTGCACTTGACTCGATGACGTAATACTCTAGGCTATTTTATTGATAGCCTATCTTGCAGTAAAGCAAACTATATAAGGCTAGGCTATAAGCCTGTTGCCTATCTCATCCAAACACAGTAAGGCAAGACCGAAACTTGAATGTCATTCAATATCTATGCATTTAAGTAGTCTGAATTATGAAGGCATACATGTAATTAAGCGTTTGCAACCATTATGCATCACCAGTATGCACCACCGGTTTACATCACAAAAACCTAGAGTCTGGAGTTGAGAAATGCATTAACTTATAGATGTATCACCCTGAAAACATAAGTGAACAAAATTTACAAAATGAAGAGTTAAATTATTTGCACAAAACGCAATTCTTTGAACGCATGAGAAGGCTATTTTTACACCAGAAGAGGGCAGGCGAGTATCATTAGTAGGCTATGCTCTGTACCAAATATGGATGAGGTGTAAAGGACTATGCACTGCAAAATGTTGGCTATATAATCCAACTCTCAATGCCTAAAAGCGAAAGGTAAATGATGTGCCGCATAGAACATAGGCCTAGTATAGGCTATACCGCGTATGATGAAAGGTAGGCAATGGATATAGGCTAGGCTACTTGAATAGAGGGGCCAGACTAAGGCATACTTGTCATTAGGCTATACATTTGAGCAGGCAAAAAAGTAGTTTGATCAAGAAGAGAATAGTCCCCAATAGTCTGCTATTTAATATTAATGTGTAATTTGTAATTTGTGTAGAAGCATAAGATAAGCCACACATTTAACTGTGCACGGCATTTGATGACGTAGCCTATAGTGGCCGAATTCCAGAGCAACTTCGTTCTTTTTGGCAATGCTCAGAGTAAGACTTTCTATGAGAGAGATAGCGCACATAGGATAGCTGCTTAGTGTGCCGTAAACGCTGCAGCGCTTACAGGACACCAAGATCACACTACTCGGGCGCACGTTTGCGCATGGGAAGGACGCGCGCAGTTTTCACGAAGATTCGTAAACTGTCTCCAGGCAACCAAAACCTGACGAAACTCATGTCGCCCCTCCTCTAATGATGATAGGGCCATGCAGAGTCTACGTGATGTAGACCTGTGATGAAGTAAGAGACCTTATTGAAATGCGTCGCTCTGGTCACATCAACTTTTGGGAGCGCAAAGTACCTAACATTTTGTTGACTGTGTGTGTGCATCAAGGTTGTGCCAGGTGAGCGATTTCATTTTTCAGTTCTAAGGGGTTCATAGATACACTTGTTTTCTGCATATAAACTTCTGGTTAACACGAGGATAACAACGCAAGGCTATTCTTTCGTTTAGCTCATTATAAGCTACCTATGTAATAGAATAGATTCATTAATTCTCCAAGTAGGCTTAATGTTGTCTTCTCGCGTTTCTTGTTTTTAGGGATAGACCATGTTTAGATATCCTTAGCATTAAAGCGTGCTAGAGTAGCCTATCTTTGGGAATTCTTTACAACCACATTTAAGGCTACTGGAAAACTAGGCTACAAGGTTATTCCTTAAGGACAGCGCCGCTGCGGGACCCTGCAAAGCTACTTATTTATCGATTTCACCCAACTGTGACGGCGGAGCTTGTGTGTAAGCAGTTTCTCTGATGGTCCCTGTCGGAGAAGCCGGTTGTTGTTGTGCATTAAACAAACGTTTGCTATGTTGGATAAAAGTGGATCAGACTTAAAATCTGTTTTAAATAATACATAGGCCTTCTACAGAGAATAAGGCTACTAACAACAACAACAACAACAACACAGGTTAATAGTGTTATGCAGTTATTTTCCATAATGGGGCTTTCTTAATGTTTGGTGAAATGGAAGAGGAGACATGATGGCAAGACCAGGGGATAAGCTTAAAGTAATAATGGTGTGGTACCCCTACAGTTGGCTCATTTGGGAGAGGGAGAAAAACAATCCTAACAACAGGCTTTACTCTTGAATGTACAGATGGCAGAGTCAGGCTCTCTGCAGATGACAAGCAGCATCCTTAGATTCTGTTAATAACAGTAAACTTTTTAATCATAGGCCTTATTAAGCATCAAGCATGCTTACATCAAGAAAACAACACAGACAGTCCCATTTGGCTGCTTCCCTGATTTGTCCTTTGAACATAATTCATATGAATCATGCCAGCATAAGTTGGCTCTGTTGGTGGAGACGAGGATGAGAGAGAGTGAGATCAGTTGCCAGATCACATTTTGATGTTTCTGCTGTACCCACAGCGGGTACTTAATAAGTGCAGCCTACCCTGGGCACGGGGCAGACGTTGGCAGGCAATGTAGTCGTTAAGGTTGTAACCGCTGAATGTCTGGACATGGAATCATAGGAGCAGGCCAGTGGCATCACTTTTCCTGCCCAATTGTAAATCCATGTGTGTGCCGATGTGAGATTCTGGTCTTCGGATACTGTTACACATACAGTCGGGTCCTGGCGTTTCTTACTTGTGTCCTGTTGCGTTTGGCTGTGGCGTAGAAGCCATTTTATGCACTTTGCTGTGTTTGTTAGAAACAGAATATTCCTCATGACCTTGTAAAAACCCTTCTGAATCACTGGCCATACTGGCTTCTACGCTGATTTATCTTTTATGTCATATTCGGAGCCGCAGTCCTTTATTCATTGCAGAAGTTCTCTGACAGTAATAGCCCGACCATCAGCTAAAAGTGTGACTGTATGGGGCATTAACTGGATTAACTGCCCAGCCTTGATGTGTGGCATTAGGTGGAACTGCCCTGTGCATTTCACAGTGCAGTATAGGGTTTCATTTTAGAAGCAGTCTGTGTCCTCTTGTAAACTAAGGAACCAAAATCTCCTTACGAGTGTCTGGTTGCTATACCTCTCCTTCTTTCACCCCGAGTGGTTCAGCAGTGTTTTTTACCCAAAGGAGAGTAATAGTCGAGAGTTTCTATAAAAGTTGATAAGCTCACTGATCTAAGGCATTGGCCTCAGTGCATTAGTGCTTAGCTCTTTCCATCCGTAACTTGTTTATTGATTAAGGTATAAAAATCACCAGGATTGATTACTCAGGATTTTCCCACAGCTCTGCAGACTTATCACAGGGAGTCTTAATTTATTTATTTCTGCTTGCTTTATGTGTGTAGGTATGGATGGACTGTTTACAAAAGCCCACCATCTGTTGTGATTGCTTTTCAATCACGCCACTTGGGTGGAGGTGGGTAACGTTTCACCCCAGGACGTGAAAAAAAAACACCACCGCAAGTCTCAACGTGATTGGCTGAGGGAGCGGACTTGGTTCCTCGTCATGGCGATAGCACCTCTCAGGAGGTTAGAACAACGTGCCAGGGCAGGGGAGTGTTCCGTGCCTTTGATAGCCGCTCAACTTAAGAACGCGATGGAACAGGAAACATTTCATTGCCGCCGCTTTCATCACCTGACATGTGAAGATGACACATAGGTGAGGAAGGCAAAGCCTAGTTAAAAGGTGCAGCCTAGACATGACATACGAAAGTACTGAAAGAGGACATGTTACTGACAAATGCGGAATCAAATAGAGGATACTGATAGTAGTTTGAGAGGGAGATCATCTGAGTTTATTTGTTCATGAATTGGTCAAATTCTCCATTCCCTGCAGAGCCAGCACTGTCCCCATACGATTCAGTCATGACAGACCAAAAGAAAGTGCCGAGTCATTTGCTGTGTTCTGTTGCCATGGCAACTACCACATAGGGATCCGGTCCATGACATGATAGGGTAGGATGGGGGAAACATTTCACTCAAGCAGTCAGCGTTCAAAGATTTCCCCTCGCCTGTGTGCGTTTGTTATTAGCCTATCTCCTGAAGAGAATACAGCTCATTAACCTAACTCTCTCTGTTTTTATGTCTTCCTCTTCAGGTTCAACTCAGGTTGACCTATTCACAAACGGACATCCTTTGATTCTGTAAAAAAAAAAGGCACACACGCTCACACTGTGATCAAGAGGAGGAAGAGGAACAAAACGTGACCTGACCTCACCTTGAAGAAACGAAACAAGACGTAACTGTGACCTCGCCTTGTTTTGAACGGCCTGATTCTAATGGTTATACTGTAGAGGGATGAGAGCAGATTGTGAATACCTGCTCTTGCATGTAAGCTAGGCATCAGACTGGTGGCAAGATGAGACTCGCCTGACTGGCGTTCCCCGATCTGCGACTGAACACTCCTGTTGTTCTATTCTAGCCTCTTCTTCTCTCTTCTCCTCTGACGAAAAAGCCATGGACCCGGAGCCACCGCCGATGCCGGCGATCGAAGTGGAGGACGTGGACGGGCCGAACTGCCTGGACGACTTGGACAACTCCTCCTCGGACGACCACCTGCGGACGCTGAAGGCCCTGACGCAGAAGCTGAGGCTGGAGACGCGTCGGCCGTCTTACCAGGAGTGGAGGGACCAGGTGGAGGCCCACCAGAGCGCCAACAGAGGGGTCGCCGGGGTCGCGGACGGGGGGGCAAAGACACGCCCGGGGCAGAGCACCACCAGTAGCAGCAGCAGTGGGGTTTCCTCAGAGGACGGCCAGGGGGGAAGTGCTGCTCCGAGTGAGCACATCTCAGGAGACGCCGTCCCAGCCTCGGGGAACCTGAAGGGCTTTGGGAATATTGACGAGGCGCTTGATTGGTTGCGGAAGGAACTGGTAAGAGAATCCCGAATCACCTTGCTTTTGTTCCTGCTTTCTCCCCCCCCTTCCTTCCTGTACCCCCCCCCCCCCCCCTACCCCCCCCCCACACACTTTCATTCCCTCTAACAGGCTTCTGCGTTAGGCCCCCCCTTTTTGAGATGGGCTCAGCTGAAAGTCTACGATTAGGAGAGGGGTTTTTCCTTTCCATGCATCTGCTCTAGGGGATTCCGATTCTGGGAAGAGCCTCGTGACCATGTCCATTGATAATGGTGCTACAGAAATGAACAAAAAGTGCATTTTATGATTAGGCCAGATAGCTCAGGTGACATGTACAGAGACTAATACTCTCATATACTCTCATACTTTGTCAACTTACAGTATAGGTAGTTTCTCACAGACTCTATTGTCTGATTGATAATGTTCAGTACTCAATTAGTTAAGTCTAATACGATTTATTCTGAGAATTCCATTTGTATGGTATAAACAATAATCTGTCAACATGAGCTTTATGACGGTGATGCCTGCATATTGTTTGTTTGCTAAAAACAGGAAGTGCAGTTCCATAAATTAAGGGTATGAATCGGCTTTAAAGAACAACTGCACTATTTAAAAAAAAGAAAAGAAAAAGTTCACATTTTCTAAATAGCTCAAATATTCCAAGTAAATGCACTGAGAAGAATTTGGAGCAGAGGTGACCATTCTCAAGGAGCTTAAAAGGCCAGAGTGTGTCAGTCAGGTGAAAATACAAACCTGAATATGCCTAGCAGCTAGCCTTTCATTATCATGCACGTGTCCTTTGAGGAGACATACTGTACAACTTTTTACATTGTTTTACTTTGATGTTAAGATCAGAACCCTTTTAGTGTCTTTTTTCTTTTAAAGCGTGAATCTCTTTCTTAGGACATACATGGTGTACATGGTGTCTCATGTCAGTAAATAAGTACAAAAACAGGTACTTTATTAAGTAAATGATGACATTACTTCCTGGAAACTAAATGAGGTTTGTTATGGAGACTTTGATGTCCGACCTCCCCTCCCCTCCTGGGTAGAATTTCCCCACCTCCCACTGGCTCCCAGAAGGCCCCGGGAGCTGATCTGCCACCAGTTAGCTAATTACTAATTAACGACGGCGCCAACGTCCGCACTTCCAGTCCCACATTATGGTGCTGCGCGGGCATTCAAGTTAAAGTGGGTGGAAGCGATCGCAGGGGCAGAACGCAAGTGGTGACCAGGTCCTGCCTTCTCAACCCCCGCCCCCCCCAACCACCACCACCACCACCACCATCTCCCTCTATCATCACCCCCACCCCACTGATTTTCCAAGAGGGTCTGACGTTTTTTCTGTCGCCGCCTTTTTTTGTTTGGTTTAATTGTGTGAAAAGTGGCACATACGCATGCATGGACTGCTAAGGCCAGGCACGCAAAGAGGCGCCTCTTGCCTGGGAGAGAATAAGGGGCAGTGACCCCCACCCCCCTCCCTGAGGCCTTCCCAGTGTGTGTCCACAAACATTTGTACAAAGAAATGAAGACATGGGAAGAATGGGGGCTTGGTGTTAGCAGTGAAAGGGAAAGGAAAGGATCGTGTTGCCTTTGTGTCCTCCTCTATCCAGGAATGGTGTATGTGTGTGTGTGTGTGTGTGTGTGTGTCTGTCTGTCTGTGTCTGTTGGGCTGTGTTTCTCTTGTTAAAAATTAACTAGCATTTTTCCATTACAATAGCAGTATCCTGGACACATTTTTAAAGGTAGAACCATTTCTCCTAACAGACAGCTGCGCCTGTGAGTCAATGGGAAAGTCTGAAAAGCATTTGCGTGTGAAGAGTCTTAGGTCTATCATCATGACAGCAGACCTCCCAGAAGTCGCAGTTGTGAAAAAATAGCAATTCAATTATTTTAATATGACTGAATGTAGTCATTTGACATTTCAAACTGTTTAATTTCTTTCATCCATTGGGTGCTGGAGCTTGACATGGCCAAACTGTTTGAAATGTTTTGCTGTCATTGTATCGGACACCTGTTCAGCACTTCCTGCTCTCTGATTGGTTCCTTCCTCTCTCGCTCCGCCCCCCCTCCAGAAGGACATGCGTGTGCAGGACCAGCAGCTGGCGCGGCAGCTCATGCGTCTCCGCGGCGACATCAACAAGCTGAAGATCGAGCAGACGTGCCACCTGCACCGCCGCATGCTCAACGACGCCACCTACGGGCTGGAGGAGCGCGACGAGCTGTCCGACCTGCTGTGCGACAGCCCCGTCACGCCGGGCTTCGGCCTCTCCGCACCGCTGCGCCTCATCGGCGTCACCAAGATGAACATCAACTCGCGCCGCTTTTCGCTCTGCTAGCAGCAGGCTAACGCGCAGGGGACGGGGATGGGGACGGGGACGGGGGGTCACCGGCCTACTTCAGAGGGCTCCTCAACACCACAAAAACAACAACAACAACAACAACAATAACAACAAAACTGCATTTATAAAGCAGCCAAAATGGTTAACAGTGAGGGTCGAAACTCACTAACCACCACCATTGTGTAGCACCAATCTCAACACAACACTCTTCACACACAATCTTCTATCACTGACAATTCCTCCATCTGTTCCGGGTCCAAGCACACCTTGTTTGAAGACTTTGTAGTCTACAATCTTCTGTCGATACCTGGCGCAAGAACATTTGGTTTGAAGAGTGTTCACATTCTTATGTCTATAACAGGTTGAGGTGTTTTCAACTGGCATATCTTGCCATTCTTCCCTTCTCTGCTTAGCTTATTGTTCTCATCAGTGGCAATCCAAGTTAGCTAAACACATGATTTAGCTCATGGACCATTTTTATTGCACTGCTTTCAACCAAGGGTGCTTGTAGAAAGCGTAGCTGGAGTTGGTATGGTTGGATTGAAAAGGTGAATTGGACAGAGACAGGACAGCATTCACACACAGAAAAGCCTCAGATCTCCTCCTTATTTGCATTCAAGACAATAAGAATTGAATCGGAATTGCACGTGCCTCTTCAAATCCTCCTGCTTCAGATCTGCAGGCGAGAAGTCCATTCTGCTGTACACGTAGGTCATTTAGACCCTCCTCTGGGTATACTGTGCCTCCCCACTCCCAAAGTAGAAGCTGACGGTAGGAGACCGACCAGGACCTGATCAGCGAGCGATCCACTGGATCACTGTGATCAAGGATCCAATCGATCAAATGGACGCTGAAATGGACTGAGCCGGGCACTGTGTTCCTTGCCCTCTTTGCAGAGTGCTATACTGGCACACTCACACACAGTACTGTAGATAGGCACCCTCCCACTTCCCGCTCTTTCTCTCTGTTTCTCTCTCTCTCTCTCTCTCTCTGTGTCTAGATAGTACAAACTTGTGGGTAGGGGCTCTTCATGGATGATTGCTTCATTAGCAGTGGCCCCTTGTGTAAAGCCCAGTTTGTGTAGCTTGTTTGCCCCTCACGGGTCTGCCTTTGACTTTCTGCTGACTAAAGCCTTAATGGTACGTAGAGAGAACCTCTCCATTGGAGGCACACTTTTTAAATGCACATTCAAAAAGGATGAAATGCACATGTCTTATTTTGTGTGTCTACAGTGACTTTCATGAATATAAAGTAACTTTATTTTTGTTTATTTCTACGCTCTATCCTCTGCTATTCTGTACAACAATAATATTAAAAACACTTCTTAAGAAATGTCCTGTCAGTCACATTTGCACAAAAAAGTCGGCAATATGGTACCATGTAAAGACTTATCAACAAGACAATACTGTTTACATACTCGGTGAAACCGCAATCATTCAGCGCATGTTGTACAGCAATACAGCAATTCTCCAATGCTTACAGAGGTGTAGTGTCCTTAAGTGGCACTCTGCAGACAGTACGTAGCTATTAATTCAAAACATTTTTTCACCAGTGCCAGACTTAAGAATGGACAGACCTCCCTGACTGCATTCTAAAGTGCTGTCATGTGTCCTCCGCTTATACCACAAACATGCTTCTATGTGAGAATTTCCCTCTGATGGAAAAAGTCTACAGTGGCATGCACGAAGGTTTTTACCAACAAGAGAATATTGTTATACTGTACGCATAGTGCTTCATGCACTGTGATACAATATTCAATCTCAGTCAACCCACAATAATACAATGAGTCTCGTGCAACAGGTGTTTGCAGTTTGGAGGTGAAGTACCACCACCAACAGCTGTCTGCAGAGTGGATTAACTAAATGCATTTTTTCATTAGTGTTGAGACTGACGAGGAGACGGACCCTCAGGCTGTCTTCTGAAGTTAATGCGTCCGTGTTTTCAACATGTGCCACAAACACGCAAACGCATACAACTGCCACATGCAATAAACGCCATCAACAATACAAGAGTGTGTGTACAGGCATCCGCTGATTGCCATACTCAGTCAACCCACAGTAATCTAATGCATCTTGCAGAGCTGCTCGTGGTTTGTCGGCACAGCTCCCTTCATCCGCAGGCAGTAGCTGTTGATTAAATGCATTTTTCATACGTGTATGTGTAGCGGTTAAGCAGGGAGAGACCTTCCTGTCTGTGTTCTGAAGTTAAGCTGTCAGGTGCCAATATTGATGTAATATATTTTACACACACACACACACACACGCACGCACACACACACGCACGCACGCACGCACACACATGCACGCACACACACACAGTGCAAAGACCCTGTATTGAACTATCTGCCCCTTGAACAAGGCTTGGCTCTGTAGATTTAGATGGATGCTGCAAATGACATGAGTCATTGTATATGAGGGAGACCTCTCATCTCACTGTAAAAGCACACACACAAACACACACACACTGCACACTTGGCTGGTCAGAATGAAATAACTTCCAATTAACCACCCAGGCGACATTGCTTCGATTTGCACCGAAACATTTTTGCTTAATTCCAGAACAATATGAAAACCGGATTTCCTGGCTTGTCTACACAAACACCATCTTGTAAAGTTTGAGCTTTAGCATGTCCTACAACACAACGGATAACGTTGCAGACTGCAGAGACAAATCCGGGGTAACATAGCCTTTCTTTTGTATTCAACTAACAACCATGAGGTAGATTATGTCCAGGAGAATAGCCAGAAGGGTGTGCTTTATCTTAGTATCAATAGTTCTTAGCAGCTTTGAGCAAGGTAATATTTCACACCCAGGTAATGACACACCTTAGCATGAAACACTTGGGAATCAGATGACTCAAGTGATCTATGGCGCACACCCACTTCCTCTACAAGTCATGCGATCTGTCATCTTGGTTACCAAAATTTGTCAGAGTGTAACATTTTCTTTATTCCCCTTCTTCCAAAGTGTGGGCTGGATATTCTCAAAACAATTAGAACTGTGCTCCCCCGCCCCCCCCCATCATTCCCAACTGCCGTTAGAAGCTCCTTTATCTTTTGTGAGCAGAGCAGGAAAGAGACTCTTGAATTTTCTTTCTTTCCTTCTTCCTTCTTCCCTTACAATGGAGAGGGCAGCTTAAGAATGAATGCCTTTGCTGAGGTCTGCATTTTCATGCTTGAGTTACAGCTTGCTGCAGTTATTAGCTGGCTGCACCTCTGCTTGGTGAGGTAATGTAAGGTGAGGGAAGCTGTGCAGTTGTTCTTGGCTTTGTCCAGAAGTCAAGCGTGCACGCTGGGTAGTACCTTCTTCCCAGTAGCGTATTAGTTAGCTTGCTCCCCAGTATGCGTCCCTACCTACATTTGGACAGCACTAACTAGTTGGCGTCACCTGACTCGGGGAGGGGGGTGTGTTGACGATTTGCATGACGTGTGGAGCTTGACCTGCGCTGCGCAATGGATTATGGGATACCTGAGGGCAAAAAAGATGCATCGATGCACGCTTGGAAATCACGCCAAACGAAGTACCCAACTAGTGAGAGCGCTTGACTTTCGGACAGTCTATTCTGACGTAACTTCTGGAAAATGCACACTGCCCAGCGTGCACGCTTGACTTCTGGACATAGCCAATATCACACTCTCTCTGGGCTCTTCTCATTCGACTTTTTATCTATCATCCCTTCCTTCCTTCCTTCCTCGGTCCTCTGGCTCGTTCCCACTGATCTAAAGAACACTGGATAGACCATCTATCTATCTATCTATCTATCTATCTATCTATCAGTGGGAACAAAGGCCGAGGAAGGAAGAGAGGATAGATAAAAAGACAAATGAGAAGCACCCCATGTCTTGTGCAGAAGAGCTTCAGGATCTCCACTCAGTGTCCCCACAAATTCTTTTCTGCACAAATGAATGGAAGTGTGCATTTGTTTTTGTTTTTTTTGGAAATCAGATAGCTAAACATGTTGACCACAAAGCCAAGATAACAGAAAGCCCTTTGTTCCTATTTTATCAGTTGTGATGGGAGAAAAACAACACAGATAAATGCAATAGGCTACAAAAGGATCATGCAAGTATTACCAAGGAAGAAGCCTGGGCTCACTTGGAAGAAGGAAATGTTGCTTTTCCGAGTGAGGTTTTTTGTTACAGTGAAGCTAACATGAAGCCATCAATGAAAACCTGTGTAGTGTAAAAGGATTACTTCATAAAGTGTGGACAGTGCCGCGGACTCTTTGCATTTCATGCTTACCGTAATTTCCCGACTATTAGCCGCGGCTAATACATT
The DNA here is from genome assembly GCF_963854185.1 of Sardina pilchardus. Taxonomy (NCBI): domain Eukaryota; kingdom Metazoa; phylum Chordata; class Actinopteri; order Clupeiformes; family Clupeidae; genus Sardina; species Sardina pilchardus. The sequence goes on from NC_085005.1 coordinate 18,429,731, forward strand.
GATTTTGCAAAATTTCTTCAGCTATGAGGTTAATACAGGGGGGCAGTTAATATGGTGTTAATATAGTTTTGTTTCTTTTAACTTGCATAAAACACTATCCTGCGGCTTATACACAATGCGGCTTATATGCAGGAAATTACTGTAACAGAGGAGCCTCCATATGCCTCCAGTACATCTAATGAGAGACTCAGATCTGAATGCGAATGTTCCAGTCAACTCTGGTCAAACGAATTGAGGTCAGCCAGGAGGCCAATGTCAGCCGTTTTGATGGCCCGTAAACAGTGAATCATTACAGTCATTTAGACAATTCGTGCAAGGACATCCACGGCAATCGAATGTCATTTCGTTATTTATGATTGTGCAGACCGTGCTGGGAATGAATGAATGGGACCACTGGCTGGCTTCCCAAAAATGTCTCTGAAGATGCAGTTCTGCAATGAGAGCTCTGGCAGCGCTCCGACTGTACGAGACAAAGTAATGGGACACTATACTGTAGACCACAAGGGAAATGTATAATGCTTCATTGAAGTCCGTCAAATCAGACCATCAGTGGTATTGTTGTTTGCGAAACCCTTTTCCTTCATAGGCCTACTACACTCTTAAAAACAAACTCGAAGCGTTCCCTGAAGGTACTACATCATGAAGATTCTTTGCTAGCTTTAAGTGAAAATGTAGCATGTTCTCGAAGGATTTAGCAGGATAAGAATCTTGGCCCCATCTTGCACATATGGCACATCCAGACATGCCTTGTATCAGGGAAGACCTTGAACATATCAGGAAAACAATGGCAAAATGAATACTGCATATACAGTATTTAAACAGTATTTCTCCATAGAGGAAGAGTCCAAGCGCTAAATGGTCTGTTTGCAGTCCAGACTTGTCAAATTGGGTGCATGACTAAAATGATTCAAAAGACACCAGACTGATGAGCATTGATGCTGAAAAACTATATTGGGCAAGAATGGGACATTTCATTGTCAAAACTCTGATCTCAGTTCCTAAACAGAATGTTATTAAATGAAGCAGTGCAATTTAATGGTAAACATTTCCCTGTCCCTTTTTTTGAAATGTGTTGCTGACATCAAATTTAAAATGAACATACAGTGAGGAGAAAATGTATTTGATACCATGCTAAAGTTGCCTAAAAAGAGGAATAGAAAATCGTCATTTGACAATTGATCTTAATGTCTTAATTCAAAAATTGAGTAAAAATAAAACCGCTAAGTACGCCAATTTTCTTTGTGATGGAAGAATGTTTCGTAAATAAATAAATGTTCTTCCTAAATGCTAGGGGGAAGTAAGTATTTGACCCCCAATGTAACCCTATGGGAATTCAACACATAGGGTTAACATAGGGGCGGGCAGATTTTTATTTTTTAAGGCCAGCTATTTTATGGATTCAGGATATTATGCATCCTGATAAAGTTCCCTTGGCCGTTGGAATTAAGATAGCCCCACATCATTACATACCTTTCACCATAGCTTGAGATTGGCATGGTGCTTTTTCCAGTAGGCCTATTAGCCTGTTTGATGCTCATTGAGCTCAATGCAAATCAAACAGGCTAATAGGCCTACTGGAAAAAGCACCATGCCAATCTCTAGCTATGGTGAAGGGTATGTGATGATGTGGGGCTATTTTAATTTCAAAGGCCAAGGGAAATTTATCGGGATGCATAATATCCTAGATCCATGAAATAGCTGGCCTTTAAAAATAAAAATCTGCCTGCCCCTATGTTAACCCTATGTGTTAAATTCCCATAGGGTTACATAGGGGGTCAAATACTTCCTTCCCCTAGCATTTAAGGAAAACATTTATCTATTTACGATACATTCTTCAATCACAAAGAAAATTGGTGTCCTTGGCGGTTTGATTTGTACTAATTTTTTGAGTTAAGGCATTAAGATCAATTGTCAAATGATGATTTTATATTCCTGTTTTAGCAGGGTATCAAATACATGTGCTCCTCACTGTACATTTTACATGAAATAGTGTTATTTTTAACATTTGATATGTTGTCTATGTTCTTTTTGCAGCAAAATATGGGTACACGAGATTTGCAGATGATCATATTCTGTTTTCATTTACATTTTACGCAACATTCAAGCTTTTTCTCATTTTGGGTTGTGTTACAAAACTATGTGAAAGAATGTACCGTCTTTAGGTGCAACTGTGTTTGTCACATCCTCAAGGCAAGCAGGTTTAGAAGAAACTAGCATGCCGAAGTCATTACGGATACTGATCACGTGTAGGTATGCATGTCATAGTAACCCTAGCCTATGTCTGCACAAGCTAGGCTATAAAATCCTGTTCAACAAGACTTTTAACTGTTAACTTCAGTAATAACACATAAGTGAGGAATTCATGCCTAACTGGCTGAGAAGGAAATGTCAACTGAATATCTTTGCTCTGCCTCAGAGCTCAGATTTTGGCAAGCTAGGCCTACGCTGACTGCAAAGAAAACAGAACATGCGGCTTCCAAGCGATGGCAGACATTCTAGAACTGTGCTCGGAAGGAACGGACGGGCAGGTGGAGTCGAAGGAGACGGCCATCTGTCCACAGATGGACACATATCGTAAATATGGAGTTCTGAGAACAGTTCTGCCACAAAAACACTCCTTGACAGCTCTGGCCAAGTTATAATGAAGGGTTGCGGTCACTAAAAATGGAACTGGTTGGTCTCGAGAGTGCACAGACAGTGGGCAAAAAAACACCTTAGGGTCTCAATAGTTTTATTATCTATTACCAACTATCTATATATCCTACTACAAAATAATGTTGCATTATCCACTATTCGCACAACTGTGGTTAGATGTAAAACTGCATTTCATTGTAGGCTACTGGTATTTCACTGGTGCAGTGACATTGATAGTGATGAAGTTGGATCTAATTGACAGACAAAAAACCTATGAACATTCTTAAAAGTTGACTGGCAAGGATGGTCCCACTGTGCCGAACAGCACAGGTGATGAGCAGAATTATTTTCCAGTCCCTTTAATCAAGCAAGAGAGAACATGTCCATGTCCATGTGTGTCTCAATCTGCCGTCTGGCTCAGGATGTGGAAAGACTTCAAAGACAAATATCACTTCAGGCCAGAAAAACCGACAGAAAGAACACAAAGGAGAAAAAAGCAGCTTATTTTAATGAAAAAAAAAAAGTTAATAGTGCCTGCTAATCTAAGTAAACAAGGAGTTTGGAAGAGCTTATGAGGAAAAAGGTCATTTTCTGCTGCCACTGTAAGCAGTGCCCACAGCACCATCTGAAGGCCATCAAAGGAGCTCTCCGAGAGATCAAAGAGAAGAGCTAATACTCTGCGACAGGAATAACCCAGTCCAGCCACACGCTCAGTCTCTTAACCTGAGCACACATTACTGATGGATAATCCACTTTATGACTGGAAACATATTATGAGACTGTTGAGAAGAGAGGGGGAATCAATTTCCATAAGATCAGTGATGTTACTCATCAAAGGCACAGGCCGTAAGTCTTGTGGAAATCAAATTGATATTTGAGCTCAGCAGCCAATCAAATGACCCCTTGGTCACGCGTTGATTGGCTGAATTTGTTTATGTCTGCAGTATGTTTGTGTCCCAAGCAGAGGCCCAGGACTATACACCGAGTTCTTAAGCACATCCGGTATATGAACAGCTATGAAATAGCAAAGGAGTAACTGGAATAGATCAGCATCAGATTAGGTCTTTAAAATGTCCTGGTTTCACACCAGAAATCAAGGTCAAGGTCAAGGTCAAGGTTAGATTTATTGCCATATAGTGAAGATACACAATAGGGATGTTTAACAGCCATTCAACGAGTAAGAGAGAGACAAAACTTTTGCTGTATTACTGCAAGAGATATTTATTACTGTCACATACATTCTGTACAGGTTACAGAGTGATTTTCACATCAAATGATGCAACCCATGGGTTACTAAAAAAAAGGCACAATGTCAAGTAATCAAAGTCCTTGAAAGCACAATGTGATAGCTGAATATTGCCAATGGTGAATCACCACTTTAGCAAAAAACAAATAGTAAAAACCAACGTTGCCGTTTCAGTCAGCCAAAAAAAAAAATGGCTTTGTCGCTCGCCTCAAATGTTCTAAATGACTGGGCTACCTCAGTATTTTTCATGTAACAACACACAACTTACACACAGATCTGACCGCCAAGTTAAAGGGAACCTTCGGCCTGACAACAACTTCTCTACTTGTGGGTGATAATTGACTGTACATTTTCGTTTAAGTCCAAAATAACATCCATTGGTGCAGTTTTGATTAAGTCCGTAATATGTATTTATAACTGTATAGCACATACAGTCGCATTAGCCTGTATTAACATACTACATTAACATATTACATAGCTTTGATTTGTTAGGTCTATCCAATTGTGCGCAGAGGCATTTTTCCCTGTGTCTGCTGAAAGACAGCCAATAATCCCTAGCAAAGCGATGTAGCAAAGATGCCCCCAAAAGCCATTGTATACTAGCCTGGGTTCTCCCATCCTGCCTTGCGCTGTGATTTCACGCTGCTAAGGCAGTCTGGAACCTACCGCCCTAATTTTTGCCTGAGATAGGGGACCAATCACAGAACAGGGGGGAAAGCAAGACTATAATGAGCTATGTCCAGACGCATTTCATAGACATCCGTGGCGCCCAATGAACGGATCTGGGCATTTTTTCAAATACGAGAAAATAAACGTCTGGTTGCTAGACCATGTCTCCTTTGAGAAGTGGTAGGCGCTAGCCACACTATTTATTTGTTGAATGTGTATTCCGATCGTATTCAAAACTGCACCGATTGATGTTGCTTTGGTCTCAAAGGTTTACACTCTTAATCATCCTAAAATAGACCCTAGATTGTTGTTAGCCTTGAGTTTCCCTTTAAACATAATGTTAAAACAAAAAATAAGAGCAACATACACACGGTTAAAATACAAAATAAAATGGATAAAAATAAACCTTTTTTCTTCCTCACTAACATAGCTACACTGTGAAATGAACAATAAAAATCACATTACAACTTCATTCATAACACTGTGTTACATGGCTACAGAAAAGGTTTTGACTTCTCGAGGGTAAAAAATGATCAGGGAAACAAGGTCCTGGCCCGCTAGCAGATACTGCCAATAAAACACAAGTGAGGAGTTGGAAGGGCCATCCTCACTATAGTAGACAAGAGGTGCGTTCAAGTTCACCGAACTTAGGCGAACATAGCGGAACGTTTGCGAAAGTTTGCAAACAGTATTCCGTTAGCCTTGAGTTTTTGGCAAACGTTTGCTAACAATCGCAAACAGAGGAGGAGGAGGTGGTGCGCCGCGAACATACAGTAGAAGAGACGTGAGTTTGATGAACGCAACAATGCAATTACTGTTAGAATGGAATGTTAACACCAAATTGTTCAAATTTAACAGTTCAAAGAAAACATGTTCACCTCGAAGGTTCGCCTATGTTTGCGAATTTGAACGCACCTCAGGTTCTTCAACAAACATGGGGGTCATCCAATTTGAATGACAGCAAATTCGGTAGAGATGCTGTGTGTGGTGGCCTGAGCTTAACAACAACAACAACAACAACAACAACAAGAAACCTGGCGAGCCAGCCAAGACCCAACCTGCCACAGGACAGCATCTCCACCACACAGTACGAGCTCCAGCATGGTTGTGATTGGACAAGGGGAAGGAGGGGGTGGATCACACCATCACTGGGTCAGTTAAGATTGTAGGGTTACTGCCCCTAGGTGTGTGTGTGTGTGTGTGTGTGTGTGTGTGTGTGCTACCCACCCCCTAAAGTCCCGTGGTTCCCTTTCCGGAACTTTCCGTCAGGGCCCCGTCCCGTCCTGGTCCATTTGACAGCCGAGCGCCTCGATGTCGTTGCTGATGTCCGAGATCATGCGGTCCCACTCGTCGCCCTCGGAGGGCGCTGGGCCCTCGTCTGAGCCGCCCGCGGCCCCGTTGCCGTTGGTGGTGGAGTCGGAGGCCAAGCTGGCCGTGCGGCGGTAGCGTCCGAAGCTGTCGGTGATGATGCCGCGCCCGTCCTTCACACCAATGGTCTCCAGGAAGTTCTCAAAGTGCTGGTTGTCCTTTTCGGGGATGAACGGACGCAGGCCTGACACAGAGATGGAAATATGAATAAATACATAAAGAGAGAGAGAGACAGAGAGAGAGAGAGAGAGAGAGCGAGCGAGAGAGAGAGAGAGAGAGAGAGAGAGAGAGAGAGAGAGAGAGAGAGAGAGAGGGGGGGGGGGAGAAGGGAGAGAAAGACAGGCAGAAAGAGAGCAAGTGAAAGTGAGAATGAACGAGACAGAAAAAGAAGGTGATGAAGAAAGTTGAAAAACTGAGCTAAGGTGTGTGTCCTTGTCAAGTGAGGACTTTTGCTGGTCTTCACATTGAAATAACCAAAGTTCACGACTCGCCCTGTTCAGTGGCCTGCTTTTAAGATGAAGCCGTTTACATGAGCACTGGGAGAGATGAGTGTTGGCTCCCAGTGGTATCCATCCACTTCAAGTGACCTTTTATTTTAACAGCGGGAAATTTCTTGGGTCACTAACCACGAAACGCTTTACTGGATGGTGTCCAGACCATAATGAACTAAGTAAAATGCTTGGTCAGGAATGCTACTTCATCAGCGGTCATTCCACCACCAATACAAATACACAAGTAAAAACCAAACGCCCTGGAACGAAAATTATATTTTCAGATGAATATTTTCAGATAAATGCGTTTGCTCTGTGAGAAATAACCATTTGAAGGATTGCTTAGTCAGAGCAAATACATAGGTTTGTAACTCACAAGTTGGACACTCTGTGGTTTAGTCCCGACAATCGACACACGAGGGCGCTGCTACGCATTCAAATGATTTTGCAACATTTATTTCCGTGCACAGTAAAGGCGACAATGTGATATTGCTGACTGGGCCTTGAGCTGTTCTGGCAGCATAATCCTGCTCAGAGAATTGAGAACAGAGATCAGAGAGCTGGTTTAGCTGGCTGAGCCGAGGGCACCTAAATGGCATCCAAATGGGGTCTCTGCCTCGAAAGGTCTTTAACTTTTTAAACAGTCAAGCATCGGGGGAGGCAGAGAAACCAAAATAAAAACCAGCCCATGTGGTAATTGAGTCAGGAAAAGGCGGTCATCTATTAAATCTGTGTGGTTAAAACTAAAAGCTCTCAGAAATGATGGGATAATGGAACAGCCGGCCGCAAGGTCTGGGAATGCATACGTTTCCTGCCCGAACTCGGCCCGATCCTGACCGCACTCCGGTGGTTAAAAGCCCATAATGGCTGTTCCGAGACCAGCGACTCCAGTAGCATTGCCAAGGAAATCTATGATAAGACAGACTCACGAACTGATCGGTGACCAGTGGTGATTAGCTTGTGTTGTATTCCGCACACTAGCGACAGATTTATGACAGTGTCTGACAAGACTTCTGAATGAAGACTGACCCAGATTTGTGGTGTTTTTAGAATCACAATGAAATGAGAAAGAAAACTTCCTCAACATATTACGTTAATATGGATATGACCAAAAACAACCAAAAAAAATAATAAAAATAATAATAAAAAAAAGATTTCCCGTGTCAGCAGAAAGTTGTGCGTACCAAGGAGGAGGAACTTTCTGCTGTCTCCGTACAGCTGCCTGAGGTTAATGCAGAACTCGTGGATCGAGGCGCCGTTGCGGTACTCGTGCAGCAAAGTGGCAAACTGCTGGATCTCCTGCGAGGAGAGCTTCGTCCTCAGCTGCAGGAGACAAAGGGATTGGAGGGGGCATCAGAACAGGCATTTAGGGGTTGCCAGACATTGCAGATTGTGTTGAAGAGAGGACAATGAGAAAGACATACAAATCTAACTGATTTGGTTCTTCCCACCCATTGACTCAAAATACAAAATGTAAAAAATGTTCCATGACTTCAATGACATTGAGTGAAATTTCCATGACTTTTCCTGACGTACAAGTACAAAGTTGCTTACTGTACGCCACATGTTGGGGCCAATTACACAGCAAAAACTAAAATCTAGTGTTATTAAAGTAACATCATCAAAATCTAATTGGTATTGTTTTTAGTATGAAGAGAGTCACCTAGCACTCTCGAAAGGTAATTTTGACTTAATTTAAAGGTATACTATGCAACGTTTTTCAGCTAATCAATTCGTTCCATACTGTTATATATGATTAAATGGGTCATTACCGGTCGAACAGTGTTTTTTTTGGCCGCTCTAGTGGTCTGTAGCGGTAAAACCACACTTGCAACTTCAGGAGACACCGGGCACGCACCCATGCTCTACTCCAGGAAGTGTCATGTAAAGTCTCATGAAAAGGCACGGCAGACTGACCGATTGAGGAGTTTTGACAAATATACACGCTAAAGCTGTAGGGGAAGCTCTGCAGAGAAATATGCAAGCATAAAACGAGCGAAAATGAAAAGTGAAAGCGAAACCGGCGATGAAATCGCCAATCCTGCATAGTATACCTTTAAGAAGTCTTATCAAGACAAATTTACTCAACGCACAGGCCGACAAATTTGCTAATTTTCAGTTTCAAGATTAATAACACTTGATTAGTTTTGATCAGATATGCAGATATGAAAAATGACAAGACTGAATAAAACATGTTCTCTCCCCCAAATTATATGACTACTGTATGAAGGAAGTGATCAAAATCAGTGAGTTAATGTTTTTGGGAGTCACTAGACCTAAAACTGCGCTTGTATTAAGTACAAGTGTGCATTTAAATGCATCAAACTGGTGTCCTTTGAGAAGAAATTAAAATATTTCATTCACTAATTTATATTTATGGAGATATTTGCGCTGTAACTCTTTTGCACTTTAGAATTTTAACTATGCACAAACACATGGAATAGTGATGATGACACGGCAATACATTCACAACCACAAAGCGTGGTTGATGACTTTCACAGTTCAGAAATGGTCAAAAACAGTGCATACATTTAAGCGCTCGGTGAAATTATGCAGAAGTGGTCACTTGTGTTCAACTATTTAAATAAATTCTGCGTAGATCATAGGCCTACTCTAGACTCTCATACCATTTGCACTAACATTATAGCCCACTAAGGACATTCAGGTGTTTTAGCCTTCAAAGATCACCATTACATTGCCACTGGTAAACTGTGATTGGCATGGTATTTACCTAATTTATTAATGGAATATTAATTATTCATTAAAATGTTTATTCATGCAGGCTATATTAAACATCAAGATACCTAGCTGGTCTGTTAATACTGTGGTTCTTGTTGTGTACACCGATAGCCTATACTGTTCCATGTAGGAAGTGTATGGATGGGCTACTGTATGTATGGTGTGGTTTGAATGTGATGTGTGTGTCTCTGCTTGATTTTTGCGTTGCTAAACGAAAGGAACTAGTTAAAGTTGAACCTGAGATTCAACTGGGGCACAGCAGTAAAAGGGGGTCTAGCAACACCTGGTCCTAGGTATGGCAAAATTAAATGTCTGGTGTATGATCGTCTTCCTCATCCAGAAACCAAAACTCACAAATACAAGTTGAGCTTTGAACACACTAGACTATGAACACGCACGCACACGCACACGCACACGCACACGCACAGGCACACACACCGTAGTCATGTAGTCCTGCAGGAGCTCCGTGGCGGTGGTGCTGAGCTCGCTGTCACTGGCCGTTTTGGTCTGCGGCGACGCCGGAGTGGAGGACGGGGAGGGGCATGGTGAGTGTCCGCCCGCCTCCAGAGAACTCTGAAATGAACTGTCATTGGACAGGAGACATGTGCGTCAGTGGAGGACACTTAACACGACGAATCATCACGTACTGTAGTCCACTGAAGAACAGGAAGAATCAAAACTTACAAGGTACTGGCTTCTGCCTCGAAGGCCTCCTTGACATCCTTCCCAGAATCATCTAAATCAAACAGTGAGAAACCAAATGAGAAAATCACATTATGGCAATAAAACTACGGCCAACACTACTACTGCCATTACTCTTTACCGGGCACAGCGCTGCTCTGACACTCAGTATAACGGAATTCATTATGGTTTACAAAATACATTGTCAATCAACGCTCTGCAAAGGACAATATAAACATTACATGGACATATTCTACATGATTACATGCAAAGTCAGGCAATGAGCAAAAATTATGCTAAACTTGACAAATTTAATTTACCGTAAGTCATTTAACATCAAGAGCAACATCCTAAGCAAAACATAGTTGCAATACATCTAAACCCCACACCATAACTTTGGTTAAAGTGAGATTTTAGACTTTGTGTGTGGCTAATTGGCTCCATGTGTTGTGTGCTATGCTGTATGAGCATGCTGTATGAACTGCACACACACACACACTGATGTTTTTCACATGTTAGGCACCTAACGGAAAACTAAGTGTTCTCTGAATTGAACTTTGGCTTGTTGCCGACCAGACTTTGCAATCTGTCAGTCATTTAAACGAGGGGATGTGTGGAGCACTGTCTCTATACAGTAGTGTACGGTAAGTACGTTTCCGAGGCCCGTCTCGGTAATGCCTCTCACCACTGTAGAGGGAATGGTGGCGGGTGGGAGTGGTCGCTCCGTCAAAGATGGCCCTGTCCAGGAAGTCGATGGTGGACTCGGTGTAGACGATCTGGAAGACCTGGCTGAGGAGCAGGCACAATTCTTCAGCAGCTGCCTGCAACGGGGAACACCGGTGTAGTAGAGTGGAGTTGAGTTTATTAGTTTCATTTAACAGGGGCCCACACAAAACCAAAAAACCGACGAACCAGAGTTAGCAACGTGGTTAGGGTGGTGATAGTGAAGTGGTTAAGAATGTGAATGCACAAACTAGTAGCAAATGGCTACAGTGACTACTCAAGACCGTTATTGCTGTCTGCCATAGCGGTGTGAGTAACTAGCTTCCCTTTCAGAAAGTTTCAGCCCATCTACAACTAATCCGACTCTGATCCTTGAATTAGTATGGTTGGAATTCTCAGTTCTCTCATGGCTCTGTTTCTATACAGAACTAAAGATAACTGAGGATTCATGGTCATGTCTTTAGTTTTGGACGTCACCAGAAGCTGGAACAAGATGAGTTCAATCTGAACAACGTTCAGAGGATGGATGAAAAGAAGATATCACATCTGATGTTATCGTATCCTTACTGTATGCAAACCCTCTGGCACTCTTTTGAGTCTGACATTTACATGGAACATTCAGTTCATTCAGCAGACCTAGAGTTGGGATTAATGTCTGAACGGGTACAGGTGCTCCATATGACATGACCTTCATGCTGTTATGAGCTTGCAGCCGAGCTGCGCAAATACATTTCTTACAGACTGTCTGCTGGAGAGGAAAGTGAATGCTAATATCAGGGTGTGTGTGTGTGTGTGTGTGTGTGTGTGTGTGTTCAGCTTGTTGTCTATAATAAATAGAATAAGCAGTGAGCAGGCCTCCACCAGTACAGCCCCACTCTCCGACTGTGAGCTTCTGTGTGTGTGTGTGTGTGTGTGTGTGTGTGTGTGTGTGTGTGTGTGTGTGCGCGTGTACCTTGTTGTCTGCGGCGAGGACAAGTAGTGAGCAGGCCTCCACCAGTACAGCACCGCTCTCCGACAGCGAGCTCAGCGTGGGGGACTTGGACAGCTCCGGGCACGTGCTGGGACAGGGGGAGCCGCCCGCGTCCTGGGCTACACACACACACACACACACACACACACACACACACACACACACACACACACACACACACACACACACACAGATTAACACACATTTGTTTATATTTTCCAAAAATAAACTAGCATTACCACATTGCGATAGTATACCTCCAAACAGCTATGAATGTTGCATGGTGAGGCATGTATAATACATAGGCTATAGAGTAGGAATCTAACCAGTGGATCTAATAGTCCAAGCGAATTTTCACACCAAATGTAAAGAACGTGCCTCTCTGGGCATTCTTGAGATATCGTTTTCACGAGAATGGGTCATACACGTGGTAGCGACTGTAAATTCTAACGTCCAAAATCTAATCAGTTCATCTTGCAATTGAACATTCATGTCATATTTGAGGCACATGCCTTTAGGCGCTCTAGAGATATCAAGCTGACGAGATCCGGACGGACAACCCTAAAAACATAATGCCTTCGGCTATGGCTATTGCCATCGCAGAGGCATAAACATATCCTACCGTATACAGTACCTAAAAGAGAGCTGAAAGATACACAGAGTGCACAATCATTTTTGGGAATGCATCCATTCTTTCATTTCGACTTGGGAATTGTATACAGACAATTTTGAGAATCCTCCTTTTGTCTTAAGCCTTAAGTTGGGTATTATAACATGGTAGCTTGCACTACACCTTTCAACCAGCTGTGTTCTGTGTGCTCCTTACAATGCATGTTCAAACGGCTCACACGGCAAGATTTGCCAACAACATTTCTGACGCGCCAGGAATTGCAGAGAGAGAGAGAGAGACAAAGAAAGCCTGTTAAAACCGTGGAAAGCTTTATCATGTACCAACACATTTTCTTTTATCAAAAGGCTACGTAAGCTACAGGCTGAAGAACCACTACACATCACAGTAATCATCACTTCACCAATTAAAGTTTCAAATATATGCTTATGTCAGGAAAAGTCATTAGAACAGCTTGTGCATTGTTCACCTCGAGTGTGTGTGACTCAAGTAGCTCACATCAGTGTTTCGAACATAGTCGTCTGCATAGCTTGGAAAGCTTATCAGAGAGCTGAGTTAATAACTCCTCATGTGTGAAGCCGGGTGAATCACGTCACACTCAACACGTTCAAAAGGGTGGCGCGTTTTGTGCGACCAGATCGTTTTTAGAGTGGGTTCGAGGTGAGGACATCGGAGCAAGTATACTCAATGACAAAATGCAAGAATTGATATTGTTATATGTGGACTACGCCTTGCTAGAATTGTCACACATAAAGTTGTCGCTGCCAAAGGTTTAGCTTCCGATGTTTCTCTCCCTTTACACTCTGACCCCCTCAATTTAACGACCACAGATTTGGGGGGATACAATTGAAGATTAAGTCAAAACGTCAGATTTTGGGAGATCCATGGTCACATTTATCCAAAATGACTGTCGCCGACCATTTGTAATTGTGCTTTATCGAATGTCGACAAATATCGTTTTCATTTCGTGCAAAGCTGTACAGAGTGAGGGCAAGTGAATGAGACTGTACCAGTCTTGAGCACCACAAGATGCAGCGAGTCGTCCCTGATGTAGGAGACGGCGGCGATGTCGTGGATGGGCACGCGCAGGATGATGTCCTCTCCGTCGCGCCGCATCAGCTTCACGTTGTACGCAGACAGGCTCACCACCGCATCCTGTTCAGAAGTCAGATGCCCTGCCAACTGGTGCGACTTCTAGACGGAGAGAACAGGTGGAGGAGAAGGGGGAGAGAGGGAACAGTTATCGCACCTGTAGCTTTTGGCTTTGACTACATTCACTAATTCCACTAAAGCATCATATCGCTTGATTTCATAAACAATGCAAGAAAGTGCAAAGAAGGGAATAAAATCAAGAGGCTAGACGCAGAGAAGGAGCACAGACAAAATAACCGGGAAAAAAAGGATATGAGTAAATAGTCTTGAGATTGTCATGACGTCTCGAGACTTCCCTCGATACCTTCCTCATCTTCAAAATAACTTCCAGTCATGGCTTTGATGTTGCGTTCAATGCTTCCCGCATAATCAACCATCTGCTTGCCTTGTGCTCTACCTTACGGAGACGTCTCTTGGGAGATGTAGGGGAGTGCCAGATGGGAGGAGGCCCGTGTGTGTAAGCTACTCACCCTGGCGTTGTCTATCAGCTGCAGCACGTCTGTACGACTGGAAGGATTCAGATACCCAGGGACCGACGTCAGCTGCCCCAGATACTATAGCCAAGACAAACAAACAAACAAACAAACAAACAAACAAAAACAAATATGAAGTGTGTTTCAAAATGTTTTACACATCTGAGCGCACCATCTATTATTCTCATTCAACATATAGAGCTGGGTGATATGGCTAAAGAATCTCTGATCTTATGTGCTGTGGAGAAAAAGTGATATACTGCAGTGTGGGAATGTACGCACATCTACACAGTATATCAATTCGACAGGTGCTGGATATGGGCACAAACGTAGTCAAAGGAAAACTGTCTGTACACTGTTTTATATGCTCCCGGTATAATGGCAAAGTGTACAACGTTTCGACCACTCAGGTCTTCGTCAGGTATACACAACGTTGTATACTTTGCCATTAAACTGAGAGCATATGAGACAATGAGACAAAGTTAACACATCATAAACGAATAGAGCTTAATATTTGCGTTCAATAATAATGATAAAAAAGTGGTAACACTTTATTTTAATGTGTCGCTGTTACAGTGTACCTACCTAATTAGATACAGTGGTACAACCTGTGTAACAGCATGTACTATCAGGTACTATCATCGTACTTGCATTATGTATTTGTGGGTACCTATAGTTGTTACATTGTAATACTGAGTGCTTTTACAAAACTTTGTCAATTTGCCTAAATATTTCATCAGAGGCAAAGGGCTGATCTGAGACCTGCTGGATGAGGTAAATCTGGTCACGGTAGAGTTGATATACAAACCATTCTCTTAGCTCCTGAACCTTTAATTCTGACAGACTTAGAAAACAGCGTCCTATTTTTGAAGGTTTCGGGTCATGAGAGCTATTTTGGTGCCTCTTAAAAAACACTTAAGCTGGGACAATCGGAGCTCTTACCTTGACTTCTTTCTCAATGTAATCATTGAGCAGGATGTCAGGGTCGATGCGGTGGTCGGGGAGAGACAGGGAGAAGGTGTGCAGGGCCCGCCGCTCCGACGACTTCTCCTGGGCCTTTTTGTCCCTCCCTTTCTCCCCCTTCAGGAAGACACGCTTGAACGGAGACGGGCGACCAGGCTGAGGGGAGAGAGAGCGAGAGAGAGAGAGAGAGAAAGAGAGAGAGAAAAGAATAGAAGAGAAAGAGGAGAGGGGGATGAACAGAAAGGAAAAACAAAACATTGTTTTATTGGATGGAGTCTGGTTGTATGGTTCCATCAGTGCGGCGATTTCAAAGGTAACGAGTACACAGGAAATGGTGGCGAGATCAAAAGATTGAAGAGAATGCGGGTGCTGCTGGGTAGCTTTGATCAGCCATCCCATTTTGGGTGAGGCCCTCACGTTATTTGTCTGCTACAACAAAATACTTTATTTATTTTATTTTTATTTATACTTTACTTTTGTGACTATTTGGTCCTATTTTTAACTATGTTTTGGTGTGCCTGTAGTGTACGGACAGTATCTTCACCATCAGGAGTCTTGAAAAACGACAACAAAAAAAATAATAATAATTGCACAAACAACACTAGCTGCTTTCAGACTACAACCGTTGCCGTCATGGAAACTGCAACCGTGGTGACCTGACCTGAGCAACCCCCCCCCCCCCCCCCCCCCACTAGCAGCACCGCCACTAGATCACTCTGCCTGTGGTCACAGCAAAGCGGCTCTCCATGTAAACACTCTCCTTACCCCATCTCTGCTTTAAGCATCTTCAGCACAGCAGCCCAAACTCAGGCCCCCAAGGGACTGGCCAGCATGTTACAACTGACCTCGTTACCCAATCCAACTCCTCTTTGCCTTGGGCAAAGAAAACACCATAACGTCCAAAGTCCACTGCATTAACTGGGCTTTTTTTTTGGTTTTGTTAAATAGGAGCCATGAATGTTAAACGGAGAGTAATGATATGAACATCCACGGAAAAATGGCCTGTTCGTCTGTGGCTTTAAGCTGACCACTAACCTTGGCACAGAGGGGAAAAAAAAGGAAAAAAAGGAAAAAGGCTCACTGCATTTTCCTTCCTCTTTCTCCAACCTAGAAACAAGCACACAGACCCCTTGAAGCTCTGGACCAGGTTTTCTGAGTCTTTGAAATTTCTAATTTCTCACACACTTGCAGGACGACGTAGTCACAAGGACCAAACAAAAGCGCACTGTCCTAACGACTTCCAACGCCAGATGGTCCTCATTTGGAAAATGACAAAGCTAATTACTTTACACAAAGAGCTAAAAGGGGAACCAGTTGCACGCCTGGCTGTCCTACGTACCTCGTAATCCATTGAAGCTTCCCCCAGAAAGGTCTGACACTCAGACCGGCAGCAGTGACAAAAGACGGCTACATCCGCACAACAGTCTTCAGAGTGGCTGCTCTCTCTTTCTCTCTCTACTGCTCTTGCTAGCAGGTAACCTGAGTCCTGATTAGCTCTGATATGGGTACCCTCCCATTAAGACAAGCCAGAGACAACCTATCCCCCCCAACAACAACAGCAATAACAACATAAAACAACAATACGCAGACACACACTCAGATATATACCCACGTCCACCCTGTAGCTAGGCTACAACTGTGACAGTCAGTCAGTCAGGAAGGACACAAACCACAACTTCCTGTGATGAAACTACATGACTACTTATAATTTGTGACTTCTTGTAATGCCCCCAAATGCTTCAACTGATGAGTTAACCTAGCCTAAACTAGAGTCTTTGCCTCATCGGGCAATGCAACTTTCTTCAGCAGTTATTCACTCGATATCACTACAGAACGACACATTTGCCTATTGTCTGCTGCCATATATGCCGTGCAGGAACTAGTAGTCATTGCCTAATGCAAACACTGGCAAGCCTACTAGTCTATTCAGAGATAACAAGAGTCACACTGTCACCAAAATCAACAATTATCAACAAGATCCCTAAGGTGTGGGATTCAAAACAGACTCAAACTTAAAAAAACAAACTCTCATCTTGCGTGGTAGGAGTTCTGGCAGGCAGCCCATACCAGCTCACCTGGTTTAGGTGACCTGTCTGGGTGGACACATGATCCACCCCCCCTTCGAACACGAACACACACACACACACACACACACACACACACACGACTGGGTCTCAAGCTGCATCCAATTAAATTATTTAGCAACTTCTGTAACCATGGCCACACCAACAGAACAAATACAGGCAACATGACAACTAAGCCTGAAACTAGTGATCATTTTTAATAGCTGATTTATAGCAATCTGTCAATTATTTTCTTGATTAATTGATAGCTGTTTGATCGATAAGATGTCGGAAAATGTGGTGCGAACGTGTTGAATTTTCGTGTTTCCCAAAGACCAAGAATACGTTCTCAAATGCCTTGTTTTTTCCACACTCCAAAGCTAATCAGACGTAGACAAGCTATATCAATGTAAGGAACGCTGAAATATTTAGGCTACATTTAAGAAACTGTAATCAGAGAATGTTGAGGTAATTTCCTTAAAAATCGCCCCTCATTACTAAACTAGATACCACTTAATAGTACTATAAATAATACAACTACTTGATTAACTGTTGCAGTCCTAAGAAGAACACAAGTCGCCAGTTTGTTTTTCAATCATATGTTTTAAACAAAGTAGACCTTCACTAGACATAGCAGAGATGATAGTTCCCAATCCACATCATAAAACAACTGTGCAATGTGATCTGATAAAGGGGATCAGTTACAGTTTATCATGGAACAAAAATAAGCTATAATTATATTTGTCCTACAAATGGGATTATTAATACGAATGACCATCACAAACAAAACCAGGCGTCTTAACAGGCCTTGATTACAATCAAATGAATATGTAGGCCTAGCAGACAACACAGTGCAAAGTAAGAGCAAGAGAAACTTTGGTCCTGATCAATTCCAAAGAGCATCTGTAAACATATTGCTACATTCCCAACCTGTCTGGTTCAGAAAACTCATTTTAATGACCCTTGACAGCATGTTTGGTACCTGTCCAGTACACTGCGGTACTCTTTGCCACACTGGCTCCACCTAGTGGGCATTGAGTAATATCTATCACTGGATGAGCAGGGAGATGTTCAACAGTTCAAACACAACTGTTTGAGTTTGCCCTGCTGTAGCTCATGTTGTTTATTATCTCAGTTCTTAAACACTGGTGAACAGGGCCAGAGGGAACAAGACCAAAAACCCATTCACAGGAGGAACCACACCTTCAAAAGAGACCAGAATTGAGGGGGGCATAACTTTTCTTTGAACTCCACTGACATAATCAAAGAACCATCTGGTGGCTTAACACAAACCAACAGTTGTGGCACATTCATATTTAATCTTCAAAAAGCAAAGTAGTTTTTATATTAACTGGCCTAGTTCAAGGCAGTTTTCCTTAATTTGAGTCCTTTCTGTGACAGAAATGTGTAAAAATAGACAACTATCAAAACCCAGACAATCCTGTTGGGTTGAATGCCTGCCTGTCTTTGAATAGTTTTCAGCTGTCCATTGGCCA
Organism: Sardina pilchardus; assembly: GCF_963854185.1. Classification (NCBI taxonomy): domain Eukaryota; kingdom Metazoa; phylum Chordata; class Actinopteri; order Clupeiformes; family Clupeidae; genus Sardina; species Sardina pilchardus. The sequence continues at coordinate 18,448,027 of NC_085005.1, forward strand.
CGGCTGTTGTTGCGGCTGGATGCTACAGTAACGGCTGTTGTCGGGCCTATCTGCCCATTCTGCTGAAGGGGTCTTTTCCCAGACTGAGGGCGACTTCCAGAACACTGCTGTTATGTATCGGATCCCTAGCTCGAGCTGTGTAGGCAGACGGAGAGCCGTCATATCCTGTCCACCCGGTGCAGGGAAAGCCCTGCCTTCTATTCTCCCATCTCTGTGCGCTTCTGATAGGAAAGAATCTGGGCAGCAAATGTGGGGCTGTCGTGATTTGAGATTACTCGAATGGCAAGAATGCGTCTGCCAGCCTGAATTCAGACCAACTAGTAGAGAATGACGATTCATGCTCTGAGGAAAACATTCTAGAAATATCAAACACTGAACAAGGCTGACATCATTATTTCTAAACAATAAGAAAGTCAGTTCAGGAAGCAGAGATCCATAGACAACGAGGTGCAATTATTCCAGTGAGAGCACCTCCCTTCCTGAGGAACCTACATCGTGTTTATCTAGAAACTGACTATTTGATTGAACTAGGACACTGCTTCTGATTTGGTGTTCTAATACTGATGAAAACTTCACCAATATGTTAACCGTATAATATGACCCATTAACCGATTGAAGGATATGGTTATTGTTACTGTAGGATATCGTATAACACAATGTAAATGGAAAAAATCGTAATATTAATATAAAAACGTGTCAAACGTGCGAGACTGAAGAGACCCAGCTGTTCATGACCTGTGACAGTTATCCTGACTTGCTAATTTATTAGCCGAGCTAATATGATCTACATTGCACTGGTTGGGTATTTCTGGATATCTACCGAGGAGTGAAGTTGATACTCTTTGATATAGTTTAACAGACAAAACAAATGTAAGTAAATCTGATTCTCTTCCATCATACAACCATCATCGCAAGCTGCAGCTGGACTTTTGCTTTCGTGGAAGGTAAAGCACGTTTGCTATTCTAGCTAGCATAGCAAAAGCAGCTGTTCAGTGCCTGGTCATGGACAGACAGCCTCGGAACAACGCGAGTGTTTGACTGAGGTTACACTTACCTTTTTTACTTTCTTAACATCATCCTCCATGTCTATATGGGAATGCTCTTCATGTTTATAGAGCTGAGAAATCGGACGGGGTCTCCGAGCTTGATGACATCAGTTTGCCTGCTTCAGCCACAAATGGTGGCACTTTCCCAATGTAAACTAGAGCTTAGGCATCCCCCGGTTGAAAATGGTTTGATTTTGTAGTCCAGGCTCGTCAGAAAAATCTCTTCTATACTACGGTACAAACTACTTAAACAAAGAGGTACAATTGACACCAATTTCGTTTAGAAATAACCCCGGTCATCCTAAAACTGGATTACAAACTGGGACAAAAACAACATAAAACTTTTCAATCCTGCCGCCATTTTGGGCGTAGAACTACTGCCCAGCATGCATTGCACAGTAGAGGAAAAAGGCAGCATATCTGCAACGTTATGATACTGTTTTACCTCTAAATCTATGCTGACTACTGAGCTAAACATTTTAATCTCTAGTCTAGATTAATCCAATATTGATAACAATTGTTCCGTGGAAACATGTATACCGCGAGTTAAATGGTCACACCAGCTACTCTCACAGCAATATGGGTATGGAGTGAAATAAGCAACTGAATTTATAGGCCTAGGCCTACTCTTTCTTATCTGACTCAGTAGGCTAATCTGGGATCAGGCATTCACCTGTTGCTGTCGTTCTCACATGTCCATTTGCCTTGCATACATTATGCCACTGGAGAGCTTCTGCCCATTCACAAATCTCTCTGGCCTAAGACCTAAAGAAACTATGCATGCAGTCAAGTTTAGACGGTCCCAAGCTCTTTAAAAGGTGAATAATAATAATAATAATAATAATAATAATAATAGCTCTTTATTAAACAACAATTTATTACTCTGGGAAATCTCTATCTATTGTATCATTATACATTCACAAACACATCTGTACATAAACATCTGCATCCTCTGTTCTGTTGTGGGGAGATCTGTGCCTGTGAGTAGGTCACAGCATACAATTTCGGGTACATTTCAATGTACTTTGAAATACTATGTTTATTTCTTTTTCTTAAGGGATGAACAGTCTGAAATATTGATCTACAATAAGGCTTGACATTATATATATGTTTTTCTCAGCATAATAATACGTTTGTAATCTAAAAACCACCAACGTATAAAAAAGAAAGAAAAACAAACAAACATTAGCACCATGTTATTAACATTTTCAATGTTGATCCAAAAATAAGAGTTTATACAATACTGGACATCAGTTTCTAAATAATAGAGTTTCAATGACCTTTGTCTATATTTGACACCACAAATAAATCTTTTTTTTTTTTTTTTTTAAACTTCATTAGCTCTTTCCAACACAATATTAAATGTTCCAGTGTTAATGGTTCAGACTGTGGAACCAAAATAAATAACAATCTGACAATCTAGTCATCAAACCAGCTGAATTGATTTTTAAAAAAATCAGCAGCAATAATTCTGACAACCATAGTCATTTGATTTTAAATATAATATCCATTATATCTTTTCCTCTTTTTTTCCCAAAAGAAAAAATACAGCCAATTTTACAGTAACAATAACAAAAGTAATACACACAGGTTTTGGACAAAGAGATGACAGTAATATACAACACCGCAATCACCTTTTACACTTTTTTTTTTTTTGAAAATTCTTGAAAAAAAAATGCATCTGAAGCAAAATTAGGCTTTAATTTCTCTCACAAGAGAGATATTTATGCAGACTGAACACAAACAAACAAAACAAAACAAAGAAACAAACATAGATACTGAACACATATTCAAATGAAAAGTGGCACCATATTTGTGGGAACGGAGTTTTGCTGTAAACGGTATACTGAGGTGCTTGATCATCCTGGGGGGGAAAGTGCTTGTTAGCTCCACAGGGCAGGTCCTAGAGATGACATGCGGGCTGCACGGAGCCACAACATGGGCCCTGCGGGTTCCACATCATGTGTTGTAGCACCTTTTAAATGTGTTTGTATAAGCACCAGGTAAACGAAACAAGACCATTTAGAAAAATTGGCAAAAGAAAAACAACAACAACAACAACAACAACAACCAAAAATGCACCTAGTTTGGCTCTGGATCTGAATCTGGCACAGATTGTTTACTCCCCACCCCCAAAAAAATAAAGAAAAAAAAAAGAAAAGAAAAAAAGAAAAGAAAATGCTTTGAGTGAGTTGCTTCACGGTGATTCGTGTCAAGGGAATGGGTGAGACGGCATACGCAAGAAAGCTAACATGCAAACGTGTTTGGGGGTAGGCTAATCACCATAAGATACTCTCTCTGGGCATGCTAGGAGAAGGGTGAGGAAATAGGGGCTGTTTGAAGAACAGTCACTGAATGAGTCAAGGCTTGTGGAAACTGGTGGATGTATTCAAATACAATGAGCACCTTGTCTACACATACCATTCCCCAACATCTTGTTTGTATCCCACTCATTTTTTTCCGTTTTTTCTTTTTTTTTCTCCTCTTTTTTTCAGGCATAATTCCATTTGGCTAGACGTTTTGTTCACAAGACAAACGACAGACAGTAAAAGGTTAACGAGTTGGCACTACAGTTCATTCATCTTGCAAGACAGAGGAAGGCATAGACAGAAGTACATTAACAATCATCAAATAAATTGCTAAACTTCATCTCAGCAGCCGACTTGTATTCAAACAAACCCAAATGAGATGGTGAACATTCTAATTCCCTTTCAAATCCAGTGTCCAAATGCAATTCAAATTGGGACCCTTTTTTTTTTACAGTCCTTCTCCCAACAGAGAAGGGGTGTGTGGAACCCAACATTCAAATCAATTTGTAGTATTGCCTTGTTTTGATTGACACATGTAATTTACTTTTTTTCTGCCCACCCTTATTAGCGTCACTTTAGCACAGTTATGTTTTCTTACAGAGAAAAACATTCCCTGCATAAGGTTGGATAAATCTTAATTACAGTACTGGTATATAAGATGGAGACAGAGACCGATCATAAGAAACACTGGCACAGCTGTTGTTTGCTATACTGCCTTCCATGGCTGAACTGAAGCACCCACAAGGAACAAGGCACCACAGGAAGTGTAAGGTAGGCATGAGCAGATTGCCTAGACACCCCACTTACAGTATCTGTGTATCATGGCCATGTGTGTTTGGGTTTGAATGTCCTCTACTGTGCAATAATGAAACACTGCCTGGACTTTGTAGCCTAAGGGCTGGTGCGCATTACAGATTGCAAGTAGACTAATTAGCACATATCATGAATACGCCACCCTGTGGCAATTCATAGAGAGAGTGACTATGATGTTATGTTATGGGTATGAAATATCAGTGTGAAAGGAAGAAATCACAGTGTATTTGCACCTGTTAGGAGATCTCTCACTATCTCTTTCTCTCTCTCTCTCTCTCTCTCTCTCTCTCTCTCTCTCTCTCTCTCTCTCCCCCAACTCTCCTCAATGATCATGGATGCATTGGAGTGTGAACGCACCATGCTGAGCTACCTGACAGTCGAGGCAAGTCACCCACTCTGCCTCTTCGAAAACATGAAAAAAAAAAAGGAAACGGAAACGAGCTGTGATTAAACCCAAGAGGTTAGGCTAGACAGTACAGTATGTCAGCAAACAACAGCAATACCGTGAGTCACAAAAAACAAAACAAAACAAAAAAAACAGGGAGAGCTGGAGATCCAGTGGTGGTATAGAGGATGGAACGATGGTGGGAGTTGTTTGGAACAACCACTATGTCCATTACTGAAACACCCTGGTTCTGACCACTGCTTGGGACCAGCTGGCCTCTTTTGGTAGGTTTAGGTGCTGTGTCCACCAAACGCGTTTTTTGCGCCGACGGCGACAATTTTCAATGTAAAGTCTATGTAGCTCACAGCGCTGAGCGCCCTCGGCGGAAAAAAACGGTCGGCGCCGACCTTTTTTGTCGCAGCGCTCAGAGCGCTCAAAGTTGAAATCGGTTCAACTTTTAGAACAGCGCCGGGCTCGTCAATGGCACTTCTCGTTATAAACCGTCTCTGGTTTTGGTAACTTAGCAACAATAAACACTTTTTGAAGCGCCGAGAGGAGGAGGTTTTGGGCGCTCTGGCTGTAAAAAACGCATTTGGTGGACACAGCACCTTAAACTTCTTTTAGTCTCCTAGTACTCCCTGTCGTGGAGTGCTTGAGATTAAAAAAAAAAACAAATAAAAAAAACAAACAAACCTGGAGGTCAGTATGAGGAGAACCAGACTCCAGGAACCAGGGGGACTATAGGCTGCACTGACCCAACATTGGGTCAGTCAGATCTGAGATTTGGGTATTGGAATGCTTATATGTGGCATTTGAGAAGAGCATATTGTCACCTGAGGATTTCCAGATTTCCCAGCTTGAACCCCATTGAAACTCTAGAGTAGCCTAGTAGTTGCAGTAGTAGATAGATAGATAGATAGATAGATAGATAGACAGATCTTTGCATCAGAGTATACCTGACCTCACACACGAGTGGCGAGGGAGGGGGGGGGGGGTCGAGGGGGGGCCACGAGGGCCCAGAGCAGCAACCAGGGTTGGAGCCATACAAACAAGAGGACAGATCTGAACACTTCAAATACAGTTAAATACCCTTAGTCATACTAGACATGACTAAACGCGTACATGTACACACACACACACACACACACACACCTACACACACACACCTACACACACACACACAAACAGTACAGTACACGGCACAACAGTTCATGTACACAACACTCACACACGCCAGGTTATGTGCACACACATACCGAGCAGATATTGAGTCAAACAAACAGCCATGTTGTTGTTTTTTTTTCTAATCTGTCCTCATCTCCCTCTCCATCCCTGGCAAAAGCCCCTCTCTGCCCCACGCTCACAAACTGCCCGGAGACGATCACACAGGCACTGAGGGGTCTTTAATAGCCCATGCTCTTTCGCAGTGCACCTTGGTGTTCAGTGATGTTGCTGTCTGTCTCCATCAACAAACAAACATAGAAATTACAGACAGACAGAAATGCCTTTACGTGCTAAACCTCTGGTTTATATTGTTGTACAGTTTCTGAACTGGTTGCTTTGGCTTGAACCTTCAGATGAAGTCCCTCTACAGGGTTCAGATAAAAAAATAAATAAGTAAATAAAATAAAAATAAAAAAACCAGGCAAATTGAACATTAAAGTAAACAAGAGGCTGTCTAGAGAGCAGTGGCGGTGTAGCCTCTAAGCGTACATGGTTTTGTGGGGGGTTTGAGGGTCTTATGCATGTCATCATTACTGAGGTTAGATGCACCACATGCAGAGAATGGAGGACAGGGCCTCAAAACGAATGGCATGGCACAGCACGACACTGAGTCTTCGTTAGGACTACAGTGCAATGGAGGACTGCACCAATGGTTCTTGTGTATAAATTCAGGTATATTCAGGCAAAGATAAAAGTTAAAGCCTGTGATTTGTTACCCATTATTTGACTAGGAAAACAACTGACAAGTTTACAGGTGCATATGTTTGACAAGAGTGTTTGCACCAGGCATCTTGAAATAAACAACAACCAAATAAACAAAATACACAAATATAAAAATAAGCAATTGTACGGATAGGTGTAATAAATAAACAAATAAATATCAATAGAAAAAGAAAGAAGAATGTAGGCTAGAGAAAAATAATATGACCTTTTGAAAATGAATCCATGTAACTCTCTGTTAAGTCGGGAATGATGGAGGACCTCGAAAGGGCAGTTTTAGCATCGCACTAACACATTTGTGCAACTTGTGTGTATGTGTTTTTGTGTGTGTCCTCTATTATGGTAAATGTCCAAAACCCATTATTTAACATTTTGTTAAATGTACATCTGTTTTATAAATAGACACCTGTACTTCTGTGGTCAACATTGTGCAGAAGAACAAGTTGCCTACCATGAGTGCTTTTATTTTCTTCAGATGAACTGGATTCTATCTCTATGAAGATATAGGCCCTGCCCTCCTTGTACAGTAAGTGTGGCTATGATGACGTCATCATCTCACATACATCTGTGTGCGGCCTCCCCTCCATTTTCTGCAACAGTGCATAGCCTGTATACATATTATAATGAGTTCAATCTGTGGCAGACAGCCAGGACATCCCTCACAAGTCATTCTGTGACTTGGGGGCAGATCTAAACAAATGGAGACCTATATGTTAATGGTACTCTGAAGAAACTATGTGGCTAATTACCTCAGTACAACTTCATGATCTAATTCCTCCACTAAAAAGACAAGTGGTTGCAACCTATGCTAAGGTTAGCGCTATCGTTCTCTCCACATGATCTCTACTGTGCTTCATTATAGTTACTGAGGAGGACATGTTTGTGCGGATGCATTACATCCATTTTTGAGGTTCATTTGAAAAAGGCTAATTGACCATTTTCATAGGAATTTTGCTGTAGGTGTAAGTCTTTCTTAAATGCTCATGTTAAAATCATCTCTTTCAAAAAATAACATCCCATCTTTACAATCTTTACAATTGATTGAATCAACTGCTTTTCTGTGTGATAATTAAGTACTTCCACTAGGGGTCAGTAATAAGCAAAAAATGTTCTACTGAACTGATAAAGATCAGGCTTAGGGCACGGAGGCCAGGAGGGAACATTTGCTTTTAATGTTCAGCTGAACAAACGTGCTCTCAACAATTAAAAAACAAATATGACCTACATTATCCTCCCAGATATCATCCTTGTTTGCGCATCCCGCTCATCAAATCATCCTCATTTGTTTGTGTTGTATCGTTTCCTTATGCAATGGCAAGTAATTTGTACGTCCACTCAAGATTAAATGAGGCACAGAATGGTAATCGGGAAATTGGCGTGAGGATGCTGACAACTCCATTCCTCCATCATTCCCATAATGCTTTGCATCAGACAAACGTGGAAAAAGACACGCCATCAAATGATTTGACCACTCGCATCAAAAAACACAGTCAGCACATACAGTAAACTTAAAAAACGTATATCTATTTACTCCCCTATGCAGGTGTGTGATCACACACGCATGTACACACGCACATGTATATATGTATATAATGAGATATTTATATATATATATACACATGCACACATGCGCACAAACACACACACACACACACACACACACCAAGCTAAGGAATTCTGAGTTAATGTCTACTCATTCCTTATATAATTTTTTTCTCAAAGTAAACGTTCTGTCTTTTAAATTAAGTCTATAAATCATGTACACTCTTTCAGCTGTAGGAAAACAAACAAACAAAAAGAAAAACAACAACCACCACCACCACAAGGAAAATAAAACCAGGGAAAGCACCAAATGAACAAAGTAGATCCAGTTCAGAAAAAGGGAAAGAGGGGAGGTGGTCAGAGAAAGACAACGAAGAAATAGAGAGAGAGAGAGAGAGAGAGAGAGATAGATAGATAGATAGAGAGATCGAGGCAGAGAGAAAAAGAGGGAAAGAGAGAGTGAGAGAATGTGGGAATGGGGTGCGGTTTGGTGGGAGGGAGGGAGGGCGCGATGCCTTCAGAGCGAGGACTCGTACTGGAGGAGCTCGTAGAGCAGCGGGCCGTCCCTGTACCTGATCCCCACGGCGTTGGGACTGATGTAGTGCAGGATGTTTATGGTCCTCCGCAGGCGCCGGTCCACAAAGTGCGCGTCCCAGGCCGGGTAGCGCTTGCGCGGCATGTCAATCTTGATGAGGGGCCCCTCGGGCCGCAGGGGCCGCCCCGCCGCGTCCACCGGCTCCGTGGAGCGCACCTGGAACACGGGCAGGCAGGTGTCCGTGGCCGCCTCCTCCTCCTCGTCGTAGTAGTAGTCCCCCCCCATCCCGCCGGACGAGGCCGCGAGGCCGCGGGTCGGCGTGGCCTGGGAGCCGCGGGGCCCCGGCGTGGGGGCCATGGGCTCGGCCTCCGGCGGCAGTGGCAGGCCCCAGAGCAGCTCGGCGCAGCAGGAGCTGGCCAGCAGCCGCAGCCGGGGCCCCATGGGGTGGAGCACCCCGTAGTAGAGGACCATGAAGGCCATGCCAGAGGCGAAGCACAGGAAGACGCCGCAGAGCGCCGACACGGCGAAGTCGTCGGTGGTGGCCGGGTCGCGGTAGGCGTACCAGAGCGCCACCAGGAGGGTGTTTTCGACTAGCACCAGGGCGTAGTAGGCCGCCATGCGGTATCGGGTCCTGCCCTCTTTGACGTTGAACCAGCAGAAGACGTACACGACGCCCACCACCATGTTGAAGAGCACCTCCTCCCACTTGGACATGCAGAAGTCGGTGCCGCCGTGCACCACCCAGAAGGCCATGGCGCTCCAGTGCAGCACCACGAAGATGCCGAAGTACAGGTGGAACACGGAGGCGAAGAGCGCGAAGGAGAGCGCCCGCGACGAGATGGTGAAGACGCGCCACAGCAGGTGGATCACGGCGCCGCGGTAGCTCATGCTCTTCTGGTCGTCGCGCGAGTCACGCAGGAGCTTGTGGTAGGAGGCTAGCACCCAGGACAGGGAGAGGAGGGAGGCCACCGCTGAGACACCTGTGTGGACACGGAAAAGACATCACGCACTGGATTAAAAATAGACCATTAAACGCATGTCCCCCTGCTTTTCTTTTGTAGATTTTACACGTTTGTATTCTTTTTAAGTCATCCATTTATATTAGATGTATTATATTGATATACAGTTCCAATAGAAAGTATTCATTCCCCTTGGATATATTCCCCACTCTTTAATTTGGCCTTTTTAACCCAAAATGTACAAAAATCCTCTCTTCAAAAAGCCTCCTCTTAATTGTCAAAGTGAAAGCAAATGTCTACAAAGTAATCTTAAATGATTAAAAATATATAATTCAAAATTAAATCGCAGTGAATAGTAGTGAATAGTAGTAATACAAAGACACCTGTGTCTGGAAGGTCTAGTCACTGGTCAATCAGTATTCCTGGTTATACACTAATTCCACCATGAAGACAAAAAAAACACTCCAGACAACTCAAAGAAAAGATTATTGACAAGTTACCATAAGGAAGGGAGGGGATGGATACAAAAACATTCTCAAGTCACTGAACATCCCCTGGAGTCATTGAAATGTAAGGAATAATGGCAAATGTGCATAGCCTATCTACTGTACTTGGAGCAGGCTGTCACCATAAGGTGCTGTGTCCACCAAACGCGTTTTTTGCGCCGACGGCGACAATTTTCAATGTAAAGTCTATGTAGCTCAGCGCTCACAGCGCTGAGTGCCCTCGGCTGAAAAAAGCTGTCGGCGCTGATCGTTTTTTGTCGCAGCGCTCAGAGCGCTCAAAGTTGAAATCTGTTCAACTTTTAGAACAGCGCCGGGCTCGTCAATGGCACTTCTCGTTATAAACCGTCTCTGGTTTTGGTAACTTAGCAACAATAAACACTTATCGAAGCGCCGAGAGAAGGAGGTTGAGGGCGCTCTGGCTGTTAAAAACGCGTTTGGTGGACACAGCACCTAAAGAGGCCAAATTAAATTGATCAAGATTCCATTTACAAAAGCAGTACGTAGAAATATCCAAGGGTGGTGATGACTTTTTATAGGCACTGTATCCACGATTTTCCGCAGCAAACAATGGGGGTCGCCATGACACCGAGACGGTTTTCTATTTCCGGCGAAGCTGCATTGTATCTGTTTTAACGTGACGGTTTACGGTGCTTAACATATCATAACACATATAAAAGTAAACTTTTCTATTTTATATCGGTTATATATGATGTAGTATATACATGCTGAGGGCAGAATTGTCAACATTTCGAAAGAAGTTGAAGTTGAGGCATAATCTAGTTAGCTATGGAGAACGCACATGTTAACAGAATGAACGGAAGTTGAAAACAGTATCGTAACCATCGCAACGATACATATTTCCGGGTTAAGGAAAGAGGTGGATACTGTATATTGAATTTTGGAAATACTTCTCCTTCTCGAACTCTTTTTTCTGATTTTTATTTTTTATATTTTTTCCCCATGGTACTTCATGGCTTTTTCAGTGTTACTGACCTCTTTTACAGCCTATGATTAAGGCCACTTGATTTGGGACATTGTATAGGCCTACAGTATATTACAGTTATGCCAATAAAGCCTTGACTTGAGTAGAATTGAAATGAGGAGAGAGGGAGAGCGAGAAAGAGAGAGAGGGAGAGAGTGAGAGGGAGTGAGAGAGAGATGGAAGCGGGAGAGTGACAGACAGAAGGAAAAGAGGAAATTGACGGTGTTTACTGAATTACTGATTATTAGCGAAATGAAATGTGACTAAACAGCCTCTGCTGAGCACAAGCGCTGGCACAAACAAAATGTGTTGAATGCAAAACAAATAAACAGTGTCTGAGTTATTCTACTCTGGGAGTACTTCCAGTGATAAAGATTTTTGCTTCTGGTCTTCATAATGTGTATGGCTGAAATATAAACCCCTTGGATTGGAGTAAATTATTTTGCCGTGGCAGAAACCACAAATCTCACAATGACTCCTCACAATAGCAAGTCGACTCAGTTGCATAGATGAATCATACTGAGAATTGGAAGCATCCAACTCTCTCTCTCTCTCTCTCTCTCTCTCTCTCTTTCTCTCTCTCTCTCTCTCACACACACACACACACACACACACACAGATAAACACACTCTACCAACACATGCTGTGAGACCCATGGCATAGATGCAAACTTTCATAGACACACATTTGTGGAAATCAATGTTATGATGCCCCCCTTCTCTCTTACCTTACCTGTCGGTTCGTCTAAGTGTGTGTTTTGTTTCTAATAGCCATGACTACTATTCCTCATCCTGCTGAGTGCAGAGATCTTCCCCACGTTCAGACAGACATCTGCGCAGCTGTCAGTGTCGTCAACTCAAACGTGAGCAATCGTCCTACCCCTCAGATTATCTGCTGAGCAGCGGAAAAAGCTTGTCCTCACATATACAGTCTTGATAATTCAAACAAAGCCTCTGGGGGAGGGCAGTTCTAACATTTATTTTGGTCAGTTTCACACACAAGTCAGCTTTTTTTCTCCCCCCCACCCCCCACCCCCATGTATACAATACAGATCTGCCATGATTCACCCCGTCTTGTAGCGATTAAAGGCTTTGTCATGGGATTTCTTCCTGGAGGAAGTTATTCATAAAATCTGGCTCGGGCTCTGGGCCATATTCCCAGACAAATAGAAAAAAAAATAAAAGCAGTCACTTTGTCACGTAAAAAAATACTGCTGCAGATGACATTACAACTTTTGCTGTTCTAACAGAAACAGCAGAAAAGAGAAGTCGCTAACGTGTGCAGTCTTCACAGTAGACGACACAGGCCGGTCTACTGCACAGAAATCGGTTTTAAATTATAGCTGGACACACAAAAGCAAACCAAAAGATATGGAAGTTAAACGGAATACCACACACGGCTACATTACAACATGATTACAACAGAATTTATATTTGTAAGTACCTCTTGTCTTGTCTACCGGGTACCCATTTAGTGATACAGCGGTATCCAGTGCATCAGAGAGTGCATGGACAAGGTCAGAGATGCCATTCTCCATATTCTTCAGTTTATCATCAAAATGGGTTTGAAGCCATTATTTCAAGGCAAAAGAACTATATAGTGTTGCATTAACAAGGAGTTTTAGTACTGTTTACATACACAGTACAGTACTATCGTTGTAAAGGCTTCAGGTATGCACATTGAGCTCCATGAAGCACTTTGAGACAATTTAATGTGTTGCTGACACAATATAAAGAAATAAATCTGAATTGAACTGAATAAACTGGAGAACGGGCCAATAAGTGACAGAGAAAACTCAGACTAGTTGAACTGTAAAAAGGTCAAGGTCCCAGCACGGTGCCGTGGGGAACCTCATCTTACACTGCAGCTTCTCAGCGCGGTTCCTCTGGATCATGATGCACAGCTGGAGCACCAGTTGCGGGGCGCTCTCCAGGAAGGCCTCCAGGAGGCGAAGCATGTTGACGTCTGCGTACTCGTACATCATGGCCCAGTAGAAGCGCCGCTGGTTATCCTTCTGCCGCCGGCTCTGGATACCCAAGTACATGGTGCGGATGTACCTATGTGGGGAAGAGTAGGAGATTAAAGGCCCGCTCACACCAGGAATTCATTTTTTTTACGTCCGACGTCACAGGCCCAACAGCTTTTTTTGTGAAAAGACGTTTAAAGCGCAGCCAGACAGTTTTTGCAACTTGTAAACTTTGTCATCATCACCTCCGTTTTAGCAATTGTAAAACAAAAACGCTAAAGTTTAACAGAGTAGGCTAAGTGAGTCTGAAAGCCATTGGACCCAGAAAGATATTTATTATCCCATTATTACATCATCACTTAATAACCGAATGATGACCGTAACTATAACTGAAAGTGACCCCGGCAATATCGTTCTTCATATCGTTACTATATTTTATGTGTGGATGTTGTCATTCGCTAGAGCGATATTTTTTTGCTGCTATCGTTATAGTTATTGCTCTAGGTGTGAACAGCCCTTGAAGACATCAAGAGTGTGTGGGTGGAGAACAGAGGTCGAGGGACATCAAACAAAAATCATTACACAGGATATGACTTGGGTTCAGGTGAATTTGTAGGGCCATGCTCTACAGAAAACCAATTGAGCTTTCATGGAGGATTTTATGACATAAGATGGTTAAGTCCAGGGACGAGACCACAAAGAAGTATATTATATAGAAATCACTTAAGTATGTCTCGATACTTTAAGTACATTTGCGCGTGTGTACACGTGTGCTGTACACAAGATTCTTTTATCTTACTATTACATAAATCACAGCAAGGAGCAAAGGTTAGAACAGCAAGCCAAGGCTCTCATGTCACAGAGCATTTTGTTGTATCACAGTCACACTCGATTCATTGAGGAGAAGAAAAAAAAAATCTGGCTCATGCTCTAAGCTCTCTGTCGATCCCCCACCTCCCCCCACCTCCCCCACCTCCCCTGTGCTCCCATTTGCCCTCCGCTTCAGTGCCACCGTTTTGTGAGTGGCGCACCTGCACAACCTCCGGGTGAAATGGTGCATCCCATCATCACTGCTCACAACAACAGGAGATTGGCTGACCTCACACATGAGAGTGGAGCGGCTCCAGATCCGTGGGTTACATTGACGCCGTGCCATAAGGTCGGCCCCCTGAGGCAAAAAAAAACCAAACGTCTGACCCCACTGCTATTCTGCATCATTGTCAGGTAACCTGGATTTAGCTACTGTACATCTTGTGCCGCAAGGCTCATTCAATGTTTACCGGCGAGTGACAACGGCAGACCCAACCCGCTTTCATCGCGACCTTTTAGAAAACAACATCAGTGCATTTCCCAGAGAGAAATTCCATACGCCAACTTCCGATTCTACTCTCCACAGAAAAATTCTAAATAATTAACCAACGCTGAAACCTCACAAATCAACAACTTCCCTTGAACAACACAAAATCCTGATAATTTGCTTATAATAACACCAGAATAGTGATACCAGAGAGGAAAGTACTATATGCGATTGCGTAGGACAGTGTCTGTGCGCACATATGTGTCTCACTGCCCTGTTATGACCTGATGCAGGTTTTCGTGTTTGTATGCAGATTCTGTGGGTGTTGAGAATCTGCACCATGCTGTGTGGGGGTGTTCAGCACACTTCAGCACCTGGGACTAGATGGAGTGGGCACTCATGACAGCTGAATGAGAGAGAGGGAGAGCAGAGAAGAGAATTGAGAGATGAGAGAAGAAGAGAGACACAGTGAAAGAACCAGAGACAGAATATTTGTGTGTGTGTGTGTGTGTGTGTGTGTGTGTGTGTGTGTGTGTGTGCGCGCGCGTGTGTGTGCGTGCGGATGAGAATATGTGTGTGTGTATTGAGTGTGTGGGTGTATGTGTTTGTTAGTGACAGAGAGAGAGACAGACAGAGAGAGAGAGAGTGAGAGAGAGAGAGAGAGAGGCGTCTGTTGGGTGCACCGTGTGGAGCCACTGAGCTCTGTCTCTGTGAGCCCTGTCTCATATTGATCGTCTGAGACGTGTGTCTGAGGTGATCTTTTGCGGAGGAGTCGCCTTAGACAAACAGACAGCTTTCCCCCTTCAAACCGAGAGCTGTCTGTGGACCACCTCCTCCTCCTCTCCTCTGTCTGAGCTCTTGGAGACAGAAAGTCGCAGTTTTAGAAGTCGAGGAAATGGTTCCATTTGAGTTGGTGGCTCTTGAGAGAATGCTATGGGACAATGTCTTGGTGATATTATGTGAAATTAGTGAACTGCGGCGACTCTTTCTTAGAAACAAAAACAGCTTGTCACTCACTGCTAGCAGTTGCTGGTGAATGTGCGGGGGGTTTGAAAAGTATTGGTAAGGAATGCCATTACATCTGGTACCATTTGATCTGGAGATCCGACGGTAAACAGCCAATAAACCAACTGTTCCCATTCTGTTTAATATGGGGAATATGAATATATGCTTACATTTTAATTAGGGTTGGTTAGGGTGAATTATAGTTCCTAGGTCACCAAGTTATTTTTTTTTATATAGGTACACTTATTGTTTGTTGACATGTTTGCCAAAATATCAGAACTAGACCGGCAAAATCAAAGGTTACCCATCAGCCATGCGCTCGGCAACATGAAAGGGAAATTCTGATGAGTCACATCTTTGCGCAGAACAACTGTGAGGAGGACATTTCTCTCCTTGCTCATTGCCTGGTTCTTTCCTCCCGTTCCTGTGGCACTAAGAAAACAAGCTTGCGCAGTCTGTCTGCACATTACAGTACGAGCACATTAAAAAAACATCAAAGTGCCGCATGGAACCTCCTTCCTGGCGTCTGTCCATGCCGGCGTTTGACAGCATTGATCTCCTCCGGCTTCCTCCCTCCTTCCCAAATCCACCTCTCTTTCACGTTAAGCCTTTTCGCCATTAACCCTTTCCGTGCCAGACCCCGGTTTGTTCTGTGTTGAATGGCTTTGGTTTTTTCGCTTGAGGCACCAGCTACGTGCCTTTTGTGACCTAGTGTCCTCTTTTGTTGGCTCTGTGTGTGTGTGTGTGTGTGTGTGTGTGTGTGGTCTATGAGAGTTTTTTTTTCTGGCATTGGTGTGGCAATGCCATCTGGTCAGACTCTGAGTGGCCCATTCACACTGCCAATAACTCTCCTGCATAGTCCTGCATTACACACCCTCTGTGTGTATTACTGAGTCTGTACACAGCGCGAGCCTCCCTCTAATAGAGCTATTCAGGCCCAACAGTCACTATTTAGGGACACTGGGGGTAAACAACAAGTAACTAACAAACAAACAAACAAACAAAACAATGACCATACCAACTGGAGGGATTTGGGGATTTGAGGAAAGGAAAGTTATTTAAGGCTATTCATTTTTTTTTTAGTGCAGACGAGTTAAGCTGGTTTGAAAGATAAATAAGAAATTTCAATTTTGAGAGTAAAACAAAGAGTATGTTATGGCACTTAGCTTCTTCTTGAGTGGCTGTTGGCGTGCATGGTAGCACTCTTTTAAATTGCTTTGAATGAAACTGTATGCCAGACATTCATATGTCACTGTAACTGCTATTACTTTAGATTGATGAAACCATGAAATAATTAAAAGATGGCAAATTATGTTTGTATCTTTGTGTGGCTTCCTGTAGTCAACAAAATGCTATAAAGGCAATGATTGCACTAGACATTTAATACTTTGTTGAAGGATCAGTTCTCCAGGTTGATTGTAGCCTACTGCTATTGTCATAAGCCCACACAGGCAACATGTTACAAAGAACACAATACAAATGTTTGTGTGTCTGGTCACTTCATTGAATCCAATCAGTGATCAGAGAGAGGTATTTTCTACAAATCACACATCAACCTTGACTTTTGGACATCCAGTTGTAATTTCCAATGTTTACGCCTTGCTTAAACTCCGCCGAAATGCATATCCGACGAACTGAGGCCTCGTTCCAGATTCTGATGTGTCTAATTAGAGTTATAATCATCTTTGCATTTGGTGCATAATCGCTGCAAATGGAGCCGGTAATTACAGAAGAGACGGGAACATTTGGTAGCAGACAACACAAACATCTCCGGCTGCATGCACACAAAAAAGGACCTTCCACTGTGCGGTGTGTTGTGTGGAGAGGAGGTTCATTGCATCTCATCCTCTGATGTAAAATTCTCCTACGCAGTCGAACCTCAAAAACTGGGCCCCTTGGGAACATCTTTTGTCTTTCCTGGTGGAGTGTGTGTGTGTGTGTGTGTGTGTGTGTGTGTGTGTGTGTGTGTGTGTGTGTGTGTGTTTTAGGATGAATATAGCTTCTCCTTTGAGGGAGTTTAGGCACTGCTTGGGCTGAAGTCGTTTTGTGAGAGAAAGTTGTACTAAGGCAATAATTGCACAAAAGGAACAGAAATGTCTTCCACAGTCCAGCCTCGGGCAAAATCCCCCACCTCCCACTCCATCACACCCCTTTACCACATTTTCAACTGTCTGATCTGATAAATGATCATCATTGCTCTTTCGTCGTTCATGTTATGACTCAACATTCATCTCTTGTCAGATGAATGGCTCTTGACTAAAGGAACTGTGAACAATTTTAACAAATTCCGGCCAAGTCAAGTGTTCACTTTTTTTTGGTAGCGCAAACGCCAAGTGAATTTAATATACTCATTAAATTGCAAAAATTACTGCAATTAGTTTGAGGGCTTTTATTTCTGTTGATGCATGGATCTGCTTTCCTATTGGCTAGAAACCCTCCTTAAATGCTTCCTGATTTTGGTTTTCTCAGAAATAGAGTGAGAGAGTATGTGTATGAGAGAGAGAGAGAGAGAGAGAGGAATGGAGGGAGAAGAAGGAATGAGAGACAGAGGGATGGGAGTGAAAAAAGCTGCCACCTCACTTCTCTCCTCCTCTGTCCGGCCTTCAGTTCAGCCACTCAATTAGTTAACTCAGAGAGACACCGGCAAGTTTTCCCAACGGGGGGAGACACGCGGGCGCCTGAGGGGAGATGGGAAGTGATCTTTTTTTCCCTCCTCTATCACCCAAACTGCAGAGTGGAGTGGAGGGAGCGTGGGAGTCAGGAGGAGTCTGTCTCCAACTCTCTCCTCTCCAGTCTCGCTGGTCCCAGCGGAATGCTAAAGTTATTGTACTGTACGGCCTCACGAGTGACACAGACAAATCCTTGTCACTTTATGGAGGCGTTTCTACCTTGCAATGCCATCACCAAATACAGATTCAGTCTCAGCAATCTAATGTACAGTATGTCTCTCTAATTAATAGCCTAGTCGATGTTTTGCTTTGCTCGGCAGGCCTATGCTTTCAAAAAAAAGAAAAAAGATATCTAGGCTACGCTCATCCTACCTCATTCACAATACAATGCCACTGTGTCTCTTGTGACTGTAAATTGCCACCTCTCATTGAAAACGAATGGCACCTGGTCAGTTCATCTCTGTCCTACTGTATGTCAAGGATTGACTCCAGACCGGAGCAGGTGTGGCCAAGATCTGGTTTTGTTTTACTGCTGGCCTATAGCATATCTGGGCCACAGCAGGGCCACAGCAGGGCCACAGCAGGGCCAGATCAGAACCAGGTCCAATGCAGTGTCAGTCGGTATCAAGGAGCTGGCTTGGCATTTGCATTCCCACAACCTCAACAGACCGCTCATACAGTATATGGGCGCAAAAGGCTGTTCTTTCACACATGATGGATGAAGCTACAGCATGCGCCATGGCAACGCTAGATTCTTAACAGCATAGAGGTCAATATTCGTATGCCGACAACCATGACTGGTTGATGATTAGTTGCCTTGCTCATACTGGGAAGGCTGTGCAGTCACCAGTTAGTTGGATGAGGGGGGATTTGAAGAGGGTATTGGGGGAATGTCTTTGGATCAATAACCCTGGCCTTTTGCGTGATTTCCCGGGCTACGTCGTAACCAGAGGTAACGGGTGGCATTCAGTGGCATTTTCAGTTAGCTGGAAAATGTCAAGGGGCGCTAACAGACTTCAGCTGGGATGGGATTCTAGAGGGAAGTGGAGATCTTTTTTCGCAAAAAAAAAAAAAAAAAAAACCAGCAAAAAAGATTTTGCTCGGTTGGCGAACCTCAGCATATTTGCGAGCGAGTCTGTGGTGTGGCGCTGATCGAGCCCCAGAGAAGAAAAAAAAAAAAACGGAGCGCCTTCTCGCTGACTAGATGGCAGATCACGCTCACTCATCCATGAGCACACACAACGCAAACATGCGGAAAGTCTCAACGTCAGTGTGTCATACGGTAACGACACGTTCCCAACTGGAAACAGGCATGAAACACACACTTGCTAAGTCAGTGATATAGACGCCTGTAGCCTATTAAACGACACAGAGGCGATAGCAACAATATATGAACGTAATAATTCATTTTCATCGACCTTTGATAAAATCACAGCAGCTCCCGTGTGTGTCTGTGTCATGGCTGGTTGCAGTGTAGACGGGATGGAGTGTCTCACGTACAGCACATGTTTGGCTGCTTTGTGGCTGACGAGTGAACCCACCGAATTCGCAGTCAGGAACACTCTTACAGCTGCATGGTTCCACCCACAGGCACATGTTCTGCCAGACTTCTTTCTCTCTCTCTCTCTCTCTCCCCCTCTCTCTTTCTCTCTCTCCAACCACATCTCCCCCGGCTCTATCTCTGTCCCCCTCTTTCTCTCTTCCTCCCTTTTCTCAAAATCTTTCACTCTTCCTCTCTCTCTCTCTACCAGCTTGTCTCTCCATCTTTCTGTCCCTTCATCCTTTCAGTCTCTTTCTCTCTCTTCCTCCTCTCCCTCTCCCCTCCTCCCTTCCTCTTTATCTCTACCTGCCTGCCTTCTCTCCATCCCTTTATCTCTCTCTGTCCCTCTCTCTCTCTCTTTTCTCCTTGTTTCTGTCTCTCTCCATCACTGCCCCTCTCTCTCACCACACACACACACACACACACACAGAGAGACACAGACACACAGACACACAGACACACAGACACAGACACACACACACACACACACACACACACACACACACACACACACACACACACACAGCCACAAACACACACACACACACACACACACACACACACACACACACACATACACACACTCTCACCACACACACAGAGAGAGAGAGAGAGAGAGAGAGACACACAGACACACACAGCCACACAGCCACACACACACACATCCTCTCCTCTCCCTGTTCTCCTTTCAGCTCCGTGGCCTGCTACACCGCTCCCCATGACACACACAGAGAGAGAGCAAGAGAGACAGACACACAGACACACACACAGCCACACAGCCACAGCCACACACACACACACACACACACACACATCCTCTCCCTGTTCGCCTTTCAGCTCCGTGGCCTGCTACACAGCTCCCCATGAATTATTAGTGGCCAGATCATAGCGCTCACTCATGCCTCGTTAGCCATGCTGCACTTGGCCCAACCGTGCCCGGTCCAACTCCGCCCGCGTGCCCGCGCCTGGATGCCCGCGCCTGGATGCCCTCGTCTGGGCACCTGCCTGCCCGTCTCCAGCACCTGTACTGTACTTACTGTACAGACGATGCCCTGCTGGAGGTGATGCACAGGCAACAGCTTGGTTTAGAGTGAGTTGACCAAGTGGCCTTTCATATTGACATTGCTGTTCTGTGTGTGTGTGTTGTGTGTTATGTTGTTGACATTGCTGTTCTGTCTGTGTGTTGTGTGTTTTGTTGTTTATATTGCTGTTCTGTGTGTGTTGTGAATTATGTTGCTGACATTGCTGTTCTGTGTCTGTTGTGTGTTATGTTGTTGACATTGCTGTTCTGTGTGTGTTGTGTGTTGTGTTGATATTGCTGTTCTGTGTGTTTTATTCAGTTGATATTGCTGCTCTGTGTGTGTTATGCTGTTGATGTTGCTGTTCTGTATGTGTTAGGTGTTATGTTGTTGACGTTGCTGAAAGACAGGCGAGCGTGGGGAGGCTGGTTAAGAAGATGGACGTGGAGTCTCATGAAAAATCGAATTAAGTTCACACGCCTGCACACACACACACACACACACACACACACACATGACTTAGTCAAAACACCCTCCCAAACAAACACAAACAAACAAACAAACAAACAAACAAACACACACACACACACACACACACACACACACACACACACACACACACATACACACTTAGTGAAAACACACTCCCAAACAAACACAAACAAACAAACAAACAAACAAACACACACACACACACACACACACACACACACACTTAGTCAAAACACACTCCCAAACAAATAAACAAACACACACACACACACACACACCTAGTCAAAAACACACTCCCAAACAAATAAACAAACACACACACACACACACACACACACACACACACACACACACACACACTTAGTCAAAACACACTCCCAAACAAATAAACAAACACACACACACACTCACACACACATACACACACACACACATACAGGAGAGGCAGGGAGACTCACAGAGAAGCTGAGAAGCATGACCCCTCCCCTCCAATGCACAGACAGATTGAGCGAGAGTGAGAGCGAGACACACAATTACACACACATACACACACAGAGACACACACACAGACACACACACACACACACACACACACACACACACATTATAGTGTAAGAGGACACAGTTGACAGCTGTTTCGCGGTAGAAAAAACAGCGATAATTGAGAGTGTCCTTGGCACTGGTGGTGGGTGATGGTGATAGACACAAACTTGTCAAGTCTAAAGCCCAACGCCCACCAGACACGTACGCGGCGCGCCGCGCCACGAAAAAAATTAGAACTCCATTGTTTTCAATGGAGCAAAGCCCACTGGAAACGTCTGCCGCGCAGCAGACGCACAGAGATAGAAAACTATTCTAAAATCCTGCGCGTCAAGCCCAGACCGTCGAACACCGCTGAACGGCGTGTCTGGTGGGCGTTGGGCTTTACTTTACCCCCCTCACAAGGTGGGCTTACATTGACACCTTTAATCCAATAAACACCTTGATCAGAATAAAACGGCCAATCCGATCAGAAGTTTAATCGGAATGAAAAGGGTGGTGTACTCCATTCCAACGTGATATATGGTTAATCTGTTAGCCTGCTGTAGCTTCTCGAGCAAAAGCAAAGCAGCAACGGCTATTTTGATCAAAGATTCTAGAATGTTTGATTGGAATAGAACATGAATTCTTGAATTTCCCCTTGGGGATCAATAATAATAGTAGGCTATCTAATTATCTACAGACGAATGTTCATATCGAATAGCTTAATCGAAATGACAAAAAAAAAAGTAACCACCTGCGACCATCTTCCACAGACTGAAGAGTAGTGACTTATCAGGACCCATAGGTGCACCAGCCACTGGTCTCAGTGCAGTATAATCTTCATAAGTCATGGTTGACGGGGTAGCCCATTTTCAAACAATTAATTCCAGGTTCTGTCTCAGATGGCATTGGTAGGTGGTGCATACGTATGTGTACGTGTGTGGGTGTGTGGGTGTGTGTGTATGTGTGTGGGTGTGTGTGTGTGGGGGTGTGTGTGTGTGTGTGTGTGTGTGTGTGTGTGTGTGTGTGTGCGGGTGTGTGTGTGGGTGTGTGTGTGTCGCCAGTCTGACAGCACGGTCTTAGATGAGTCATTCTATGAGTCACACCAGACTGGGTGAGGGGGACCTCTCTCTCTCTCTCTCTCTCTCTCTCTCTCTCTCTCTCTCTCTCTCTCTCTCTCTCTCTCTCTCTCTCTCTCTCTCCCTCTCTCACTCTCTCTCTCTCTCTACCCCCTCCCTCACTCCCTCCCTCTCTCTCTACCCCCTCCCTCTCTCTCTCTCCCTCTCTACCCTCCCTCTCTCTCTCTCTCTCCCTACCCCATCCCTCTCTCGGTGGACTGGATGCTGTTGTGACTGCCAATGAGCCCTTTTGCTACCTGCTGGGGATGCTCCCAGACCATTTCTTTCCTCCCTCCAGCCCTCCTCTTATCCCTCCCTCCCTCCCTCCCTCCCTCACTTCCCTCTCTCCCTCACTGTCCTCATGCCACCCCATCCCTCTCTCCCTCCCTCCTCTCCCATTCTGTCTCTCACACCTCTATCCCTCCATCCCCCTCCTCCCTTCTCTCTCTCTCTCTCTCTCTCTCTCTCTCTCTCTCTCTCTCTCTCCCTACCCCATCCCTCTCTCGGTGGACTGGATGCTGTTGTGACTGCCAATGAGCCCTTTTGCTACCTGCTGGGGATGCTCCCAGACCATTTCTTTCCTCCCTCCAGCCCTCCTCTTATCCCTCCCTCCCTCCCTCCCTCCCTCACTTCCCTCTCTCCCTCACTGTCCTCATGCCACCCCATCCCTCTCTCCCTCCCTCCTCTCCCATTCTGTCTCTCACACCTCTATCCCTCCATCCCCCTCCTCCCTTCTCTCTCTCTCTCTCTCTCTCTCTCTCTCTCTCTCTCTCTCTCTCTCTTCTCCTTGACTCTATCTCGGTCTGTTCGGTTGTCATTGCTCATCCATGGAGTGGGTATGTGAGGGGTTGGCTGAGCAGACAGTTGTTCGGTGAAGTCTTTCCGTGACGTAACACACCTCTTACTGTCTTGCTTTCTTTTTTCTCCCTTTCCTCTCCCTCTCTCCATCGGTATGTCTCTTATTCTGTTGTTACCGGTTTCTTTCTGCCTGTTGTGCTCTCTCATTCTTCTTTCCTCTCTCTCTCTCTCTCTATTCTATCTTTCCTCTCCCCTTTCTCTATCAATCTCCCTCTGTGTCTCTGATCACTCTCTTTTTCTCTCTCCTTTTTCTTGATTGATTGATTGATTGGATTGGACTGATTGTATTTGCCATACTGTAGCTTACTCAAGCAGTCCCTCTGGTTATCTGTTCCCCAGCTATCCCCCCCCGTCTGTGTTTGTGTAGCCTCCAAATCCAAATCTACCAATCCCAATCCCCCAATCCCAATAAATCAACATATCGTATTTTCTGGCCTGTGATCCATCTTGCTCTGTTCTTGGATCTTTGGTGTACAGTGTGGGTCCGTCGCAATTAGACGGACCACCAGGCCAGCACTAAACTCAGAGCGTGGTAAACAAAATTGTACATTTCAGGAGGTAAAAGCCCCGATAAGAACCAAACCAGATTTTGTTCAAATCTACACATCTATGGCTACTGGAACATGTAAGGTTAATTTATCAAATGTTATTTTAAGGTATTAAAAAAACATTGTTGTTTTAGAATTTTCAAACGAAATGTTCGGTTATTAGCGGTTTTACCTTATCATCTCTTCTCATCTCATCACTAGTCTATCTCTGGTCCTACTGTCCCAACTGCCCACCCCTCTCACTCTGTTCTAACAACACACAACACACACAACATCATGAGTGAGCGTCAAAGTGACCAACTCAGCTTTGTGTTCAATTTCAATAAGAATGTCCTACAAGCAACTGGATGTGAGCGAAACGGTGCTGTGCAGCGCGATGTGGTGCAACGCAGAACTTTTGTCGGATGCCCTGTCGAGAAAAAAGGTGTGGATAGACGGCGATGCTATGTGACAGTCGGGCACTCGCATTGCAGTTAGGACAAGCTGTCATCTTCTGATCCTCTCACCACACACTTCCTCCTCCTCCTCTCTCCTCCTCTTCCTCTCTCCTTCTCTTCTTCATCCTACACGTTATATCCCTCGGATGAATTTACGATCTTTTTTACTTTGTATACAAGTTTACATTATTGTCTGTGAGCTTCAAAACGCCATATTAGAATAAGTTACAAACTAAATAAACAGATAATGGAAGAGATATATAGGGAAATATATAAATAAAATGCGAAAGACAATCCTGGCTATACGTCCTCCTCCGTCAACCCCCCGCCCCCCGAGCTTGATCGAGATTTTCGCTCATTATGCAGAGAGTGTCAGCGAGCCGCGCCGGAGGTATTTATAGCCCAGGGCGGCCGTCCTCCTCCATAAGGGAGAAACACACTAAAACGCCTTTGAATTCAATTTCAGGCTTTTATGCAACCATGACAGCCACAGATTCAGAGCCGCCCGCTTTCGTGCTATACCCCCCCCCCCCCCCCCCCCCCCACTGCTCCTCCTCCTCTTCGTCATCCTCATCTTTCTCTTCCTCCTCCTCCTCCTCATCCTCAGTTCTTGTCCCTGTTCTTCTGGAGTGAGCAAGCAAACTTCTCATATTACATCACTGTAACAGGGTTACACACACACTTCACTGGGTCAGTGACCGGTATAGCAGGGCAGAGGCAGGGATTTGCTCGAAGGGGACCTTCTATTCAATGCCCATAAGCCAGCGATGTAGGACCGAGGACCAATCCTATCTTATGATGGAGTCCCATCACATGACCGGGCCGATGGCCTCATGGCAAGCCAGCCCACATCTGACACCAAATACAGTAGTAACTTGACAAAGGCTTTAGGCCGAAATGTCGTTTAATAAAAACTGGCATGGGATAAGGGTGTGTGGCCCCCCCCCCCCCATTCATTTCCTCCCCTTTTATCTACGTAACTTATTTACTGGATTTTATCTTTTACTGATTCATCTTTTTAGGCACTGTCAGACCTATCTTAACTAAATTATTATTTTTGTGTACTTGTGTTTGTATTGTAATATGTTGCGTCTATTGTTGTGTGGTATGTGATCCTGTCTGCAATCAAATTGCCCATTTTGGGACAAAGAAATAAACTGAACTGAACCTTCATCTTCATCTACTTTATCCGCAACCAGCTTCTCAAAAAAATACAGGTGTGCGCTGACTTTCTTAAAAACCAAATACAGTAGTCACGCCATCCTGCCTTGAGCCTTCAGCCTTGAGCCTTCAGCCTTGGTCCGGTAACACATACCTGCTCCCTGAGCACAGAGCCAGGCTCAGCGCATGGTCTCAACTGAGTGTCCATCACATTTGTCCAATAGTATACACTGGCAAAAGACCAGAGGTGTACTGTACAGTAGCTTCATCTTTAACTTCAATGCACAGAAATCACTGAGACCTTACAGCACTGGTGAAACAGTTGCACCATACAGCACCGGTACCTACAGTAAATACTAGTAAAACCTTGCAATGAGTGCATGTCGTTGAGTGCTTTCTCCTGAGACGGGAGTCTATCTCCTATCTGCACCTGCATTATCTGTTGTCTTGCATGCACCAAAATGGGCAGACTCCACTGTGACATAGCAGAATCTCAAAAAAACGCATTATGAATTGCTAAAAAAAAATCTGGGTTAATATTCACTTTGGTGAAGAGTTCTTCTGTGAATAGGTTCATGATGTCTTGTCCTATTTCCTAACACTACACACTCCAAGGTCCCTGTTGCCCTGTGGCTGCCACAAATATATTGCCTCCACACTGGTGTGGCTAATGTGTGAGAGCATGTGTGCATGTGCATGTGTGTGCGTGTGCGTGTGCGTGTGCGTGTGCGTGTGCGTGTGCGTGTGCGTGTGTGTGTGTGTGCGTGTGTGCTATAATGGCGATGTTGCTGGTGATGGGGAGGTCTGAATGAGGTGGGGGTAGGTATGCATGTGTGTGTGTGTGTGTGTGTGTGTGTGTGTGTCCACACATTCTGTGTGTGTGTGTTTGCCAATGACAGGCTAGTGCCTGCAGTTCCCACCAACCGTCATCACTCTAAATATACCAGCCACCCAATGTGAGGGAGATGTTCTTCACGGTCGCTCTGGTGTGAAATCTCACGTTAGACGGTGGGGTTTTAATCTGGAGGCTGTCTGACGCTGGATGCAGGTTGCCCACTTCCACCCCCCCATACACCCCCCCATACCCCCCCCCCCAACCCTGAATTTAGCTCCAGGACATCATGTGGGTAGATACCACACGGTTACATGTCTGAACATTACCTCAATACTATACAGGCAACATTAAAAATCCAATCTTGTTTGATTAAACAGATGGGCTTAATGAAATACCATTGTGTGTTTATTCATTACGCAGATGATTTGATCAAATCAACAACAAGTGACAGTGTTCAGCATTCATTTTCATCAGTGTGTATGTGTTGATGACCATAACAATGTTGTTCTACCCAATCCTCTACCAAAACTGGGATGTGATCTCCATCCATTCACCCATCTA
This sequence comes from Sardina pilchardus, assembly GCF_963854185.1. NCBI lineage: Eukaryota > Metazoa > Chordata > Actinopteri > Clupeiformes > Clupeidae > Sardina > Sardina pilchardus. Next base: position 18,475,076 of record NC_085005.1, read on the forward strand.
ACTCTCCCTCCATCCATCCGTTCATCCATCAGTTTGTAATTGAATCCATCACGCCATTTCTATGTCAGATCACGTCATTTCTATGTCAGATCACGCCATTTCTATGTTCGTTCATCCATCCATCCATCCATCCATCCATCTGTTCCTTCATCCGTCCATCTATCCATTCATCCATCCATCAATACACAATGTCACCCATCCATCTACTGGCATCCATCCATCAACAGTATCATCCATTCCTCCATCCATCCATCCATCCATCCATCCATCCATCCATCCATCCATCAACATTATCTTCCTTTCTATGCCCCTTGCTAGTCATCCATTCATTGGTGGGTTTTTGATGTATATTTCTATATCTCATAAGGGACTACAATAAGGAAAAAACAATACGCCCCATGAAAAAAAACATCCAAAAAGTTCGGATGGGAGACTAACGTGGACAAGGAAGGCTTGCGGCTGAGGCGTGAGCCTCTCGCTATGACAAACCATTAGTGGCACACTAATAATGAGTCCCACACATGACTGCTCTCTGAGTATGCATCCCCAGCCCCATCCCTGCTCGTTTATCCACGTCGCTCGCAGTGAGTGATGAGCAGTGCCGCGCGTGTGTGTGCGTACGTGTGTGTGTGTGTGTGTGTGTGTGTGTGTGTGTGTGTGTGTGTGTGTACGTGTGTGTGTGTCCAGTCATTGTGGAGGACCGACCGTGAGTCAGACGCATCTATGATTCAATCAGCTTATTTTGACTCAGTGAATCAACAACTCTCGAATTCAATTTGAACGTAAATTAGTTGGATTGTGTGACAGAGATATAGCTCCCGCAACCAAGTGTTTGCACGCATGGATCACTCTTTCTTGCTCACACACTCACACACACACACACACACACACATTTGCACACTAATTAAAATACATTGACACACTTGCTCTTGCAAACAGACACACACAGACACTCATATAGCATGTGCACGCACACACACTCACAGACGCAGATGCACACATGCACACACACACACACACAAGCTTAGTAGCTTACACACTAAGTTCAAAACATTTACACACTTGCTCATGCAAATGGTGACACACACTCACTCACTCACTCACTCACATGTGACCACACACGCACAAACACACACACAAGCCTGCACACTAATTTACAGTAAATACGTTTACACACTTGCTCGTGCAAACGGTGATACACACTCACTAATTCACTAATTCTAATGTGCACACGTACGCATGCCCACACAGACGCACATGCCGATACACAGACATACGCGCACACACACGCACACACACACACACACACACACACACATACAGAGCTGTGAGTCGTTTACTCTCCATCTCCCGCTACACCACAGTCATTTGTCACTATTAGCAACAGACTGCTCATATCAGCTGCAGGAGTATGTGTGTGTGTGTGTGTGTGTGTGTGTGTACGTGTGTGTAGGTGTCTGAGTGAGTCAGCATGAGATGAGGGTGTGCCTCTGTGTGTCTGTTTGCATTTATGCACATGTGCATGGGTAATGGGTATGTTTGTGTCTGTCTATGCAAGAGTGTGTGAATGTGTGTGCTGTGTGTAGAGTGTGTGTATGCCTGTGCCTGCTCTAGTAGGGGGAACAAGAGTGTGTGAATGTGTGTGCTGTGTGTAGAGTGTGTGTATGCCTGTGCCTGCTCTGGTTGGGGGAACAAGAGTGTGTGAATGTGTTAGCTGTGTGTAGAGTGTGTATACTGTATGGTTGTGCCTGCTCTGGTCGGGGGAACAAGAGTGTGTGAATGTGTGTGTGTAGAGTGTGTATACTGTATTGCCTGTGCCTGCTCTGGTCGGGGGAACAAGAGTGTGAATGTGTGTGCTGTGTGTAGAGTGTGTGTATGCCTGTGCCTGCTCTAGTAGGGGGAACAAGAGTGTGTGAATGTGTTAGCTGTGTGTAGAGTGTGCATACTGTATGGTTGTGCCTGCTCTGGTCGGGGGAACAAGAGTGTGTGAATGTGTGTGCTGTGTAGAGTGTGTATACTGCAGGGCTATTCAATTAGTTTGTAATAGGGGCCAGTTCATGAAAAGTATCACAACTGAGGGGCCGGAGAAATACTGCTTGAAAAATGAGTAATTACGTACAAATGTATACAATAAACTACAACAGCACCAATATGGGTGTTCAAATGTTGCATTTTGTAAATGCATAATATCAGAGCCCGTCCCTTATTAGACATTCTCTGATAATATCGTTTTTTGGTGGTTATTTGTGTTTTGGGAATATTTCTGCCACAGGCCCAGACTAGCAGTGGTAGGCCAACATTGGGAAGGTGACACTGGATCTATATTGCTAATATGATGCATTTTGTAAAAGCATAATTATTTTGTGGTTATTTTGTTGTATTTGTGTTTTGGGAATATTTCTGCCACAGGCCCAGACTACCACAGTGGTAGGCATTGGGAAGGTGACACTGGATCTGCATTGCTATGGCTAATATGAAATCTGTGATAACATTAACAGCAATGGAATCTGAGCTTTGCGCAGTAACTGCTAGGTCCATACAATTTCCAATGGGCACAAACAGGTTTCAAACAGTGTTTAAATGAATTAAATGTACGTAATCGGTCGCATATGTAACTCATCTCAACATAGATTAAACGTTCCCACCATTTAAATTGGATAAACGTGTTCATAAATCAATGTTACTTACAGTGGACTTGACATCAAGGCGATGGATGTGTATTAGTTTCACACTGAAACTATTTGCGTGGTGCAACCCGTTAAAATGTTAGTAGCTTATAATACTCCAACGTAGTGGCAATTTACGTTGAAACTAAGCTAATATGGAACTTATGTTCAACTAGGTCAAAACGTTACGTGCAACTGCCTGAGGTGCAGTGGCTGCAGGACTTCAGAGCGAGTGAGAGCATGCAACAGAACTGATGCCACCAAAGTTAAACTTTTAAACCGAGTCCTACTTGCTCCAATAGCTACATTACGAGTGGCCAATGTTTTCGCGAGGATCTGCTTGGACTGGAGAGGCACACTACCGGTAAGATTTCATGCACCAAAAATGCTTCATGCTTTGAGGAAAACAGCTTGGATTTGGCGCACGTCAACATGTTGGTGACGCTGCGTAAAAACGAAGCAAAGCACCTCTTTGTATAATATCCAGTAACAAAGTAGCCTACAACGGCAACGCACCACACATAACATTATTTATAGGCGCTACTCGCAGTGTCGTTTATCACTGCACCTCCATTATCGTGTTTTCCACCAGCTATTTACGTCTCTACCGATCATAAGAATTTGCTCATATATAACATCAGCCAACACTTCAAGGGCCACTACAAAGTATCTCGGGGGCCGGATCCGGCCCGCGGGCCGCTAATTGAAGAGCCCTGGTATACTGTATGGTTGTTGAATGTGTGTGTGTGTTGAATGTGTGTGCTGTGTGTAGAGTGTGTGTATGCCTGTGCCTGCTCTGGTCGGGGGAACAAGAGTGTGTGAATGTGTGTGTGTAGAGTGTGTGTCGGGGGGACAGAGCGAGCTGCTGTGGAGCCAATGCTGCCTCATGGCCACTGGCTCTCAGGATGCCCTAGTTTGGAGCACAAAGGTGAAAATGGTCCTGTGGGTCTACAGACACATAACAGGCTTATAAAGCTCTGCAGAGTGTGTGTGCACATTCATGTGTGTGTGAGTGTGTGTGAGTGTGTGTACTGTTGTACATGTGTGCTTGGGTGAGTTTGCGCAGTGTGTCTGTAAACAATGACTGTGTTTGTGTTTGTGTATGTGTACGATGAACTGTATGTGCTTGGGTGAGATTGAGTAGTATCTCTGTACACAGTGACTACACGTTTGTGTGTGTGTGTGTGTGTGTGTGTGTGTGTGTGTGTGTGTGTGTGTGTGTGTGTGTGTGTGAGTAAGTGTGTGAGTGAGTGTGTGGTAGAGAAAGAGAGAGAGATAAAGAGAGAAGTAAGGAAGCATCAGGTTTCCACTTCCAGCTCAATCCTATTAATTTAGCACCAGTAACAAGATCACTGTCCAGGCATTTTGTCCAGGCGCTATTGCCTTGCCAATCAAATCACGCCTTTTGCCTGATGCTTTTCACAGAAGCTTTCAGTTCACAGAGGACATCTCACAGCATCTTACCAGCGCAGAAACTGTGTCACCCAGATTCCAGCAGACTGTGCCAAACGTGTGCCAGATCAGGGCCTGATCCGGGCCAGACCCGGGCCACGTTCCGGAGAGCCACGTTCTTATTACCGCATCTCCTCACTGTTATATTTACAAAACAATCCTCACACGTCTGCTGGCGGCACCGAGATGCAAGGGAGAGAGGGTCGCATACACACACACACACACACGCACGCACACACAGGCACACGCTCGCTCGCACGCGCACACACACACACACACACACACACACACACACACACACACACACACACACACAGGCACAGACGCACAGAGAGTAACACACACACACCAGTGTGCGCACACACACACACACACACACACACACACACATAATCCATGCCAGCCTTGGGGATGCGGGACAGGGCCTAATTGTGTAGAATGGCGGGAGCTCTTTGAGGTGCTAGTGCCGGCGCTAGCACAGCAGCAGCAGCGAGGGCAGGGGCCTGGCAAGAGCGCTGTGTGTGTGTGTGTGTGTGTGTGTGTGTGTGTGTGTGTGTGTGTGTGTGTGTGTGTGTGTGTGTGTGTGCAGCAGCAGCGAGGGCCAGGGGCCTGGCAAGAGCACGCCGTTTGGCCGCGGACAAAGCCGAGTGCCCACGGCCGCGTCGCTCACTCGCTGATTTGGGAGGGGCGTGTGTTTGTGTGTGTAATGTGTGTGTGTGTGTGTGTGTGTGTGTCTGTGTCTGTGAAGGGAGGCGAGAGGCTGTTGATTAGAATAATGCAATTCAGTGCCAGGCTGAGTGCACTGAAGCTGGAGTGGCGAGTGGGGAAGAGACTGGGGTGGATCTGACCTCCATCCCAAGGGCCTGATGCTCTGGCGCCCACCACACACGTGCTCCTGAAGCAGCCCGCGTCCGACCCAAAACTTCTCACCGCGGATTGGTTGAAGACACTAATATAAAACTATAGGGAAGAAACGATAAGTCCGGACGTGGTGATATACCATTAAAAAAGCCCCGCTAAGGAGCATATTCTGGTGTGCAGACCTCTCGTTGCTTCCTAGTTTTATGTTACACAGCACAGTGAGCACACACACACGCACATCAGAAAAACGTGATGGTAAATCACAAAAACTTGATGGTAAATCACAAGTGGTGATATACCATTAAAAAAAAAACCCTGCTAAGGAGCATATTCTGGTGTGCAGACTTATTGTTCTTTCCTGACATCTGCTTATCTGTCCAGCACTCAGTTTTTATCACTTTTGGAGGTGCGTGCGGTGCGTTATCCTGGAACTACTAACATAAAACTACACAGCATCATCTGCACTAGTCTAGTACACTACATATAGTATGAGTAGCCTACCCCACACGTGTTATTACACTGAACTGACTCATATTAAGCACACACTTTTTTCCCCAAACCTACACAGTCTCACAATGGCAGATTCAGAAATGGAACCTGGGTAAACCGATGTCAAACGGTGATATTATCGCTGCTCGATCACATTTGCTACAAATCATACACTGTAAACTATACACTACCATACTACCTTTTATATCCTACCCTACAATATCACATATACCCTAGTGTACTAATATTTAAACAATATTATAATAACATTATATTTTATATAACATTATAATATTTAATATGTAGTCTAGTCAAGTTTAAATATTTCATAATATTTAAATTAGTGTAGTGTATTAGGCAATACACTACACTACACTACACATAACACCATATTAAAAACTGGTGATTTGACTCTCTCCCTGTGGTCTATTACGTTCACGAATATCCAGTTGCACCAAAAGGAAATCAAACCTCCTCTTTCAAATTACAGGTGCAGTGAAACACCCACCAATGTAATAAAGATCAAATTGAAGGTGCAGTCCACGTTTGTAATTCAATACAGTCATGTAGGTGTACTTTCTGTGTATATGTGTGTGTGTGTGTGTGTGTGTGTGTGTGTGTGTGAGTGTGTGTGTGTGTGTGTGTGTGCTAATAAAAAAAACCCGGTGTTCACAGTGTTCTTATTCCTGGCACTGTAAATGGGAAACAAACATGTCTTGGGCCATACACAGTCAATCAACATTAAATCAGGCACACAGAAGGGACAGACGTACTGTAAGTCCATCATCTGCTGATCTTAAAGGAACAGACTTTTTCAGAAGCAAGATTATTTTAGGCTGGGTAAACCCAGCCTGATCTGCCACCGATTTGGATTTCGCCCTGCAGCTCAGGCTGGCATCTATCTCTCCTATTTCCTGTCGACAAAAAGGCCTGGCCAATTAGCGGAGATGAGAGGAGATGACACTATAGTTTTGAAATCCAAAGTGGCTGTGGTTAACGGTAGTTGCAATGCCTACAAACATCAAAAACCGCAGAAGAATGAGTAACTTTATATCACTAGTTCGCCCATCGGTATGATTTGTTGTGCTTGGGTGTAACGTTAACAGCATGTTTGGCTAGGTAGCTGACCGTGGTCCTGGAGTGCCTGGAGCAGAGATCGTGTTAAAGCGATGGCCGCTTGCACCCCCTGTGTAAGGATGGAGGATGAGTGACTGGGCTATCAGTGAAATGGAGGAGTAGGGGGAGGAGGAGGGATGACTTTTGCGAACGCCGGGGCGTGTGGCATAAAAGAAAAGGAGGCCGGCTTAAATACCCTTGAAGCGGGAGGCGCGGTGAGTTGATTGGTGTCAATCATCCCTAAGGGTTCCTCCCGAACTTTGTTTAGAAAACATCATTTATTGCAAAGGTAGGCTTATATCCATTGCTTCCTGACTGCCAATGCTGTTCATTGTCAGTTTGTAAAGTTTAGGCAAAGTGGGAAGTCAAGCCACAAGCCATCACCACATGCTAGTTTTGGAAACGTTTCCCCAATCGTGAGTCTGCAGACTCTATTCACAAAGTAAACAAGTCTGGTTTTAACCAGGCTTGTATTGCCTCACAATCCCAGAGAAAAATGTCTGGGAAACACTGTGCAGTGAGAGAGAGTTTGGAAAGAAGTTGATGCAAACACTTGGGAAGTATCTGATCAAACCAGCGAGGAGATCTGGGTGAGAGAGTATTGACCTTTCTCTCACACTCACTTCCCCTTCAGTGCTGGGCTGATTAGAAGGGTCTCTCCAGCCTGACAAACAGCCCCGACTAAGCCTGGATTAAAGAGTAAAAGTTTGACCCACTTGCTTTCAGAGTTTTCAGAATCTGCTATTTATTTCATTTCAGATTTATTTTGGGGGCTTTTCCTTGCCCTCACTGACAGGACAGTGGAGAGTAGACAGGAAGTGAGACGTGGAGCTGGCTTGGGAAATGACCTCGGGCCGGATTCGACCCTGGGTCCCTGTGGGCACTAGATAGACTCCAAAATGAACCAGGCTTGATGCTGTCGTGTGGATGGATGGATGGATGGATGACTTCTTATCGTTTTTGTAGAGCAATGATGAATAGAAAGAATATCAGTACAAAGTATGAATCCACGCGGCACAGTGAATCGGACATCAACCCATGATAATCAACCTAATATTTATATTTCGTCTTTTATACAGAACGTGTGGTTGTGGTCCTGTGCGTGTTTGTTTGTTTGTGTATGTGTGTGTGTGTGTGTGTGTGTGTGTGTGTGTGTGTGTGTGTGTGTGTAGCTTGTGTGATATTGAAGGACAAGAGATATGTAGGTTGTGGGATATTGAACGAGAGAGATAGATATAGATGAAGATTGTGATATACAGTATATTTCTTTTTCATTTTTTTAATTCTTCATCATTCTTACTGCAATCTACCTTTTTAAAATGTTCCTACAATTGTTGTTAGAATTGTTAGAATTGCTTTAAGAAGCTTAAACCATGTTGTACCATGATGTTGTAAGTTGCTTTGGTTGAAAGGCTTCAGCCAAATGTAGTGTAATGTAATGTAGGCTAGTGTAATGTAATGTAATATATTGAAGGAAAAGAAACAGTGTCAAAGAGGACAAGAGAGACTGAGACAGTCAGTCAGGGAGAGAGAGAGAGAGAGAGAGAGAGATGGGGAGGAGAAGGGGAAGTTATGAAGAAAGGGACTCATGAGAGAGAGGGGAAGAGAGAGGGAGAGGGAGAGAGAGAGAGAGAATGAGACCCAGGAGGTAAACTAATCACCAAACACGCAATGCAATTTTCTGGCTCTCTGCCTCCGCTCTACTATCGTCACACATACACACACTCACATACACACACACACACACATACTGTACACACACACACACACATACATGCCCCCATTACATATACTGTACACACACACGCCCCCATCACATACACAAACACACACACACACACATACGTCCCCATCACTACTCACACACACACACAAATGCCCCATTACATACACACATACATACACAGACACACACACATACACACACACAGTCCACCCCATCACATCCACACACACACGTGCACAAAAACACGCCTGCATGTGAGTATGCCCCCATAACACACACACACACACACACACACACACACACACACACACACACACACAC
>NC_085005.1:18488706-18491206 GCF_963854185.1 Sardina pilchardus
ACGTGGCACCAGAGAGAAAGAGAACGAGGGAGAGAAAGAAAGAGAGTGAGAAAGAGAGAGAAAGAGGGTGAGAAAGGAGAGTGAGAAAGAGAGAGAAAAAGAGAGAAAGAGAGAGAAATAGAGAGAGAAAGAGGGAGAGAAAGAGACTGAGAGAGAGAGAAAGAAAAAAAAGAGAAAGAGATAAAAAGGTCAGGGCAGAACGAACAAGGGTGATGGCAGAGTGTAGTGGACATCAATCACCTGTTTGACCAGATGCTTTGACAGACGGACGGTGGAGAAGCTGCTAACTGGTGGAACAGTCAACACTCAAAGGAATCAGCAACACATCAAGGCAAGCTTGAGCTCTCCCTGCCAAGAGAGAGGTAGATGGGAAACGTGATACTGAGTGTGTGTGTGTGTGTGTGTGTGTGTGTGTGTGTGTGTGTGTGTGTGTGTGTGTGTGTGTGTGTGTGTGTGTGTGAGTGTGTGAGTGTGTACCTTGGCTCAGATATCCATATGGACTCCCCAGATTGGCCCTATGAGTCACTTGAGTGTTCTATCAGTAACACTTACAAGATCTGGCCAAGTGAAGCGGTTCCTATTCCTCTGGGCAATCTGATGCCAGAAGGCAGTATGGAAGAAGATTCGGCATGCAAATAAACAAGGTCTTGGTGTGTATAGAAAATCATCTAGGAAGGTGCACACGTTTGGACAGCGATATATCCACAGGATTTTAAAAGTTGGTGAGAGACCTTCAGAGAATTCTGAGCAGTCACAGAAACTAGCCAGTCATCACATCAAGGGAAAGTTAATTACAGTGTCTGAATGGCTCTGGAATATTAAATCTAGACCTGGTGTTTGGCATTTGGGTGAAAATAGCGAGAGAATCAGCCGTCAGCCGGTCACAAACTAACACAACAATTCCCACTGTCTCCTTAAAGAGACTACAGTAGCATTGCAGCGAGTAAGTACGTTCATCATCGCACATTTCCATGGATTGCATATCCAGTCTATAGCATCAGAATGTGAACTCATTTCTAAATACAACACAAACTTGGGGCTGCAGGCACTGGGAGTCTGTATGTGTGTGTGAGAGAGGAGGTGTGGTGTGGAAGTTCTGATGAATGAGCAACATTAGAGCAACACAGCAGCTGGTCCAAACAGGCAGAACCTCTGAAACAGGCCCAGAGGAGGGCATGATGAGAGGAAAGAGGAAGAGAGAGAGAGGGGGAGCGAGAAAGAGAGAGAGAGTGAGAGAGACTGTGTATGTGTGTGTGTGTTATTTGTGTGTGTGTGTGTGTGTGTGTGTGTGTGTGTGTGTGTGTGTGTGTGTGTCTGTGTGTGTGTGTGTGTCTGTGTGTGTGTGTGTCTGTGTATGTGTGTGTGTGTGTGTGTGTGTGTGTGTGTGTGTGTGTGTGTGTGTGTGTGTGTGTGTGTGTGTGTGTGTGTGTGTGTGTGCGCGCATGTGTAAGGGATGAGTGTGTGAATGGGGGTCAAGCAAGGAGGGAGAAGTAGGACGGGAAACGTATGGGCTCTGGGAGCCCCGGACCTCTAATGAGTGACTAAAGCACTGCTGTTAGGGCATCCAGCTACTGAAGAGGAGGAGGAGGGGAGTCAAGGTGGGGGATCCAGAGAAAGAGAGAGAGAGAGAGAGAGAGAGAGAGAGAGAAGGGAGAAGGGAGATCCACTTTGGGTATATCCCCACTTTTTTGCCAAAGGAAAATCTAACGGGCTGAGACTTATAGACTTTTCCCTAATCTTATTTGTTTTCAATCTACAAAAATGTGTGGATCCAAAGGCTGAGAGTGCTGCGTGTTTGTGTGAGAGAGGGAGTGTCTCTGATATCCTGAGAAAGAGCTAGCCACTACTTCCTGGAACCAGCACTGTCCACCTCCAGTTCGCAACATACAGTAAAGGGAGAAACAGGGAGAGCTTTTTTTTACCGATTACAGCTTCAAAGACCATAAGAACCAAACTAAAATAGAAGATAATTCAATCTCGCCTGAGGATACACAATAATTTGCGCCGTTTCCCAAGAAAATCCTCCTTTTTTCCAAGAACCCCCTCCATTAAAGACAGTGCCATCTTCTAAAGAGCACTTTGTGGTCATGGCAAGCAATTCAGCCCTTCCTTATATAAGCCTTAGAAAATGTAGCTGGTAAGTAAGACCGTTGCCCGTTGATGGACAGGTGAATGTTGTTTAATTAGGTGGGCAGAGGTTGCCATGGTGACATCCTACCAAAGTCCACTTCTCAGAACTGTCTCACCTCACCAAACATGATTATCCACTGCTTCCTGTGTGCATTAAAAATCCTTCATGCAAGGGAAACTACTTTCTGAATAATTAAAGGTGCCATCAAGTTTTTTTTTTCCAATCTAAATCTGGCTATTGAGCTCACAAGACATCAGCTGACGGACTTGCCTTTTTTCAAACGAACTGTGAGCCATCAAGATAAATTTGAGGACGTTACAAAAACATATCTAAATGAACTTTAAACAATATGACATATTGTCACTTTAA
>NC_085005.1:18498706-18501206 GCF_963854185.1 Sardina pilchardus
TTGTTGTTTTATATGTACTATAATAAATGCTTTGGCAATACGAATTGTATCTTTTGTCATGACAATAAAGCTCAATTGAAATTGAAATTGAAATTGAAATTGAAATTGAATTGAGAGAGAGAGAGAGAGAGAGAGAGGGAGAGAGAGAGAAGGAGGCCTCTGAGCAGGAAGAGAGAGAGGAGGAGAGAGAGAGAGCCCTGCTACTCCCCTTTCCCCTCCACAGGCAATCTCTCTATTCTGCATGAAGAAATAGCCATTAGGAGTAGAAGAGAGTAGGATAGGATGACGCGCTTTATCGATCTCCGAGGGGAAATCTGCTCTCTTAGGTATCACAGTAAACATGTAAACATGCAAAGTAAATAAGTTACAACACTTAAATCAAAAGATGCTCATCCCAAGTGTCATCAATCTGAGAACTGGCTCATTTCAAAAGTCAGAAAATTATGCCTTCAAAAAAAATCAGGTGATGCGCTTAAACAACATAACGCTTCAGATGACAACAGACCTACTTCACTGTTGCAATACTGCAAAGCATGACGCAATACACTAATCAGTATTTATAAGCATATTTACCTATACACCTACTGTATACACCTAAACCCAAGCCTACATATAAGCTAAGTATCGTTTTGGATGCTGTCAGATTCAGCAGTATAATTATGACAAAGCTGATGCGCCTACTCAGGAACACCTTGAAAATGTACATTGTCTACAGTTTTAACACTGCTGCTGTCATGCCATTTCACCGTCTGTGGGAGGTGTGGATTGTATATAACATATAACCTAGATGTATCATAGTGGTGCATAGTTTGGTTACCATGTGCTAGGCAAAGAATATAAAGAATGAGACAAAAGCTGAAATTCAACTGTAATGAAGATAAATCATTACACTTTTATAATACGTCAAATCCCTATCAAAAATATTGTGGTTACACAACCACAGCTTAGCATACATGTACCACATTAGCCGTATTAATGACTATCTCATATTACTGACCAGACATGAAGTATCAGCAGGGGACAGAATCACCTACAGTGGGCCGTCGGCCACACCCACACCTGCCCTCCGTGCCCTTTGACCTCTCCTTGGACCAACCCAATGAAGCCTAAACAAACATCTGGTATACATGCAGGTATAAACAGTGTGCTACTATTACACAGCATTACTCCGTATTTAACACTGTACTCAATGGGGAAGTTACACCTCAGACAGAGTGATGTACAGCATTACTCCGTATTTAACACTGTGCTCAATGGGGAAGTTACACCTCAGACAGAGTGATGTACAGTCACACTGAGAATACTTATAATTCAGAGGTGCAGCGAGAAAGGCAAGAGAGAGATACAGACAGATAGAGAGAGAGAGAAAGAGAGAGAGCGAGAGAGAGAGATACGGAGTGAAGAAAAAAGTGGAGCTACGTCAAATAAGTAAAGGTTTGTAGAAGAGTGAGAGAGACAGACTTAGACATGGCTGAGAGATAAAAGGAAGGCTGGGCAAACAAAGGGGAATACAAGAGGATGGGGAGAGACAGAGATGGAGGGAGGGAGGGAGTGGGAGACAGTGAGTGAGATAAGACAGGAAATAAAAGCGTGTTTGAGTTGGAACTTGAATGTGCAAGCGACTGGGAGCGAGACAGAGAGAGAGAGAGAGAGAGAGGGGGGGCAGAGTGAAAGAGAGGGAGGGAGAGAGAAAGAGCTTGTTTGAATTACATCTCTAATGTGCAAGCGACTCAACGAGAGAGCGGGGAGGGAGGGAGAGAGAGAGAGAGAGAGAGAATGTTTGCTTGAATTTTGAGTGCGAGAGGGAGCGAGAATTTAAACATGAGGGAAAGACTGTAACAGCATGTGGCCGATTTGGTCTTTTCTGTTGGCTTACTATGCTGTATCATCTGTATTCTCTAATACTTAGGAAATACAAATATGCATTTACCATGGCCACAGAGAGAGAGAAAGAAAGAAAGAAAGAAAGAAAGAAAGAAAAAAAAGAAAGAAAGAAAGAAATTAAGTTAAGAGTCCAAGAGGAAGTCAGAAACAATAAGAGTGAGAGGGTAGCAATGAAGAAAAAAAAGAAAGAGACTGAGAGAACAGATAGACAGAGAGAATGTGTGTGAGAGAGAGAGAGAATGAGAGAATGAGAGAGTGATGGAGAGAATGAGAGACAGACTGCTCCCAGCTAGCCTCCCGTGACTGCAGCAGTGAGTGAGTGAGTGTATTGTGGTGCTGTGCTGCTGTATCAGTCCGGCTGCCTGGGCAGTGCACTGAGGGGCTCAGCTTTAAATGTAGGTCAGTGTTGGCACAAGGGCACTGCCTCACCAGAGACTTACGCCCAGTCTCTCTCGTTCTCTTTCTCTCTCTCTCTCTCTCTCTCTCTCTTTCTCTCCCTCTCTCTCGGTCTCTCTCTCTCTCTCTCTCTCTCTCAAACACACCCTCTCTTATTCTCATTTCCTCTTTCTCTTCAACCCAGACTCTCTATTCCTATATGTCTCTCTCTTCCCCTCTC
>NC_085005.1:18508706-18558706 GCF_963854185.1 Sardina pilchardus
TGAAGATGGTGGTGGTGGTCAGTGTGGGGATGAGGAGGAAGAGAGGAGCAGGCAGATGATGAGTCACGGTTATTAGCCAGAGCAGGGAGGGGTGAGTGTGGCATTAGCCCATGCACAGCTTAGAGTAGGAGACAGAAGGAGAGTTGGGCTCTCTCTGTGTGTGTGTGTAGATCTGTCTGTGGGTGTGTGTTTGTGTGTGTGTGTGTTGATCTGTCTGTAGGTGTGTGAACATTGTGTGTGTGTGTGTGTGTGTGTGTTGATCTGTCTGTAGGTGTGTGAACATTCTGTGTGTGCGTGTAGTGCACATGTGTTTCTAAGAGTATGTGCTTGTCATCAGACAGATAAGTGTTACTGTTTCCTTTCCTTTCAGGAGCTGCAGTGTGCCAAAAACTGCTCATCAGCAGACACAGGATATTAGCCATTAGCCAATTCAGCACAGGATTATGTGTGTATGTGTGTGTGTGTGTGTGTAGGGGGGGGGGGGGGGTCTCAGTGTGTCAGAGAAAGTATCAGATACAAAAAACAGACACATGGAGAGAGGGGAGCAGGTGAATTTTGGTGGTGGTTGGTGGTGGAGTGTATGGTGATACGATGATCTGGAACATCTCCACTGAAAGCATAACTACCAGACCACAGACCGTGATTTGCTTGTCTACACAGCCCAAGGGTTCGGTGCAGGACGCGCATCCGACTCGTGAAAGCTTAATCGACCGTTAGAGCTCCTTTATCTCCCACGACGCTCGCCTTGGCTGACTTTCAAGTCGAGACGTATACGGCGAGGGCTCGGGGTCTCTCTTCCTGCAGAACTCGGGCTGCGTGATTTCCGGAGGATCCGGGTGAAAAAAACGCCGACCCAGCGCTGGTCTCGTCTCATCTCAGCTCATGCGACGCATGAATAAATAAACACCCCTCTCCGAGAGTTTTCTCACCAGCTGTGCGCTAGACGATGAATGTTCTTGCGGGTTAGAGGGAGCTCTTCGTACGGTGGCTAATTAAGGGTTGTCTCGGAGCTAAAGGCGAAGTCACTGCCGCCCCATTTTATTGGCGTTAATGTGTAAATTACTGGAAGTACCCTCTAGCTGACAGGACAACGTGTTGAGGCTGAAGTTCTGCGCTGGCAACCCGGCTTGCATGGCTGTCAGAGAGACATGGATGGTCTCTGTTAAGAAAAAAAAATCAAATGGCCTTGGCAAGACTGTGCTGGGATAATCATGGAAAGGGGACAGATGTCGACGCATAAACACACTAGTCCTGCTGTTTTGAGACAGTGCTACAGAGGATTGAAACAAGCGCCTAATCCAGCCCTTTAAACACTGAGCATAGTGTTCATATGGAGATCAAAATTCAAAGATTATCAACCCACTTAACATGAGTAGTGTTAATCCGTTTTCAGTAGCTCGTGAACTCATGATCATTAGAGACATGTGAGCATGCTTTTTTAGAGCACTCATTCAGAAAACGGCCGATTTCTTTCAGATAACGGCCTTACATTTCAGCACTGGACAGCTCCCGTTGGCACAGTAGGTTCGCCTGAGCGTTGACCTGCCCGTGTATCTAGCTAACTTGAATGGGGTTTTCATTGGGGGGGGGTGGGGGGGGGGGGGGTGTTGCTTCCATCTGACTGATTTGGCTTACACTGATTAAGCTGTCAATCTTGACACCGGGGGGATTTTGAGCTCAGTGAGACTCAGGCAGTGATTGCCAGCCGGAGACAAAACATCTAAAGTGCCCACATCAAGAACGGCAAAAAAAAAAAAAAAAAAACGGTGAGAATAGTGTAGACATGATGACTATTTAGGTACATAAGAACCCCACATAGCGACTAGACTAGTCCATTATGGGCCAGACATCCTCCGTGGTGGCATCGCGATATCGCAGTATCACCGCGTTACATTACAGACACACTTCATTAACAGTCTTAATGTTTAGAAACTCCACGCTCTTCATGTTGGCACAAGGGCTGCGTCAACGGTTTTATCAGTTCAGGGCTGATGGAAAAGATCCTGGCTAGTGGCCGACGCGTCTGTCATCAGCAAGGAACTGAAATCTAATAGTGGCCTCGGCATCCAGCATCCAGCCAAGATCTCTGATACAGCAAATCAAATTTAGCGCTTTCAATCTCCGGACTGAGAATCTCAATACACGCTGAGAAATAAAACAGAAAAGCTATGAACTCATTGCATCCGTGTTTGGTATTCCATTCACGCATACGCATACACAAGGGGGGAAGAGAGAGAGAGACAGAGAGAGAGAGAGAGAAAGAGAGAGAGAGAGAGAGAGAGAGAGCACAGAAAGTGATGACATCATGACACAAACAGTCACAGCCCACGAAGTCCGCCAAACAATGATCAGATCAATCATCTGAACCTATACAGCACATTATATTCATATCCACAGATATGTCATGGACCAGATGTAACGCATAAGCCCTCCCGACAAAACCTAGACACTGCGTCTGTCTGCAACTGAGGACGAGCATCTTCATGGGCAATGTATTCTAGAGTCGGTGATAGGGTCAAAATAGACTGTGCGACATTTAGCAAAACTACATTTAGGACGGCATCTGGTATTGCAGCATTCGCGCTCGTCTTCAGATTACCATGCCTAAACGATAACATCTGCTCGAAATGTTCGCGTTTACAAACAGGGATCACCGAGCACGCACGGACCAAACACTCTTTCCTATGCGGTGCCACGAGCACATTAGGGCAGCATGAACACTACATTCAATGACATCACGCCAAAGTATGCATATACGCCTGAGCTGCTCTCGCCTATAGTGTGTGTGTGTGTGTGTGTGTGTGTGTGTGTGTGTGTGTGTGTGTGTGTGTGTGTGTGTGCGTGTGTGTGAGGGGGGGGGGGTGTTGTCGCCCCCGATGAGACGCGGTATCCATGAACACAGATGCCTGTCTGGACGCTGCTGGTCGCAGACTGGAGTATTTCCGTGAGGGAGGGTGAGCAGGGGCGCCGAATCCTCAGTTGCACTATGCTCGACGCCATGCGCTCCAGCGACCCCATACACTCGTTACTGTATTCACCAGCCTTCACTGAAACACCCTTTTCCAGCAATGTTACTACTCCTCCCTCCATCTCTCTCTCTCTCTCTCTCTCTCTCTCTCTCTCTCTCTCTCTCTCTCTCTCTCTCTCTATCACCTGCTTTCCCATGTACACGGTCCGCAATTAACGATCACTGAGCTTTCGTCACACTCAGTCGGTGACAGCGTTACCTTCTAAGTGGCCAGCAGATGATTCTGACAGAAGGAAACGTTGAGCGTAAAACCAACATTCACCCCTTCACATGTAAACAGTGTCAAGGGCAGCAGCGGCAGAAGCAGCAGCAGCAGAGGCGCAGCGCATGACAGAAGGCAGACAGACACACATCACTGTCTGCATAAGATCACAAGATCACACAGCAGCAGGTCACCTAGGTCCTAGGTTACCAGGTGAGAGAGAGAGAGAGAGAGAGAGAGAGAGAGAGAGAGAGAGAGAGAGAGCGCAAGTGTACTGTAAGCCAGTGCACAGAGGCGAGGTAGAGTCCTCAGGCAAGGGGAACGGTAAAGGGAAAGTGTGAACTTACCTCCAGACTTGTCCCATCTGAAGGATGTGAATGAAAGTCTGCCAGACCCAGACGGAGAGGTGGCAGCACTTGCGCTTGCCATGGAGCCCCGCGCTCAGACTCGCCGTGGCCCGTCGGCTACTCAGCCCCTCCACGGAGCTCAGTCCCCCCCCGGTGTAATCCTGCACGAACCACCTGAAGCTCAGAATCTGGACCAGCACCGAGGGGACCAGCACTAACAACAGTGTCAGCCCAAACCAGAGGTAGTCCTGCTTGGTGTAATAGTCGACTGCCAGCCACAAGTCAGTACCCACGTCCCAGAAGAAGACCAACAGCGCCAAGACGATCCACAGGCAGTCCAACCAGAGGCGCTCCTCCTGTGGAGGCAGCCTGGCGTCTCTCCCCTTCCCCAAGAGGTAGCGCAGGCAGGCGCTCCGGCAACCCCAATAGCACGACGAGGTGTTGCAACAGTGGCAGATGTGGAAGGAGCTGCCCTCTCTCGGGTCCTCCTCTCCATTCCCCGCCGTCTCGTCCAGGTTGTGCAGCTGGGCGAAACCGGTGACGACCCCCCGACCATCGGATTTCGCTGCCATCTTGCTCTCTGAAGCACCCACCTCCGGCTTCCGGGGTTCGTGACGTCACTTCCCTGACACCTGTTTTCTGAGTGCACCCCAAATGAGGTAGCCATCTAGTATTGGGGTGAGGATGGCGCGGCGGCCGCCACCGGCTCCCCTGCATATGGCCGGGCAGCGCACAACACCCGCATCCTCCTCGGCAGAGAGGCGACTGAGCCGAGGCACCTGGCACGTATGAGCGTTTAGCCCCCCCCAACCCCCTCAGGTTTTGAGATCAAAACATCAGATATCAAGACACTTGTGACGAATATTCGGGTTACCTGTGCATCGTAGTGCCTCTACAGTGAGCCGTTCCCGTGATAGCAGGGCACGCTACTGCTTTCCCTGAGCTGCAGGAGGAGAAATGACACGAAGAGCTCTCTGTCCCCGTAAGACTGTCCCACAAGGAGGACGTAATCCGTTGCTCGTCGTTATTGCCACCTAGTGTTTCGTTCTTAAACCCCAAATAAGGGACTCTCTATGATGTAATGCAGAAGGGAACACGCTGCTCGTATTTTTAACCCCTTCCTGGCAGGAGTAAACATATCACGTGGGACAAGCGTTTTGTTGTCCTTTAGCGATTATTCTTTTTGAGCAATCCTGAGTGTTTTGGATATGTTTGGGTTGCTGAAAGAGTATTATGTCGGATTGCCGGTGAATTAAGCATGCTTCAAAGCCATACAGCTGTACAGTTGTTAGAAGTGAGCTACACTCATCTATTATAACATCTGTGTAAAACACATAAGATACACATTATGATTGTCTAAGGGATTCTTTTGTTTTTTTCCATTCATGCGGACCTGATTATGTTTCATTTCCTAATTTTATTATATAGTTGTATGTCATGAATAATGGGCAGTAACTAAATGAGGTAGATGATCGTGAGAATGCTCTACGTTTCTGTTAGACTTTAAACGGGCGGATAGTTCTACCTTGGAAAATATCACACAGGCCAATTTACATAAACCGGAGCTGTCCAGAGTGCTGAAGCTCTCCGCTGCAAGTAGGCTAGAATGGATTATGTAACTCTGACATCTAAGAGATTCATTTTGATGGCTGTTTGAAGTATAAGGGTATTAGTAAGCATAGTATCAGAAAACCACGGAACATTATTGTCACGAGCCTATTCGCATAGGCCAACGTTAGGTACTAGGCTATACAAGTCATAACACATGAGCAAACAATCTGTTGGACGATGTTTGTGAGTCACCTGGCTGTCACGATTTCACGAGTTCTCTGAGTGCGATACACTCTGT
This sequence comes from Sardina pilchardus, assembly GCF_963854185.1. Taxonomy (NCBI): domain Eukaryota; kingdom Metazoa; phylum Chordata; class Actinopteri; order Clupeiformes; family Clupeidae; genus Sardina; species Sardina pilchardus. The sequence continues at coordinate 18,514,133 of NC_085005.1, forward strand.
CAGTAGATTTGGCAAGAAGGGCAGGATGGCTCACACCACCGTCATGGTTACAAGTAAGTCTTACACTCAGAGGGCAGCTTTTTCCAGTTGAATTCAGACCAGCCAGAACTCAGCACTCCACCTGTCAGCAGATATGTTCTTGACTTTAGGAATCAAATCCCAAACACCTGCGCCATGCATCGACGGTAATGCAACGCGTTACCCGGATTAAGGCGGCGCGCAGCTTTTACACTGTCCATGTCTGCATTAGAGGCGGTATCCCTCCGGCTGTAGACTTTATGATTACACAAAGCGCAGAGACATGTCTGTCAGTTATAATACTATAAGCTTCATCTCACGGCTAATTAGCGTGAGCAACGCTCCTCTATCCCAACTTCTGGAATCCTTGATGGCTTTCCCTGTGGAGATGGCAATGATCCTGACATTTTACACTACTTCTATTGGGTTTCTGCATTGTATATAATTCAATGACGACTTTTGGTTCACTAATGAATCAGTAATTCGTTTACTGTGTCCATTAATTTCATTATATTTATATTGATTAAACCTCTCCGCTGTCTCCGCTGCCAACACCGACCTATGGCATTGTTATTCGGTGGACGTGCTCGTGAATACACGCCTGTTTTGCTTTCCTTTTAATTAGGCTATATCTCTTAAAATGTAGGCTATAATATTTTCCCAGAATTTCAGCTCGAGTTGTCTTTTTTCATTTAGAACGATGTTGCATAGCAGTTAAAGCTAACTGTTGCGAAGAGAATTGCCGATTGTACCAGATGTTGCTCCCCATTGTACCAGATGTAGCCTTGTCATCCAACAGACACACACACTAACGCTTTAGGGGCCAAGAGTGCTCCTTCTTCCACCACAAACTCCGTTAATGTTTTATGAAAGCAAATGGAGCTGCATATTTTGTCGAGTGCGGAGAGTTCATCGTAGCACACATGTAAGGCGCACTAAATAATGCAGCGAATGTAATCTTCGAGCGCTCTCGAGGGATTCTCATCATTTCACTCACACACACGCACACGCACACACACACACACACAGCTGGAGTTCCTGCCTTGTCCCTTGAAACGATTGAATAGTGGAATTTAAAACAATGGTGTGAATTCTTTATGTATTTATGCATTTATTTATTTTTTACAATTGCCAGCCGTAGGGTCTGCGATGCCCGTCAACCAAAACTAACTGAGCAGCACGACAGCAATATGTTAGACACAGCAGAATGTTGGGTGAGTAAACAGCATCTGCCTCATGAGCTTAGAGTGTACTGATAAATAGATTCACATGGAATATCAGATTTTCAAAAGTCATACCACGTCTGTTCCGTCTTTCTGAAGTATAGCTATAATGTCGCCTATCGTCACCCAAAGCATGGCCTTTAGCCTATATCTGTGAGAATTTGTCTAGATGGGGGCACAGTAGAGGGGTGTGTAATATCTTGAAGTAGGCCTATGCCACAGCGCTTATCCTGAAGTCTTGAAGACGTGGAGATCTTAATTGTTGTCTGTGCGATTGCATTGAGCTGTTTCTCTAAAACGCCATACATTTATAAATCAAGCAGTTGTTGAGCTATAGGTAAGAATTGTGTTGCGCTTTCTCTCAAATTCAAAATTGATGATAAATACAACAATAACAACATTCAAACATACTTTATTGACATTAGAAATATACACTTGTTTGGCAGTCATTACATGGAGAAAATATGCAGATAAAAACGCTTCTCTCATCTCCCTTGTTTTTTACCCTTGTTTTTTATCATACCTCTTGTCTGCTTTTCATGTTTTTGGTCACCCATAATGATACACACACATAGAAAAAACATTTGTAGTGCTATCTGAAAAAAGGCAAGCAGGTATGATAGTAGTCTTTCTGGAGAACCATTTGTAATGTGAAGACTCTTTCTGATGTAAAGGTTCAGCACATATAGAGATTAAAAGAACCATTTAAGCACCTTTATTCTTTTTTTTTTAGAATTAATGTTTTTTTATGTGTAAAAAATAGAGGGAGAAAGGGGGAGAGAGAGAGAGAGAGAGAGAGAGAGAGAGAGACAGAGAGAGAGAGAGAAATCTGTCTATCATCATCTGCTGTGCATCCTTTAGAACATCCTCTAGCAGAGCTAAAGTAAACTTAGAAACAATTTTTGTTTTCCTCCTTGTACCGATAAACATATGTAGCCTAGGTGCTGCCCCCTGCTGGGATAGTGTAATGCTGCAAGCCCTTGCTTTAATATATCAGTGTGATACAGCCAAAAATGTAATATTGAAATGAAATAACTGTATAAACTGACCGTGACACTAAAGGCTATAAGTCTACTGTTGTTGTCATGTTGTTGTGTAATTATTCATTGGTAACACAAACCATCAAGCAGATCCACAACATCTTAACCTGTGCATAGGGGCTTAAAGTATTGACTGTGCTGAGGCAGAACTAGATACACAAACAAAGAGCAGTGTTGTCATTGTGAATATAAATCCCCTTTTACAACTACTAGTCCAGTTGCTACAGATTGAATGATATGGCCCAACAACTTTCACCTTAGAAGGTGAAGATCGAAATCAAATCACACACAGGCATTAGCCTGGCAAGCCAAACTACACAGAAATGTATAGTCTGGGGTCGGACCATTCACAGAGTTGAAGCCTGTGGGTGGGATGAACAGTTGTCTTTCAAACTGCCTCTGCACGTAATAGGCCAGCATTTGTGACCAATCGTAGCCGGTCGGCAAAACGACAAATACATCCTTCTTTACTGTAAAACGAATGACTTGAGTGCTTTTTTCTGCTCAAACTTCAGAGAAAAGCCCAAGTCTAACTCTTCCAAAGCCGATTCAAACGAGCGCGCTTCGTTAGCCTCATCCATCTTTTGTTTTTGGCGACATTTTTTTTGACTGTCACACTCAAAGTGTGAACTTATCAAGAAAGAGGCAAATAAATGTTACACAGCTCTGCAACAGGTATAGGACAATGATAGACTTAGCAGCCTTAACGTTAACTTGGAAAATCAAGGAGAAACAGCAAATCAACAGTGAACAAAAACTAGCAGGTAGAACGTTTAAAATCTAATTGTCGGAGTTGGCGCTGTTGTGTTTGAAAGACAAGTTAGAGCCACCAAGACCCGCCTTAAATTGCTTCTGATTTGTTTATATTGCGTGATGCCTTCTATGGTTTGCCGTCCAGCAGTTGGCGCTGGTTTTCCAGGCTAATGGTTGGTGAGATTTAGGCACAAAGGACTGATGGATTGGTTATTGCTGTCAGTCAATCAGAGCTCGAACTACGGCGAGGCAATGACCAAAGTTTATCATCATGAAAAAAAATATATAGTGCACTGAATGGGGAAATATTTTGCGTGAGAAATGACTTGGCAGCCCTGGTTGTGCGATACGGTCTCAAACCCAACTCGTCGAACGAGGACGCATGATCCAGCCCCCTGGCGTCTTATCGGAAGCCGAAGGTGGAGACCACATGTTACAAAACAGGATGTCATAAAGGGGAAATTCAACCCACATAGTATTGAGTTGACTTCAAAATCAATGTTGAAACATGCATGTTCAAGGTTGCAATGTTATCTTTTGATTGCTACAACTTGTCTTGTTTGTAGAACTAGGCTACTTCTTTCTGCCACATATGACCAGACAGACAGACAGACAGACAGACACAGACACACACACACACACACACACACACACACACACACACACACACACACACACACACATAAATACACACACACAGACACATACAGTGCCTACAAACACAGTAGACAGGCAGGCATATGCACGTACAAACACACCAACACGCGCGCGCGCACACACACACACACACACACACACACACACACACACATACATAAAAATGTACAGACAAACACATGCATAAACATGCCCACACGCATGCACACACACAAACACACACACACCATTACCCACACGCATACATACAGTCACAAGAATACACACAGAGACACATAAAACACAAGCAGGCAAGCAGACACACACACACACACACACACACACACACACCATTAACCCCACCACACACACTCACAGTGAAAACTCACAGACAGAGAAGCACTCATACACAAAAGTAAGCACACACATGCACACACTCATTTACATGCATAAAAGTTGCAGTAGGGGATGTAGACGACGGTAACAAAAGCGTGATTTATATTTGCGGAGAGAATGTGCAGGACTGAGCAGCGGTCATATTGTGTACCACTTTGTGGTTCATCTAGTTTCTTTACTTAGCTACATTACTTACAGCGCAAACTGTTGTTACTGGTTCTAAAGACGAGGAAAAAGTCCACTGAAAGAGGTGAGTGGAAGAACCCTGTATGTACCTAGTATCTACGTTAGTCTATCCTCAAGTAAAATAAAAATGTATAACAAAATAAAAAAATATGGTTTTATTTAAAACTTGAACATGTGGACTTATATTGTTCTTCATATCAAGGCCTTCATCTTCTGGTGTCCCTCTACAGTTATTCATGAAAAAGAAACAAAGTAGCTTTGTCATACAGTCTTCTAGCTTCTCACCAGCATCACTCCAGGTCATGCAGGTTTCTTCCCTTCCATCAAAGTCCTTTTAGGCAAGTCCCTACACACATTGTAAATGTGTTAATGTGTTTGTCTGTGTCTGGAACTATTTGTTTGGCTGCCATTTTGACCAGGACTCCCTGGCAGAAGAGACGCTCAGTCTCAATGGGACAATCCTGGCTAAATAAAGGTTAAAGTAATAGATTAAAAATAAAACACGGCGACCATATTGCAATGCATTTTGGGCACTTATCGGGCATCTTTTTTTAAGCAGAACTGCATGATTTCATAACACCAGCTGCGAGATCATAACTTTCACCCAACCTTCGAACATCAAAGGAGATGTCCTAACCCAAACCCCACTCCTCTGACTGTTGGTCTGTTTTGCTCAAGATAGTAATGGTCTTGACTCTCACAGCAAATGCATTAGGCCCAAAACACTTACAGCAAATGCAGTAGGCCCAAAATTACAGCTTATGACCATGAATACATTCTTTGAATTGTGAAAAAACACCACAACCTCTATGGCACAGCCACTGCAAAACACTCCAGGTACAACCAATTCAACAAGGCCTCAGGATTCAAAGGAGGTCAAGTACTTGATTATAAGTCAAAATACGTGGCCTTCCTCATTCCTTTGGCCTTCCTCATTCCTTCTGAGCTGTTGCTCAATGCCATGGGGAAGTGATACAGCCTAGTCTATGATTGTTTTGGTTGCTTAATTTAGCTCTGTGGAATATGCTCCAGTCGGTAAGCTGCCCCACAGCTACGCTAGCAGCAGTCATAATGACGAGAAGGATATGTATTGACTTATCTAACTCTGGGAGATACCTAGGCTGGGTAACCCAATCTGCTGGCGACTTGCACATCTATCTCTCTTGCTTCCCGTCCATGTTTGCTGGGTTCAATCACAAACTGGCTTATCCACCAGGTGAATCTGGATCGTTGGTCTGATTGGTTGAAGGACTATCCAAGCATACGGAGTCACTTGTATGTTTTCTCTGCTCTGGCAAGGTCACCCAGAGCAGACTTCAAGTTTAAAATTACTCTGGGCACATACATGATGTATGGTGTATTTTTTTTCTTTCAGAATGTTTGGCTTTCAGATTTCAGAAGAGAAACTCACAGAATGAATAGAAAGCATTTATTGATCCACAAGATAGTATGCTTAGTCATGGAGGTCTAGAGCTGCTCAAGACACTGCTGCGAACATATTCACAAGTTTAGCCTTTCTAGTTGTGTTGAAACTTTTCTGACACATGTCGAAATGCACATTCTCAGTTTCCCAATCTGATTTCAGAAGTTGACAGCCCTGCAGTTTGGCCCTATATTTATGGTTTTGGCAATTTATTTCAAAAGCTCATGCATTCACAGCGACAAAATGCATTCACAGCGGTCTCCTCTTACAAGCTTTGCTCATCTGGTCGGAAGCTCTGCCAGGCACACCCAATGCGGATATAACGGTAGATATATTTTTTTGTAAGGGGTGGACTGAGCTCAAACGTGAGATTGTTCATGTTCCAGTTCAAATGCTCCATTGGTTACACTTGCAGGTTAGCCTACAGCTTTGTTATTGTGAATTGTGAGTGTTTTTTGTTCGCATTACATCCGAACCTTCCCTGAGTGATTATAACAACTTGTCCTGTCGACTGTAACGTGAATTCCACCAGGTGAGTTCTCAAATACTATAACACATGCAAGATTGCAACAGCTCTTTTAAAAAATGTGTTGTATAGCGGCGAGTAACGTTTCCTGCTCAGGACAGAAGGAGACTTGTTTCCTTGGTTTGGCGGTGGAATGAGTTGTGTAGACTAGGGCTCTGCGTTCTTGTGATAGTTTTGGGGTTTAAAGACTCATCTGTTCACCGTACACTTAATTCATTCTAAAACAGATTTATGGTTTGTATGTTTATGGTTTTGTTCAACTCAAAAGTATTTTAATTGTTGATGTTTGATATAGTAATTGTTATTATTGTGATGCTTAAAGGTGATGTCAGTGATTGGACGCAACTGTACTGCCCATTCCAAGTAGCCTATAGGCTGCACCAGAGCCATATAAAGCCATATATGGCTCTGGGCTACACAAAAAAATCCCCCTGAGATGGGAAACTCTGAAATGTAGGTTCCAACACAGAGGATACAACTTACCCCACTTCCTATGACACTGCATTTAAAACGTTATCATTAAGGAAAATGCAGTAAACAGTCTTAAAATTTGGTTAAACTGGTGGTTGCATCAGAAAATTATTTTTAAAATGGTTTGTGCTGTTAATTGTTTTATTTAGTTTTATTTTGCACTATGTGGGTGCTGAAAGCTGCACAGTTGACAGACACCATGACAGATTAGGTGTGAATTGGGCGTAGGTCTACACAGTTGATAATTGTTTTATTATGTATTTGACATTTGTTTATTTGTTTGTCTGTCTTATGTCTTGGTGTCACGTAGCCTGGAAAACCAGCGCCAACAGGCTGGTTTATCAGGCTAGGTGTCACGGGTACGCTGGCGATTACGCCACTCCGTCCTGCATCTTGTGTCTTGTTATTTTGTGAATTTGTTTGTTGTGTTTGTGATGTACAGTGTTGTCATGGGTACGCTGGCGACTACGCCACTCCAGAGCCATATGGCTCTGCGCCACTCCATTTCGGCACTGTCTCTGTAAAGCGCTTTGGGTTGCACTCAGTGCACGTGAAATGCGCTATATAAATAAAAGTACCTTACCTTTAGGAAGCAGCAATGGCACCACTGCAGTCAGAATTCTAATAACTGTTGTAAATGTTGCTGCAGTCTGCTTATTATTATAAGCAACATAACAATAAGTGCTATTTTTTGCATGCACTAGGCATGCTCTACAAACATAGTATTTCAGAAAACCTAGATAAGGGATTAAACTGGGATTTTTTGGTTGTCCTGGATGAATTTAGCCTCGACTTGGTTTCACAAAAGAAATGGCACATAAGTTGTCATGGGAATTTATTCTCTGCACCTAGCCTGGTCCTTGGCTGTTTGCCTGATCCAGGCAAACAGCCAAGCTAAGTTAATTCTAATGTGAATTATTGTCTTATTGGTTCAGCTAGCTTATCCATATGAATTTTAAGAGCTTTATTCCCTTTATACACTATTTATTACATGTATTTACTCACAAAACAGATTGTCTGCATAATACCATGGTTATCATTTTAATGATGTAGCCTAGCCTGTAAGCCTTGCAATTATTATGACTGCTTTGTATGTTGGTAATTTATTATTATGACTGCTTTGTATGTTGTCAACCCATCCCATATAATTTCATGTATATAGCGCCACCTAGTTTAAAAAGCAAATAATAAAAAAAGTGTTGACATGGTCTAAAGTGGATGAAATTGGAAGTGTAGGATCATTATGCAAAGCTGCCAACTTTTCAAAAAACCTTAGAGTGAGGGGGTGACCAAAAGTTTGACCGACACTCAGACACACGTTGGTGGCTCAAATATCAGGGAATTGGAATTAATTTGGTGTTGTAGTCAGCCTACCCATGTTGTTGGTGGTTTGTGGGGCCCAAAGCCATTGATAGGGGCGACCTACTGGAGATCAGCGGAATGAGAGGCACCCCATGTCAGTTATAAAGACAATAGGAGATCTGACTTCATGTAGCCGCCAGCAGGAATTGGATTTTGTTGTTGAGTGGAGTGGCGTAGCCTACCTTGGGCAGTTCAGTGGTTTTGGTATAACAAAGTTATAGAGTGCAAGAGTGCAAGAGTCCAGCCAACAGCTCTTTAGACCAGCTGCAATTTGCATATAAAGGCCAGAGGGGCACAGATAATGCTCATCCACCAGACACACCCAGTTAATTCTTGTAAATTCTCATTAATTCTCATTATTCAATTTAATTCCATGAAGGTTTCCAACTTGGAATATTTCCAAAATTCACCATGGAAAGTGTCCGGAAATTTACCAGACATTTCCCAAACAGGAGTCAAGCGAACATTTGGAGAGCAATTGCTGCATTTATTCTAATAAACCACTGTAAGTCTCAGAAGAATTATGTCCAAATTCCTCCAACAATCAAGAATACAATGTCTTCATGAAACATTTTGAGAAATATTTTCTTTCTTTTTTTTCTTTCAGCAATTTGCATTCCTGGGATTCCTGTACACATCCCAATATATGAATCTGAGATAAATAAACCGTTGACACTGTCCTGTCAGTCTTCCTGTAAAGGCAATGACGAGTGGAAGAAATGGTTGGAAAATGACTTCAGGTCATTTCTGAGTTGTGTTCAGGACAAATGCACACTTCTAAAGGGGTTTGAGAATAGGACCAAACCATTTGTTCAGAGTCGAGCGGATGGCAACCTCTCCCTTTCCATCCCCAGCTTGAAGCTGGAGGATGCTTGCAAGTATGCATGTTACTGTGATGGTGACATCGTCTGCGATATGAAAATACAAATTGCTGGTGAGTTGTTTTCGAGTTGTTTATAAGATAACATATCTGCTTTACACAGTGCAGGGGTGCACAGGTAGCCTGTGTAATGAATGTTTTTTTTTTTTTTTTTTTTTATCACTGTCTATTGTTCGTTCATCCACAAAATTCTGTAGAGAATGAGAAATTTGCTGGACGTTATTTGATTATTCGGTGCTTTCTTTTTAGCTTATCAGCATGATGTTGAGGTGAAGGCTGGGGGGTGTCTACATGTCGACCTACTGGTCCCTGATCCTGTGCGAGTATCTCTCGTCACCAGGAGTGCCCTCACCACACCGGAGGAGTTAATGTGCCTCGTGGAGGACAGTGTGCCATACTGCCAGTCTTTGTACAGAGTTGCCATCCAGAAGAACTCTCTTGAGATCTGTAAGGTCACATCCTCTGATGCTGGTCTCTTGACATTGAGAGATGTCAAGACCAGAACATTGCTCAGCACATTGAATATCACGGTGTCCAGCACTGACCAAGGTGACTGAGCTGCTTTTGCCTTAGTGTGTGTGTGTGTGTGTGTGTGTGTGTGTGTGGATATCTAACTTCAAGTCACTATAACATTTTACAAACTTATGTTCTCCCTCTACAGACACAGTGCAGAAACTGGACCATGTGTGCTGGCTAGTTATCATGGTTATACCTTATGTTGCTCTCTTATTCTTTATCATCGGACTCTACAACATCAACAAATCCAGCAACCAAGTGATTCCTCACTTCAAGAACACCACAGTAGATTCCATTAATGAGGAGAGCAATAATAAAACTAGAAAATGTAATTCCATGGAAGGAATTGCATGTGAATGCCAAAAGATTGCTGTGTAAAAACATTTTATTAGTTAAAAATAGACAACAGCCTATGACACAGAATAGATAAATAACAACCCAATCACTGTTCCGCTGAAATTACTTGGAAACCCACATTTAAAAAGTGATTTTGGAAAATAACTCTTCATTTATTAGAATAAAAGACTGAAATGAAGTTGCCAACTTCAAACGAGTTGCAAGCACACTCTAAGAAGAGATGTGTCATTTTGACACATTTCTGTGTGTGCTCAGGGACACCACATTTTGTGTCCATTTCAACACCGCAATTGTGTGGCTGGCATGGTGAAAAACAGAGTTCAGCTATCTCAAAACAACAAACAGAATGTGTATCTACAAAAATATGTACCTTTTTGTTTGTTGTTTGCTTGTTTACATTGTTTTTGTTGCTATACGAAATTAACACAGTACAGTACAGTAACAGTAACACAGTACAGTACAGTAACAGTACATTGCATTGACATGCAATGTAATAATACAAATGTAATGGTAGAATAATGAATAACGTTATGAAAAGTATTTTCTAAAATGCATATCAGAATCAGCTTTATTGGCCAGGTTTGCGTCATCAAACAAGGAATTTGACTCCAGTTAAGCTTTGCTCGAAAAGCACTCAACAAAAATATAAAAATACAAAATACAGTAATAAAAGAATTAAGGGCAGTATAAGGCTAGATTATGACTGTTGTTGTGTATTAAATATGTATGTATTTATATATGTATGCATTGTCATGTTACTGTCATTAAGAGATTGAAGGCTGTAATTATAGTGCATGAAAATGCACTATATTGTTCTTCCTAGGTTTCTTATTATTACAGTGCATGAAAATGCACTGTACTGTTCTTCCTAGTATTCTTCTTATTACAGTGCATGAAAATGCACTGTACTGTTCTTCCTAGGCTTCTTCTTATTATTACAGTGCATGAAAATGCACTGTACTGTTCTTCCTATTCTTCTTATTATTACAGTGCATGAAAATGCACTGTACTGTTCTTCCTAGGCTTCTTATTATTACAGTGCATGAAAATGCACTGTACTGTTCTTCCTATTCTTCTTATTATTATAGTGCATGAAAATGCACTATATTGTTCTTCCTAGGTTTCTTATTATTACAGTGCATGAAAATGCACTGTACTGTTCTTCCTATTCTTCTTATTATTACAGTGCATGAAAATGCACTGTACTGTTCTTCCTAGGCTTCTTATTATTACAGTGCATGAAAATGCACTGTACTGTTCTTCCTATTCTTCTTATTATTACAGTGCATGAAAATGCACTGTACTGTTCTTCCTAGGCTTCTTATTATTACAGTGCATGAAAATGCACTGTACTGTTCTTCCTAGGCTTTTTATTAAACTTCTTCTTCTAACGCTCGCAATTCAGCTTCAACTGTTTAACGTAGAAACTTCATTCAAACGTTGTTGCGTAGGTCTTGCTTATGCCATGTGTGCTTTGTATTTTTCAACTTTGTAACTTTTATACTTTTTGAACTATTAAATAAAAACTATTAACAATTTCCCCATAGACTTAACATTGCTCATTATGACATCACGGCAGCAATTAGAATGTTACCCCAGCTGGTCAGCCACCTGGGCACCAACTGTCAGTTTCTCTCAGGCAAGCATACAATCTCTCTGAAGACTACATATTCTGTTCCCCTGTATCCTCTGCGCACAACAGTATCAAAATAAGTCCTCCTAATTCCATCCAACTTTATATCCATTCATCTTCAAACCATTCACTCATCCACCCATTCTAAACAGTCTGCCTATCAACATCAATTAGACGCTCTACATTCAACTTTTAAACAATCTACTCTGTCTCAGGCTGGCTCTCTTAAGACTAGCCAGTTAAATTGATTACACCTGTATCTGTATCCACTACTCTCAGTAGAGAGCTGTGTCTCTCCATTCTACAAGAATATAAGGCACATTCCATCCAACATTCTATCCATTCATCTTCTTCAGACCATTCACTCATCCACCCATTAAACTGTCTATCAACATCTATTAAACAATCTGTCTATCAACATCCATTAAACTCTCTGTCTATCAACATTAATTAGACTATCTACATTCAACTTTTAAATTATTTACTCTGTCTCAGGCTTTACTGGCTCTCTTAAGACTAGCCAGTTAAATTGATTACACCTGTATCAACTACTCTCAGAGAGCTGTATCAGTGTCTCTCTTAACAAGAATATAAGGCACATTCCATCCAACCTTCTATCCATTCATCTTCTTCAGACCATTCACTCATCCACCCATTAAACTGTCAATCAATATCTATTAAACAATCTGCCTATCAACATCCATTAAACATTCTATCTATCAACATTAATTAGACTATCTACATACAACTTTTAAAGTATTTACTGTGGGTCCCTCTCAAGCAGCGTTTATATGTCCTCCCTCGCTCCTCGATCCTCAATGATCTACATAAAGAAAGATAGAAGAAGGGCTAGACTATCCCATTGTTGCCGCTCCATCATTCTTTATGTAGATCAGTGAGGAGCGAGGGAGGACGTGTAAACGCTATATGAGAGGCACCTTCTGTCTCAGGCTTTAAGCATACAATCTCATTAAGACTACAGATCCTGTTTCCTCTTCCACTTCCTCTGTCCACAACTGTTTCAAAATAAAGGTCCTCACTGCAATAATACACTATTAAATCATTTAACCATTGAAACTACTCAACTATTGAACTGTTCAACCATTCCAACTGTCAGTTATCATCCACTATGCCTCCAGTCAACTACATGAAACCTCCATGTACCTAGCAACCAACAGAGCAACCATTAAAATTAAGTGTTTATGACCGTTTCCATAGCAACCAACATGATTATACTGCAGTAACTTCTTGTTTCCTGATAGTGGCCACCATGGATACCCTAGCAACAAATGTTTCAAAATAAAAGTCCTCACTAGCAAGTTAGCTAGTTAGCATGGTTAGCATAGTTAACATTGTTAGCATAGTTAGCATTTTTAGCATAACTGCAAAAAATCATCAACTAAGTTAGCTAATCAACCTGGTTAGCTTTGTTAGCAAATTTAGCATAGTTAGCATAGTTAGCATTTTAGCATTACTGCTAGAAATCATCGGTTAAGTTAACTAATCAACCTGGTTAGCATTGTTAGTAAAGTTAGCATTGCTAGCATAATAAGCATTTTTAACGTAACTGCTAGAAATCATTAGCTAAGTTAGCTAATCAACATTTTAACATGAATAGAAATCATTAGTTAAGTTAGAACTGGAACGTTTCATCTTTAAAATGTCTACCTTCACACTATCAACTCTCTGTAAACTATGCAACCACCATGTTTACTCTAGCTACACCTTAGTAACCATATCTACATAATCTATCTATTTTTGCATTTTCATGCACTGGTAATTCCTTGGAATTGCATTTCTAGTTAAACTTCTTCTTCTAACGCTCGCAATTCAGCTTCAACCGTTTAACGTAGAAACTTCATTCAAACTTTGTTGCGTAGGTCTTGCTTATGCCATATGTGCTTTGTATTTTTCAACTTTGTAACTTTTATACTTTTTAAACTATTAGTTAAAAACTATCACCATTTCCCCCATAGACTTAACATTGCTCATTATGACATCACGGCAGCAATTAGAATGTTACCCCAGCTGGTCAGCCACCTGGGCACCAACTGTCAGTTTCTCTCAGGCTCCTCTCTGAAGACTACATATTCTGTTCCCCTGTATCCTCTGTGCACAACAGTATCAAAATAAGTCCTCCTAATTCCATCCAACTTTATATCCATTCATCTTCTTCAAACCATTCACTCATCCACCCATTCTAAACAGTCTGCCTATCAACAACATCAATTAGACGCTCTACATTGAACTTTTAAACAATCTACTCTGTCTCAGGCTGGCTCTCTTAAGACTAGCCAGTTAAATTGATTACACCTGTATCTGTATCCACTACTCTCAGTAGAGAGCTGTGTCTCTCCATTCTACAAGAATATAAGGCACATTCCATCCAACATTCTATCCATTCATCTTCTTCAGACCATTCACTCATCCACCCATTAAACTGTCTATCAACATCTATTAAACAATCTGTCTATCAACATCCATTAAACTCTGTCTATCAACATTAATTAGACTATCTACATTCAACTTTTAAATTATTTACTCTGTCTCAGACTAGCCAGTTAAATTGATTACACCTGTATCAACTACTCTCAGAGAGCTGTATCAGTGTCTCTCTTAACAAGAATATAAGGCACATTCCATCCAACCTTCTATCCATTCATCTTCTTCAGACCATTCACTCATCCACCCATTAAACTGTCAATCAATATCTATTAAACAATCTGCCTATCAACATCCATTAAACATTCTGTCTATCAACATTAATTAGACTATCTACATACAACTTTTAAAGTATTTACTGTGGGTCCCTCTCAAGCAGCGTTTATATGTCCTCCCTCGCTCCTCGATCCTCAATAATCTACATAAAGAAAGATAGAAGAAGGGCTAGACTATCCCATTGTTGCCGCTCCATCATTCTTTATGTAGATCAGTGAGGAGCGAGAGAGGACGCGTAAACGCTATATGAGAGGCACCTTCTGTCTCAGGCTATAAGCATACAATCTCATTAAGACTACAGATCCTGTTTCACTACTTCCTCTGTCCACAACTGTTTCAAAATAAAGGTCCTCACTGCAATAATACATTATTAAATCATTTAACCACTGAAACTACTCAACTATTGAACTGTTCAACCATTCCAACTGTCAGTTATCATCCACTATGCCTCCAGTCAACTACATGAAACCTCCATGTACCTAGCAACCAACATAGCAACCATTAAAATTAAGTGTTTATGACCGTTTCCATAGCAACCAACATGATTATACTGCAGTAACTTCTTGTTTCCTGATAGTGGCCACCATGGATACCCTAGCAACAAATGTTTCAAAATAAAAGTCCTCACTAGCAAGTTAGCTAGTTAGCATGGTTAGCATAGTTAGCATTGTTAGCATAGTTAGCATTTTTAGCATAACTGCAAAAAATCATCAACTAAGTTAGCTAATCAACCTGGTTAGCATTGTTAGCAAATTTAGCATAGTTAGCATTTTTAGCATTACTGCTAGAAATCATCGGTTAAGTTAGCTAATCAACCTGGTTAGCATTGTTAGTAAAGTTAGCATTGCTAGCATAATAAGCATTTTTAGCGTAACTGCTAGAAATCATTAGCTAAGTTAGCTAATCAACATTTTAACATGAATAGAAATCATTAGTTAAGTTAGAACTGGAATGTTTCATCTTTAAACTGTCTACCTTCACACTATCAACTCTCTGTAAACTATGCAACCACCATGTTTACCCTAGCTACACCTTAGTAACCATATCTACATTATCTATCTATTTTTGCATTTTCATGCACTGGTAATTCCTTGGAATTGCATTTCTAGTTATTATTAAACTTCTTCTTCTAACGCTCGCAATTCAGCTTCAACCGTTTAACGTAGAAACTTCATTCAAACTTTGTTGCGTAGGTCTTGCTTATGCCATATGTGCTTTATATTTTTCAACTTTGTAACTTTTATACTTTTTAAACTATTAGTTAAAAACTATCACCATTTCCCCCATAGACTTAACATTGCTCATTATGACATCACGGCAGCAATTAGAATGTTACCCCAGCTGGTCAGCCACCTGGGCACCAACTGTCAGTTTCTCTCAGGCTCCTCTCTGAAGACTACATATTCTGTTCCCCTGTATCCTCTGCGCACAACAGTATCAAAATAAGTCCTCCTAATTCCATCCAACTTTATATCCATTCATCTTCTTCAAACCATTCACTCATCCACCCATTCTAAACAGTCTGCCTATCAACAACATCAATTAGACGCTCTACATTGAACTTTTAAACAATCTACTCTGTCTCAGGCTGGCTCTCTTAAGACTAGCCAGTTAAATTGATTACACCTGTATCTGTATCCACTACTCTCAGTAGAGAGCTGTGTCTCTCCATTCTACAAGAATATAAGGCACATTCCATCCAACATTCTATCCATTCATCTTCTTCAGACCATTCACTCATCCACCCATTAAACTGTCTATCAACATCTATTAAACAATCTGTCTAACATCCATTAAACTCTCTGTCTATCAACATTAATTAGACTATCTACATTCAACTTTTAAACAATCTACTCTGTCTCAGGCTGGCTCTCTTAAGACTAGCCAGTTAAATTGATTACACCTGTATCAACTACTCTCAGAGAGCTGTATCAGTGTCTCTCTTAACAAGAATATAAGGCACATTCCATCCAACCTTCTATCCATTCATCTTCTTCAGACCATTCACTCATCCACCCATTAAACTGTCAATCAATATCTATTAAACAATCTGCCTATCAACATCAATTAAACATTCTATCTATCAACATTAATTAGACTATCTACATACAACTTTTAAAGTATTTACTGTGGGTCCCTCTCAAGCAGCGTTTATATGTCCTCCCTCGATCCTCGATCCTCAATGATCTACATAAAGAAAGATAGAAGAAGGGCTAGACTATCCCATTGTTGCCGCTCCATCATTCTTTATGTAGATCAGTGAGGAGCGAGAGAGGACGCGTAAACGCTATGAGAAGCACCTTCTGTCTCAGGCTTTAAGCATACAATCTCATTAAGACTACAGATCCTGTTTCACTACTTCCTCTGTCCACAACTGTTTCAAAATAAAGGTCCTCACTGCAATAATACACTATTAAATCATTTAACCATTGAAACTACTCAACTATTGAACTGTTCAACCATTCCAACTGTCAGTTATCATCCACTATGCCTCCAGTCAACTACATGAAACCTCCATGTACCTAGCAACCAACATAGCAACCATTAAAAAGTGTTTATGACCGTTTCCATAGCAACCAACATGATTATACTGCAGTAACTTCTTGTTTCCTGATAGTGGCCACCATGGATACCCTAGCAACAAATGTTTCAAAATAAAAGTCCTCACTAGCAAGTTAGCTAGTTACCATGGTTAGCATAGTTAGCATTGTTAGCATAGTTAGCATTTTTAGCATAACTGCAAAAAATCATCAACTAAGTTAGCTAATTAACCTGGTTAGCATTGTTAGCAAATTTAGCATTGTTAGCATAGTTAGCATTTTTAGCATTACTGCTAGAAATCATCGGTTAAGTTAGCTAATCAACCTGGTTAGCATTGTTAGCATTGCTAGCATAGTAAGCATTTTTAGCGTAACTGCTAGAAATCATTAGCTAAGTTAGCTAATCAACATTTTAACATGAATAGAAATCATTAGTTAAGTTAGAACTGGAACGTTTCATCTTTAAACTGTCTACCTTCACACTATCAACTCTCTGTAAACTATGCAACCACCATGTTTACCCTAGCTACACCTTAGTAACCATATCTACATTATCTATCTATTTTTGCATTTTCATGCACTGGTAATTCCTTGGAATTGCATTTCTAGTTAAACTTCTTCTTCTAACGCTCGCAATTCAGCTTCAACCGTTTAACGTAGAAACTTCATTCAAACTTTGTTGCGTAGGTCTTGCTTATGCCATATGTGCTTTGTATTTTTCAACTTTGTAACTTTTATACTTTTTAAACTATTAGTTAAAAACTATCACCATTTCCCCCATAGACTTAACATTGCTCATTATGACATCACGGCAGCAATTAGAATGTTACCCCAGCTGGTCAGCCACCTGGGCACCAACTGTCAGTTTCTCTCAGGCTCCTCTCTGAAGACTACATATTCTGTTCCCCTGTATCCTCTGTGCACAACAGTATCAAAATAAGTCCTCCTAATTCCATCCAACTTTATATCCATTCATCTTCTTCAAACCATTCACTCATCCACCCATTCTAAACAGTCTGCCTATCAACAACATCAATTAGACGCTCTACATTGAACTTTTAAACAATCTACTCTGTCTCAGGCTGGCTCTCTTAAGACTAGCCAGTTAAATTGATTACACCTGTATCTGTATCCACTACTCTCAGTAGAGCTGTGTCTCTCCATTCTACAAGAATATAAGGCACATTCCATCCAACATTCTATCCATTCATCTTCTTCAGACCATTCACTCATCCACCCATTAAACTGTCTATCAACATCTATTAAACAATCTGTCTATCAACATCCATTTAACTCTCTGTCTATCAACATTAATTAGACTATCTACATTCAACTTTTAAATTATTTACTCTGTCTCAGGCTGGCTCTCTTAAGACTAGCCAGTTAAATTGATTACACCTGTGTCAACTACTCTCAGAGAGCTGTATCAGTGTCTCTCTTAACAAGAATATAAGGCACATTCCATCCAACCTTCTATCCATTCATCTTCTTCAGACCATTCACTCATCCACCCATTAAACTGTCAATCAATATAAAACAATCTGCCTATCAACATCCATTAAACATTCTATCTATCAACATTAATTAGACTATCTACATACAACTTTTAAAGTATTTACTGTGGGTCCCTCTCAAGCAGCGTTTATATGTCCTCCCTCGCTCCTCGATCCTCAATGATCTACATAAAGAAAGATAGAAGAAGGGCTAGACTATCCCATTGTTGCCGCTCCATCATTCTTTATGTAGATCAGTGAGGAGCGAGAGAGGACGCGTAAACGCTATGAGAGGCACCTTCTGTCTCAGGCTTTAAGCATACAATCTCATTAAGACTACAGATCCTGTTTCACTACTTCCTCTGTCCACAACTGTTTCAAAATAAAGGTCCTCACTGCAATAATACACTATTAAATCATTTAACCATTGAAACTACTCAACTATTGAACTGTTCAACCATTCCAACTGTCAGTTATCATCCACTATGCCTCCAGTCAACTACATGAAACCTCCATGTACCTAGCAACCAACATAGCAACCATTAAAATTAAGCGTTTATGACCGTTTCCATAGCAACCAACATGATTATACTGCAGTAACTTCTTGTTTCCTGATAGTGGCCACCATGGATACCCTAGCAACAAATGTTTCAAAATAAAAGTCCTCACTAGCAAGTTAGCTAGTTAGCATAGTTAGCATTGTTAACATAGTTAGCATTTTTAGCATAACTGCTAGAAATCATCGGTTAAGTTAGCTAATCAACCTGGTTAGCATTGTTAGTAATGTTAGCATTGCTAGCATAATAAGCATTTTTAGCGTAACTGCTAGAAATCATTAGCTAAGTTAGCTAATCAACATTTTAACATGAATAGAAATCATTAGTTAAGTTAGAACTGGAATGTTTCATCTTTAAACTGTCTACCTTCACACTATCAACTCTCTGTAAACTATGCAACCACCATGTTTACCCTAGCTACACCTTAGTAACCATATCTACATTATCTATCTATTTTTGCATTTTCATGCACTGGTAATTCCTTGGAATTGCATTTCTAGTTATTATTAAACTTCTTCTTCTAACGCTCGCAATTCAGCTTCAACCGTTTAACGTAGAAACTTCATTCAAACTTTGTTGCGTAGGTCTTGCTTATGCCATATGTGCTTTATATTTTTCAACTTTGTAACTTTTATACTTTTTAAACTATTAGTTAAAAACTATCACCATTTCCCCCATAGACTTAACATTGCTCATTATGACATCACGGCAGCAATTAGAATGTTACCCCAGCTGGTCAGCCACCTGGGCACCAACTGTCAGTTTCTCTCAGGCTCCTCTCTGAAGACTACATATTCTGTTCCCCTGTATCCTCTGCGCACAACAGTATCAAAATAAGTCCTCCTAATTCCATCCAACTTTATATCCATTCATCTTCTTCAAACCATTCACTCATCCACCCATTCTAAACAGTCTGCCTATCAACAACATCAATTAGACGCTCTACATTGAACTTTTAAACAATCTACTCTGTCTCAGGCTGGCTCTCTTAAGACTAGCCAGTTAAATTGATTACACCTGTATCTGTATCCACTACTCTCAGTAGAGAGCTGTGTCTCTCCATTCTACAAGAATATAAGGCACATTCCATCCAACATTCTATCCATTCATCTTCTTCAGACCATTCACTCATCCACCCATTAAACTGTCTATCAACATCTATTAAACAATCTGTCTATCAACATCCATTAAACTCTCTGTCTATCAACATTAATTAGACTATCTACATTCAACTTTTAAATTATTTACTCTGTCTCAGGCTTTAAGATACTATGGCTCTCTTAAGACTAGCCAGTTAAATTGATTACACCTGTGTCAACTACTCTCAGAGAGCTGTATCAGTGTCTCTCTTAACAAGAATATAAGGCACATTCCATCCAACCTTCTATCCATTCATCTTCTTCAGACCATTCACTCATCCACCCATTAAACTGTCAATCAATATCTATTAAACAATCTGCCTATCAACATCCATTAAACATTCTATCTATCAACATTAATTAGACTATCTACATACAACTTTTAAAGTATTTACTGTGGGTCCCTCTCAAGCAGCGTTTATATGTCCTCCCTCGATCCTCGATCCTCAATGATCTACATAAAGAAAGATAGAAGAAGGGCTAGACTATCCCATTGTTGCCGCTCCATCATTCTTTATGTAGATCAGTGAGGAGCGAGAGAGGACGCGTAAACGCTATGAGAAGCACCTTCTGTCTCAGGCTTTAAGCATACAATCTCATTAAGACTACAGATCCTGTTTCACTACTTCCTCTGTCCACAACTGTTTCAAAATAAAGGTCCTCACTGCAATAATACACTATTAAATCATTTAACCATTGAAACTACTCAACTATTGAACTGTTCAACCATTCCAACTGTCAGTTATCATCCACTATGCCTCCAGTCAACTACATGAAACCTCCATGTACCTAGCAACCAACATAGCAACCATTAAAAAGTGTTTATGACCGTTTCCATAGCAACCAACATGATTATACTGCAGTAACTTCTTGTTTCCTGATAGTGGCCACCATGGATACCCTAGCAACAAATGTTTCAAAATAAAAGTCCTCACTAGCAAGTTAGCTAGTTACCATGGTTAGCATAGTTAGCATTGTTAGCATAGTTAGCATTTTTAGCATAACTGCAAAAAATCATCAACTAAGTTAGCTAATTAACCTGGTTAGCATTGTTAGCAAATTTAGCATTGTTAGCATAGTTAGCATTTTTAGCATTACTGCTAGAAATCATCGGTTAAGTTAGCTAATCAACCTGGTTAGCATTGTTAGCATTGCTAGCATAGTAAGCATTTTTAGCGTAACTGCTAGAAATCATTAGCTAAGTTAGCTAATCAACATTTTAACATGAATAGAAATCATTAGTTAAGTTAGAACTGGAACGTTTCATCTTTAAACTGTCTACCTTCACACTATCAACTCTCTGTAAACTATGCAACCACCATGTTTACCCTAGCTACACCTTAGTAACCATATCTACATTATCTATCTATTTTTGCATTTTCATGCACTGGTAATTCCTTGGAATTGCATTTCTAGTTATTATTCTTTTTCTTCTAACGCTCGCAATTCAGCTTGAACCGTTTAACGTAGAAACTTGATTCAAACTTTGCTACGTAGGTCTTACTAAGGAGACCTGTGCAATATATTTTTCAACTTTGTAACTTTAATACTTTTTAAACTGTAAATTAAAAATTATTAAACATTTCCCCATAGACTTAACATTGCTCATTATGACATCACGGCAGCAATTAGAATGTTACGCCAGGTGGCCAGTCCAGGTGCAGCAGCTCTCTCTCTCTCTCAGGCTACATACACTGGCTCTCTTAAGACTAGCCAGTTAAATTGATTACACCTGTATCTGTATCCACTACTCTCAGTAGAGAGCTGTGTCTCTCCAGTCTACAAGAATATAAGGCACATTCCATCCAACTTTCTATCCATTCATCTTCTTCAGACCATTCACTCATCCACCCATTAAACTGTCTATCAACATCTATTAAACAATCTGCCTATCAACATCCATTAAACTCTCTGTCTATCAACATTAATTAGACTATCTACATTCAACTTTTAAATGATTTACTCTGTCTCAGGCTTTAAGCACACTATGGTTCTCTTAAGACTAGCCAGTTAAATTGATTACACCTGTATCAACTACTCTCAGAGAGCTGTATCAGTGTCTCTCTTAACAAGAATATAAGGCACATTCCATCCAACCTTCTATCCATTCATCTTCTTCAGACCATTCACTCATCCACCCATTAAACTGTCAATCAATATCTATTAAACAATCTGCCTATCAACATCCATTAAACATTCTGTCTATCAACATTAATTAGACTATCTACATACAAGTATTTACTGTGGGTGCCTCTCAAGCAGCGTTTATATGTCCTCACTCGCTCCTCGGGCCTCGATCCTCAATGATCTACATAAAGAAAGATAGAAGGGCTAGACTATCCCATTGTTGCCGCTCCATCATTCTTTATGTAGATCAGTGAATTGTCAATTGTTTCCTCTGTCCACAACTGTTTCAAAATAAAAGTCCTCACTAAAATAATACACCATTAAATCATTTAACCATTGAAACTACTCAACTATTGAACTGTTCAACCATTCCAACTGTCAGTTATCATCCACTATGCCTCCAGTCAACTACATGAAACCTCCATGTACCTAGCAACCAACATAGCAACCATTAAAATTAAGTGTTTATGACCGTTTCCATAGCAACCAACATGATTATACTGCAGTAACTTCTTGTTTCCTGATAGTGGCCACCATGGATACCCTAGCAACAAATGTTTCAAAATAAAAGTCCTCACTAGCAAGTTAGCTAGTTAGCATAGTTAGCATTTTTAGCATAACTGCAAAAAATCATCAACTAAGTTAGCTTATCAACCTGGTTAGCATTGTTAGCATATTTAGCATAGTTAGCATTTTTAGCATTACTGTTAGAAATCATCGATTAAGTTAGCTAATCAACCTGGTTAGCATTGTTAGTAAAGTTAGTATTGCTAGCATAATTAGCATTTTAAGCGTAACTGCTAGAAATCATTAGCTAAGTTAGCTAATCAACATTTTAACATGAATAGAAATCATTAATTAAGTTAGAACTGGAATGTTTGATCTTTAAACTGTCTACCTTCACACTATCAACACTCTGTAAACTATGCAACCACCATGTTTACCCTAGCTACACCTTAGTAGCCATTTCTACATTATCTATCTATTTTTGCATTTTCATGCACTGGTAATTCCTTGGAATTGCATTTCTAGTTATTATTAAACTTCTTCTTCTAACGCTCGCAATTCAGCTTCAACCGTTTAACGTAGAAACTTCATTCAAACTTTGTTGCGTAGGTCTTGCTTATGCCATATGTGCTTTATATTTTTCAACTTTGTAACTTTTATACTTTTTAAACTATTAGTTAAAAACTATCACCATTTCCCCCATAGACTTAACATTGCTCATTATGACATCACGGCAGCAATTAGAATGTTACCCCAGCTGGTCAGCCACCTGGGCACCAACTGTCAGTTTCTCTCAGGCTCCTCTCTGAAGGCTACATATTCTGTTCCCCTGTATCCTCTGCGCACAACAGTATCAAAATAAGTCCTCCTAATTCCATCCAACTTTATATCCATTCATCTTCTTCAAACCATTCACTCATCCACCCATTCTAAACAGTCTGCCTATCAACAACATCAATTAGACGCTCTACATTGAACTTTTAAACAATCTACTCTGTCTCAGGCTGGCTCTCTTAAGACTAGCCAGTTAAATTGATTACACCTGTATCTGTATCCACTACTCTCAGTAGAGAGCTGTGTCTCTCCATTCTACAAGAATATAAGGCACATTCCATCCAACATTCTATCCATTCATCTTCTTCAGACCATTCACTCATCCACCCATTAAACTGTCTATCAACATCTATTAAACAATCTGTCTAACATCCATTAAACTCTCTGTCTATCAACATTAATTAGACTATCTACATTCAACTTTTAAATTATTTACTCTGTCTCAGGCTTTAAGATACTCTGGCTCTCTTAAGACTAGCCAGTTAAATTGATTACACCTGTGTCAACTACTCTCAGAGAGCTGTATCAGTGTCTCTCTTAACAAGAATATAAGGCACATTCCATCCAACCTTCTATCCATTCATCTTCTTCAGACCATTCACTCATCCACCCATTAAACTGTCAATCAATATCTATTAAACAATCTGCCTATCAACATCCATTAAACATTCTATCTATCAACATTAATTAGACTATCTACATACAACTTTTAAAGTATTTACTGTGGGTCCCTCTCAAGCAGCGTTTATATGTCCTCCCTCGATCCTCGATCCTCAATGATCTACATAAAGAAAGATAGAAGAAGGGCTAGACTATCCCATTGTTGCCGCTCCATCATTCTTTATGTAGATCAGTGAGGAGCGAGAGAGGACGCGTAAACGCTATGAGAAGCACCTTCTGTCTCAGGCTTTAAGCATACAATCTCATTAAGACTACAGATCCTGTTTCACTACTTCCTCTGTCCACAACTGTTTCAAAATAAAGGTCCTCACTGCAATAATACACTATTAAATCATTTAACCATTGAAACTACTCAACTATTGAACTGTTCAACCATTCCAACTGTCAGTTATCATCCACTATGCCTCCAGTCAACTACATGAAACCTCCATGTACCTAGCAACCAACATAGCAACCATTAAAAAGTGTTTATGGCCGTTTCCATAGCAACCAACATGATTATACTGCAGTAACTTCTTGTTTCCTGATAGTGGCCACCATGGATACCCTAGCAACAAATGTTTCAAAATAAAAGTCCTCACTAGCAAGTTAGCTAGTTACCATGGTTAGCATAGTTAGCATTGTTAACATAGTTAGCATTTTTAGCATAACTGCAAAAAATCATCAACTAAGTTAGCTAATCAACCTGGTTAGCATTGTTAGCAAATTTAGCATTGTTAGCATAGTTAGCATTTTTAGCATTACTGCTAGAAATCATCGGTTAAGTTAGCTAATCAACCTGATTAGCATTGTTAGCATTGCTAGCATAGTAAGCATTTTTAGCGTAACTGCTAGAAATCATTAGCTAAGTTAGCTAATCAACATTTTAACATGAATAGAAATCATTAGTTAAGTTAGAACTGGAACGTTTCATCTTTAAACTGTCTACCTTCACACTATCAACTCTCTGTAAACTATGCAACCACCATGTTTACCCTAGCTACACCTTAGTAACCATATCTACATTATCTATCTATTTTTGCATTTTCATGCACTGGTAATTCCTTGGAATTGCATTTCTAGTTCTTCTTCTAACGCACGCAATTCAGCTTGAACCGTTTAACGTAGAAACTTCATTCAAACTGTGTTACGAAGGTCTTGCTTAGGACATCAGCGCAATGTATTTTTTTACTTTGTAACTTTTATACTTTTTAAACTATAAATGAAAAACTATTAAACATTTCCCCATAGACTTAACATTGCTCATTATGACATCACAGCAGCAATTAGAATGTTACGCCAGGTGGCCAGTCCAGGTGCAGCAGCTCTCTCTCTCTCTCTCAGGCTTTACACTGGCTCTCTTGAGACTACATTTTCTGTTCCCCTGTATCAACTGTATCAACATAAGTCTTCCTAATTCCATCCAACTTTCTATCCATTCATCTTCTTCAAACCATTCACTCATCCACCCATTCTAAACAGTCTGCCTATCAACATCAATTAGACGATCTACATTCAACTTTTAAACAATCTACTCTGTCTCAGGCCTGGCTCTCTTAAGACTAGCCAGTTAAATTGATTACACCTGTATCTGTATCCACTACTCTCTCAGTAGAGAGCTGTGTCTCTCCATTCGGGCACATTCCATCCAAATTTCTATCCATTCATCTTCTTAAGACCATTCACTCATCCACCCATTAAACTGTTTATCAACATCCATTAAACTCTCTGTCTATCTACATTAATTAGACGATCTACATTCAACTTTTAAACAATCTACTCTGTCTCAGAGCCACCTGGGCACCAACTGTCAGTTTCTCTGGCTTTAAGCATACAGTCTCTCAGAAGACTACATATCCTGTTAACTGTTTCCTCTGTCCACAACTGTTTCAAAATGAAAGTCCTCACTGCAATAATACACTATTAAATCATTTAACCATTGAAACTACACAACTATTGAACTGTTCAACCATTCCAACTGTCAGTTATCATCCACTATGCCTCCAGTCAACTACATGAAACCTCCATGTACCTAGCAACCAACATACCAACCATTAAAATTAAGTGTTTATGACCGTTTCCATAGCAACCAACATGATTATACTGCAGTAACTTCTTGTTTCTTGATAGTGGCCACCATGGATACCCTAGCAACAAATGTTTCAAAAAGTCCTCACTAGCAAGTTAGCTAATTAGCATGGTTAGCATAGTTAGCATTTTTAGCATAACTGCTAGAAATCATCGGTTAAGTTAGCTAATCAACCTGGTTAGCATTGTTAGTAAAGTTATCATTGCTAGCATAATTAGCATTTTTAGCGTAACTGCTAGAAATCATTACCTAAGTTAGCTAATCAACATTTTAACATGAATAGAAATCATTAGTTAAGTTAGAGCTGGAATGTTTCATCTTTAAACTGTCTACCTTCACACTATCAACTCTCTGTAAACTATGCAACCACCATGTTTACCCTAGCTACGCCTTAGCAACCATATCTACATTATCTATCTATTTTTGCATTTTCATGCACTGGTAATTCCTTGGAATTGCATTTCTAGTTAAACTTCTTCTTCTAACGCTCGCAATTCAGCTTCAACCGTTTAACGTAGAAACTTCATTCAAACTTTGTTGCGTAGGTCTTGCTTATGCCATATGTGCTTTGTATTTTTCAACTTTGCAACTTTTATACTTTTTAAACTATTAGTTAAAAACTATCACCATTTCCCCCATAGACTTAACATTGCTCATTATGACATCACGGCAGCAATTAGAATGTTACCCCAGCTGGTCAGCCACCTGGGCACCAACTGTCAGTTTCTCTCAGGCTCCTCTCTGAAGACTACATATTCTGTTCCCCTGTATCCTCTGTGCACAACAGTATCAAAATAAGTCCTCCTAATTCCATCCAACTTTATATCCATTCATCTTCTTCAAACCATTCACTCATCCACCCATTCTAAACAGTCTGCCTATCAACAACATCAATTAGACGCTCTACATTGAACTTTTAAACAATCTACTCTGTCTCAGGCTGGCTCTCTTAAGACTAGCCAGTTAAATTGATTACACCTGTATCTGTATCCACTACTCTCAGTAGAGAGCTGTGTCTCTCCATTCTACAAGAATATAAGGCACATTCCATCCAACATTCTATCCATTCATCTTCTTCAGACCATTCACTCATCCACCCATTAAACTGTCTATCAACATCTATTAAACAATCTGTCTATCAACATCCATTCAACTCTCTGTCTATCAACATTAATTAGACTATCTACATTCAACTTTTAAATTATTTACTCTGTCTCAGGCTTTAAGAGTACTCTGGCTCTCTTAAGACTAGCCAGTTAAATTGATTACACCTGTGTCAACTACTCTCAGAGAGCTGTATCAGTGTCTCTCTTAACAAGAATATAAGGCACATTCCATCCAACCTTCTATCCACTCATCTTCTTCAGACCATTCACTCATCCACCCATTAAACTGTCAATCAATATCTATTAAACAATCTGCCTATCAACATCCATTAAACATTCTGTCTATCAACATTAATTAGACTATCTACATACAACTTTTAAAGTATTTACTGTGGGTCCCTCTCAAGCAGCGTTTATATGTCCTCCCTCGCTCCACGATCCTCAATGATCTACATAAAGAAAGATAGAAGAAGGGCTAGACTATCCCATTGTTGCCGCTCCATCATTCTTTATGTAGATCAGTGAGGAGCGAGAGACGACGCGTAAACGCTATGAGAGGCACCTTCTGTCTCAGGCTTTAAGCATACAATCTCATTAAGACTACAGATCCTGTTTCACTACTTCCTCTGTCTACAACTGTTTCAAAATAAAGGTCCTCACTGCAATAATACACTATTAAATCATTTAACCATTGAAACTACTCAACTATTGAACTGTTCAACCATTCCAACTGTCAGTTATCATCCACTATGCCTCCAGTCAACTACATGAAACCTCCATGTACCTAGCAACCAACATAGCAACCATTAAAATTAAGTGTTTATAACCGTTTCCATAGCAACCAACATGATTATACTGCAGTAACTTCTTGTTTCCTGATAGTGGCCACCATGGATACCCTAGCAACAAATGTTTCAAAATAAAAGTCCTCACTAACTAGTTAGCTAGTTAGCATGGTTGGCATAGTTAGCATTTTTAGCATAACTGCAAAAAATCATCAACTAAGTTAGCTAATCAACCTGGTTAGCATCGTCAGCAAATTTAGCATTGTTAGCATAGTTAGCATTTTTAACATTACTGCTAGAAATCATCGATAAGTTAGCTAATCAACCTGGTTAGCATTGTTAGTAAAGTTAGCATTGCTAGCATAATTAGCATTTTTAGCGTAACTGCTAGAAATCATTAGCTAAGTTAGCTAATCAACATTTTAACATGAATAGAAATCATTAGTTAAGTTAGAACTGGAATGTTTCATCTTTAAACTGTCTACCTTCACACTATCAACTCTCTGTAAACTATGCAACCACCATGTTTACCCTAGCTACACCTCAGTAACCATATCTACATTATCTATCTATTTTTGCATTTTCATGCACTGGTAATTCCTTGGAATTGCATTTCTAGTTATTATTAAACTTCTTCTTCTAACGCTCGCAATTCAGCTTCAACCGTTTACAGTAGAAACTTCATTCAAACTTTGTTGCGTAGGTCTTGCTTATGCCATATGTGCTTTGTATTTTTCCACTTTGTAACTTTTATACTTTTTAAACTATTAGTTAAAAACTATCACCATTTCCCCCATAGACTTAACATTGCTCATTATGACATCACGGCAGCAATTAGAATGTTACCCCAGCTGGTCAGCCACCTGGGCACCAACTGTCAGTTTCTCTCAGGCTCCTCTCTGAAGACTACATATTCTGTTCCCCTGTATCCTCTGCGCACAACAGTATCAAAATAAGTCCTCCTAATTCCATCCAACTTTATATCCATTCATCTTCTTCAAACCATTCACTCATCCACCCATTCTAAACAGTCTGCCTATCAACAACATCAATTAGACGCTCTACATTGAACTTTTAAACAATCTACTCTGTCTCAGGCTGGCTCTCTTAAGACTAGCCAGTTAAATTGATTACACCTGTATCTGTATCCACTACTCTCAGTAGAGAGCTGTGTCTCTCCATTCTACAAGAATATAAGGCACATTCCATCCAACATTCTATCCATTCATCTTCTTCAGACCATTCACTCATCCACCCATTAAACTGTCTATCAACATCTATTAAACAATCTGTCTATCAACATCCATTAAACTCTCTGTCTATCAACATTAATTAGACTATCTACATTCAACTTTTAAATTATTTACTCTGTCTCAGGCTTTAAGATATTCTGGCTCTCTTAAGACTAGCCAGTTAAATTGATTACACCTGTGTCAACTACTCTCAGAGAGCTGTATCAGTGTCTCTCTTAACAAGAATATAAGGCACATTCCATCCAACCTTCTATCCATTCATCTTCTTCAGACCATTCACTCATCCACCCATTAAACTGTCAATCAATATCTATTAAACAATCTGCCTATCAACATCCATTAAACATTCTATCTATCAACATTAATTAGACTATCTACATACAACTTTTAAAGTATTTACTGTGGGTCCCTCTCAAGCAGCGTTTATATGTCCTCCCTCGCTCCTCGATCCTCAATGATCTACATAAAGAAAGATAGAAGAAGGGCCGCTAGACTATCCCATTGTTGCCGCTCCATCATTCTTCATGTAGATCAGTGAGGAGCGAGAGAGGACGCATAAACGCTTTGAGAGGCACCTTCTGTCTCAGGCTTTAAGCATACAATCTCATTAAGACTACAGATCCTGTTTCACTACTTCCTCTGTCCACAACTGTTTCAAAATAAAGGTCCTCACTGCAATAATACACTATTAAATCATTTAACCATTGAAACTACTCAACTATTGAACTGTTCAACCATTCCAACTGTCAGTTATCATCCACTATGCCTCCAGTCAACTACATGAAACCTCCATGTACCTAGCAACCAACATAGCAACCATTAAAATTAAGTTGACTGTTTCCATAGCAACCAACATGATTATACTGCAGTAACTTCTTGTTTCCTGATAGTGGCCACCATGGATACCCTAGCAACAAATGTTTCAAAATAAAAGTCCTCACTAGCAAGTTAGCTAGTTAGCATGGTAAGCATAGTTAGCATTGTTAGCATAGTTAGCATTTTTAACATAACTGCAAAAAATCATCAACTAAGTTAGCTAATCAACCTGGTTAGCATTGTTAGCAAATTTAGCATTGTTAACATAGTTAGCATTTTTAGCATTACTGCTAGAAATCATCGGTTAAGTTAGCTAATCAACCTGGTTAGCATTGTTAGTAAAGTTAGCATTGCTAGCATAATTAGCATTTTTAGCATAACTGCTAGAAATCATTAGCTAAGTTAGCTAATCAACATTTTAACATGAATAGAAATCATTAGTTAAGTTAGAACTGGAATGTTTCATCTTTAAACTGTCTACCTTCACACTATCAACTCTCTGTAAACTATGCAACCACCATGTTTACCCTAGCTACACCTTAGTAACCATATCTACATTATCTATCTATTTTTGCATTTTCATGCACTGGTAATTCCTTGGAATTGCATTTCTAGTTATTATTCTTCTTCTTCTAACGCACTTAATGGAACTTCAACCGTTTAACGTGGAAACTTCATTCAAACTGCGCTGCGTAGGTCTTACTTAGGCCATCCGGGCTTTGTATTTTTCAACTTTGTAACTTTTATACTTTTTTAACTATTAATTAATTAAAATGACAATTTCCCCATAGACTTAACATTATGATTATGACATCATAATAGGGCAATTAGAATCTTCTGCCAGGTGGCCAGGCCAGCTGCAGCAGCTCTCTCTCTCTCTCAGGCTTTAAGCATACATTCTCTATGAAGACTACATATACCTGTTAAACTGTTTCCTCTGTCCACAACTGTTTCAAAATAAAAGTCCTCACTGCAATAATACACTATTAAATCATTTAACCATTGAAACTACTAATCTATTTAACTGTTCAACCATTCCCACTGTCAGTTATCATCAGCCATGCCTCCGGTCAACTACATGAAACCTCCATGTACCTAGCAACCAACATAGCAACCATTAAAATTAAGCGTTTATGACCGTTTCCATAGCAACCAACATCATTATACTGCAGTAACTTCTTGTTTCCTGATGCCACCATGGATACCCTAGCAACAAATGTTTCAAAATAAAAGTCCTCACTAGCAAGTTAGCTAGTTAGCATGGTTAGCATAGTTAGCATTGTTAGCATAGTTAACATTTTTAGCATAACTGCTAGAAATGATTAGCTAAGTTAGCTAATCAACCTGGTTAGCATTTTTAGCATAGTTAACATTGTTAGCATAGTTAACATTTTTTAGCATAACTGCAAAAAATCATCACCTAAGTTAGCTAATCAACCTGGTTAGCATTGTTAGCATAGTTAGCATTTTTAACATTACTGCTAGAAATCATCGGTTAAGTTAGCTAATCAACCTGGTTAGCATTGTTAGTAAAGTTAGCATTGCTAGCATAATTAGCATTTTTAACGTAACTGCTAGAAATCATTAGCTAAGTTAGCTAATCAACATTTTAACATGAATAGAAATCATTAGTTAAGTTAGAACTGGAATGTTTCATCTTTAAACCGTCTACCTTCACACTATCAACTCTCTGTAAACTATGCAACCACCATGTTTACCCTAGCTACACCTTAGTAACCATATCTACATTATCTATCTATTTTTGCATTTTCATGCACTGGTAATTCCTTGGAATTGCATTTCTAGTTATTCTTCTAACGCACGCAAATCAGCTTGAACCGTTTAACGTAGAAACTTCATTCAAACTGTGTTACGTAGGTCTTACTTAGGACATGTGTGCTATGACTTTTCAACTTTGTAACTTTTATACTTTTTAAACTATTAATTAAAAAACGATTTCCCCATAGATTTAACATTGAGCTATTTCCCCATAGACTTAACATTACCCATTATGACATCATGGCAGCAATTAGAATCTTACGCCAGGTGGCCGGCCACCTGGGCACCAACTGTCATTTTCTCAGGCATTCAATCTCTTTGAAGACTACATCCTGTTAAACTGTTTCCTCTGTCCACAACTGTTTCAAAATAAAAGTCCTCACTGCAATAACACACTATTAAATCATTTAACCATTGAAACTACTCAACTATTTAACTGTTCAACCATTTCCACTGTCAGTTATCATCAACTATGCCTCCAGTCAACTACATGAGACCTCCATGTACCTAGCAACCAACATAGCAACCATTAAAATTAAGCATTTATGACCGTTTCCATAGCAACCAACATGATTATACTGCAGTAACTTCTTGTTTCCTGATAGTGGCCACCATGGATACCCTAGCAACAAATGTTTCAAAATAAAAGTCCTCACTAGCAAGTTAGCTAGTTAGCATGGTTAGCATAACTAGCATTGTTAGCATAGTTAGCATTTTTAGCATAACTGCAAAAAATCATCAACTAAGTTAGCTAATCAACCTGGTTAGCATTGTTAGCAATTTTAGCATTGTTAGCATAGTTAGCATTTTTAGCATTATTGCTAGAAATCATCAGTTAAGTTAGCTAATCAACCTGGTTAGCATTGTTAGTTTAAGTTAACATTGTAACCATAGTTAGCATTGCTAGCATAGTTAGCATTTTTAGCATAACTGCTAGAAATCGTTAGCTAATCAACCTGGTTAGAACTGTGAGCATAGTTGGCATAGTTAACATTTTTACCATAACTGCATGAAATCAGTAGCTAAGTTAACCAATCAACTTGGTTATCATTGTTACCATAGTTAACATTTTAACATGAATAGAAATCATAAGTAAGTTAGAACTGGAATGTTTCAGCTTTAAACTGTCTACCTTCACACTATCAACTCTCTGTAAACTATGCAACCACCATGTTTACCCTAGCTACACCTTAGTAACCATATCTACATTATCTATCTATTTTTGCATTTTCATGCACTGGTAATTCCTTGGAATTGCATTTCTAGTTATTTTTCTTCTTCTAACGCTCGCAATTCAGCTTGAACCGTTAAACGTAGAAACTTCATTCAAACTTCGTTGCGTAGGTCTTGCTTATGCCATATGTGCTTTGTATTTTTCAACTTTGTAACTTTTATACTTTTTGAACTATTAAATAAAAACTATTAACAATTTCCCCATAGACTTAACATTGCTCATTATGACATCACGGCAGCAATTAGAATGTTACGCCAGGTGGCCAGTCCAGGTGCAGCAGCTCTCTCTCTCTCTCAGGCTGGCTCTCTTGAGACTACATTTTCTGTTCCCCTGTATCAACTGTATCAACATAAGTCTTCCTAATTCCATCCAACTTTCTATCCATTCATCTTCTTCAAACCATTCACTCATTCACCCATTCTAAACAGTCTGCCTATCAACATCAATTAGACGCTCTACATTCAACTTTTAAACAATCTACTCTGTCTCAGGCTGGCTCTCTTAAGACTAGCCAGTTAAATTGATTACACCTGTATCTGTATCCACTACTCTCAGTAGAGAGCTGTGTCTCTCCACTCTACAAGAATATAAGGCACATTCCATCCAACTTTCTATCCATTCATCTTCTTCAGACCATTCACTCATCCACCCATTAAACTGTCTATCAACATCAATTAAACAATCTGCCTATCAACATCCATTAAACTCTCTGTCTATCAACATTAATTAGACTATCTACATTCAACTTTAAAATTATTTACTCTGTCTCAGGCTTTAAGAATATACACTCTGGCTATCTTAAGACTAGCCAGTTAAATTGATTACACCTGTATCAACTACTCTCAGAGAGCTGTATCAGTGTCTCTCTTAACAAGAATATAAGGCACATTCCATCCAACCTTCTATCCATTCATCTTCTTCAGACCATTCACTCATCCACCATTAAACTGTCAATCAATATCTATTAAACAATCTGCCTATCAACATCCATTAAACATTCTGTCTATCAACATTAATTAGACTATCTACATACAACTTTTAAAGTATTTACTGTGTGTCCCTCTCAAGCAGCGTTTATATGTCCTCCCTCGCTCCTCGATCCTCAATGATCTACATAAAGAAAGATAGAAGAAGGGCTAGACTATCCCATTGTTGCCGCTCCATCATTCTTTATGTAGATCAGTGAGGAGCGAGAGAGGACGCGTAAACGCTATATGAGAGGCACCTTCTGTCTCAGGCTTTAAGCATACAATCTCTTTAAGACTACAGATCCTGTTTCACTACTTCCTCTGTCCAAAACTGTTTCAAAATAAAGGTCCTCACTGCTATAATACACTATTAAATCATTTAACCATTGTAACTACTCAACTATTTAACTGTTCAACCATTCCAACTGTCAGTTATCAAGTATGCCTCCAGTCAACTACACGAAACCTCCATGTACCTAGCAACCAACATAGCAACCATTAAAATTAAGCGTTTATGACCGTTTCCATAGCAACCAACATGATTATACTGCAGTAACTTCTTGTTTACTGATAGTGGCCACCATGGATACCCTAGCAACAAATGTTTCAAAATAAAAGTCCTCACTAGCAAGTTAGCTAGTTAGCATGGTTAGCATAGTTAGCATTGTTAACATAGTTAGCATTTTAGCATAACTGCAAAAAAACATCTAACTAAGTTATCTAATCAACCTGGTTAGCATTGTTAGCAATTTTACCATTGTTAGCATAGTTAGCATTTTTAGCATTATTGTTAGAAATCATCAGTTAAGTTAGCTAATCAACCTGGTTAGCATTGTTAGTTTAAGTTAGCATTGTTACCATAGTTAGCATTGCTAGCATAGTTAGCATTTTTAGCATAACTGCTAGAAATCATTAGCTAAGTTAGCTAATCAACCTGGTTAACACTGTGAGCATAGTTAGCATAGTTAACATTTTTACCATTACTGCATGAAATCAGTAGCTAAGTTAACCAATCAACCTGGTTATCATTGTTACCATAGTTAACATTTTAACATGAATAGAAATCATTAGTTAAGTTAGAACTGGAATGTTTCAGCTTTAAACTGTCTACCTTCACACTATCAACTCTCTGTAAACTATGCAACCACCATATTTACCCTAGCTACACCTTAGTAACCATATCTACATTATCTATCTATTTTTGCATTTCATGCACTGGTAATTCCTTGGAATTGCATTTCTAGTTCCACTTCTTCTTCTAACGCTCGCAATTCAGCTTGAACCGTTTAACGTAGAAACTTGATTAAAACTTTGCTACGTAGGTCTTACTAAGGAGACCTGTGCAATATATTTTTCAACTTTGTAACTTTTATACTTTTTAAACTGTAAATTAAAAACTATTAAACATTTCCCCATAGACTTAACATTGCTCATTATGACATCACGGCAGCAATTAGAATGTTACGCCAGGTGGCCAGTCCAGGTGCAGCAGCTCTCTCTCTCTCTCTCAGGCTTTAAACTGGATCTCTTGAGACTACATTTTCTGTTCCCCCGTATCAACGGTATCAACATAAGTCTTCCTAATTCCATCCAACTTTCTATCCATTCATCTTCTTCAAACCATTCACTCATCCACCCATTCTAAACAGTCTGCCTATCAACATCAATTAGACGATCTACATTCAACTTTGAAACAATCTACTCTGTCTCAGGCCTGGCTCTCTTAAGACTAGCCAGTTAAATTGATTACACCTGTATCTGTATCCACTACTCTCTCAGTAGAGAGCTGTGTCTCTCCATTCTACAAGAATATAAGGCACATTCCATCCAACTTTCTATCCATTCATCTTCTTCAGACCATTCACTCATCCACCCATTAAACTGTTTATCAACATCCATTAAACTCTCTGTCTATCAACATTAATTAGACGATCTACATTCAACTTTTAAACAATCTACTCTGTCTCAGAGCCACCTGGGCACCAACTGTCAGTTTCTCTGGCTTTAAGCATACAGTCTCTCAGAAGACTACATATCCTGTTAACTGTTTCCTCTGTCCACAACTGTTTCAAAATAAAAGTCCTCATTGCAATAATACACTATTAAATCATTTAACCATTGAAACTACTCAACTATTGAACTGTTCAACCATTCCAACTGTCAGTTATCATCCACTATGCCTCCAGTCAACTACATGAAACCTCCATGTACCTAGCAACCAACATAGCAACCATTAAAATTAAGTGTTTATGACCGTTTCCATAGCAACCAACATGATTATACTGCAGTAACTTCTTGTTTCTTGATAGTGGCCACCATGGATACCCTAGCAACAAATGTTTCAAAATAAAAGTCCTCACTAGCAAGTTAGCTAGTTAGCATGGCTAGCATAGTTAGCATTTTTAGCATAACTGCTAGAAATCATCGGTTAAGTTAGCTAATCAACCTGGTTAGCATTGTTAGTAAAGTTATCATTGCTAGCATAATTAGCATTTTTAGCGTAACTGCTAGAAATCATTACCTAAGTTAGCTAATCAACATTTTAACATGAATAGAAATCATTAGTTAAGTTAGAGCTGGAATGTTTCATCTTTAAACTGTCTACCTTCACACTCAACTCTCTGTAAACTATGCAACCACCATGTTTACCCTAGCTACACCTTAGCAACCATATCTACATTATCTATCTATTTTTGCATTTTCATGCACTGGTAATTCCTTGGAATTGCATTTCTAGTTAAACTTCTTCTTCTAACGCTCGCAATTCAGCTTCAACCGTTTAACGTAGAAACTTCATTCAAACTTTGTTGCGTAGGTCTTGCTTATGCCATATGTGCTTTGTATTTTTCAACTTTGTAACTTTTATACTTTTTAAACTATTAGTTAAAAACTATCACCATTTCCCCCATAGACTTAACATTGCTCATTATGACATCACGGCAGCAATTAGAATGTTACCCCAGCTGGTCAGCCACCTGGGCACCAACTGTCAGTTTCTCTCAGGCTCCTCTCTGAAGACTACATATTCTGTTCCCCTGTATCCTCTGTGCACAACAGTATCAAAATAAGTCCTCCTAATTCCATCCAACTTTATATCCATTCATCTTCTTCAAACCATTCACTCATCCACCCATTCTAAACAGTCTGCCTATCAACAACATCAATTAGACGCTCTACATTGAACTTTTAAACAATCTACTCTGTCTCAGGCTGGCTCTCTTAAGACTAGCCAGTTAAATTGATTACACCTGTATCTGTATCCACTACTCTCAGTAGAGAGCTGTGTCTCTCCATTCTACAAGAATATAAGGCACATTCCATCCAACATTCTATCCATTCATCTTCTTCAGACCATTCACTCATCCACCCATTAAACTGTCTATCAACATCTATTAAACAATCTGTCTATCAACATCCATTAAACTCTCTGTCTATCAACATTAATTAGACTATCTACATTCAACTTTTAAATTATTTACTCTGTCTCAGGCTTTAAGAGTACTCTGGCTCTCTTAAGACTAGCCAGTTAAATTGATTACACCTGTGTCAACTACTCTCAGAGAGCTGTATCAGTGTCTCTCTTAACAAGAATATAAGGCACATTCCATCCAACCTTCTATCCATTCATCTTCTTCAGACCATTCACTCATCCACCCATTAAACTGTCAATCAATATAAAACAATCTGCCTATCAACATCCATTAAACATTCTATCTATCAACATTAATTAGACTATCTACATACAACTTTTAAAGTATTTACTGTGGGTCCCTCTCAAGCAGCGTTTATATGTCCTCCCTCGCTCCTCGATCCTCAATGATCTACATAAAGAAAGATAGAAGAAGGGCTAGACTATCCCATTGTTGCCGCTCCATCATTCTTTATGTAGATCAGTGAGGAGCGAGAGAGGACGCGTAAACGCTATGAGAGGCACCTTCTGTCTCAGGCTTTAAGCATACAATCTCATTAAGACTACAGATCCTGTTTCACTACTTCCTCTGTCCACAACTGTTTCAAAATAAAGGTCCTCACTGCAATAATACACTATTAAATCATTTAACCATTGAAACTACTCAACTATTGAACTGTTCAACCATTCCAACTGTCAGTTATCATCCACTATGCCTCCAGTCAACTACATGAAACCTCCATGTACCTAGCAACCAACATAGCAACCATTAAAATTAAGCGTTTATGACCGTTTCCATAGCAACCAACATGATTATACTGCAGTAACTTCTTGTTTCCTGATAGTGGCCACCATGGATACCCTAGCAACAAATGTTTCAAAATAAAAGTCCTCACTAGCAAGTTAGCTAGTTAGCATAGTTAGCATTGTTAACATAGTTAGCATTTTTAGCATAACTGCTAGAAATCATCGGTTAAGTTAGCTAATCAACCTGGTTAGCATTGTTAGTAAAGTTAGCATTGCTAGCATAATAAGCATTTTTAGCGTAACTGCTAGAAATCATTAGCTAAGTTAGCTAATCAACATTTTAACATGAATAGAAATCATTTGTTAAGTTAGAACTGGAATGTTTCATCTTTAAACTGTCTACCTTCACACTATCAACTCTCTGTAAACTATGCAACCACCATGTTTACCCTAGCTACACCTTAGTAACCATATCTACATTATCTATCTATTTTTGCATTTTCATGCACTGGTAATTCCTTGGAATTGCATTTCTAGTTGAGCAATTGATATCAGTATTTCAAAGGTTTCAATTAAATGGTCTTGAATTGTGTGTGGAATAATGAATAAGGTTATGAAAAGTATTTTCTAAAATGCATATCAGAATCAGCTTTATTGGCCAGGTTTGCGTCATCAAACAAGTTAAGCTTTGCTCTAAAAGCACTCAACAAAAATATAAAAATACAAAATACAGTAATAAAAGAATTAAGGGCAGTATAAGGCTAGATTATGCCTGTTGTTGTGTATTAAATATGTATGTATTTATATATGCATTGTCATGTTACTGTCATTAAGAGATTGAAGGCTGTAATTGAGCAATTGATATCAGTATTTCAAAGGTTTCAATTAAATGGTCTTGAATTGTGTGTGTTGTTATTTGTCATTTCCATGCTCCTGTAAGTGCACAGAGCCCAGACAGTGTTAACGGCATTGAGGTAATACTGCCTCAACACCTATTACTGCACCTTGGTCTTCCTAAATACAAGCTACTGTCTTTGTGTTGGTGTAGGCCTCTGTCCAGTAGAGGGCAGTGTGGCTGCATGCATCTCTGATATTTCGTGGATGGCTTCTTCACAACTTGTTACATTCATTGTACTACTAGCAGCTGTGAAGCATAGCAAAAACAAAAGTCCAGCATATTCAAACCTTCAGGAGGTATTCCAAGTGCGTAGTTTAGTGACAAACTTGGGTAGGTTACTGTAACTCAAACATCAAGTTTATCATTAAACTACATAGGAATTACCCCCCAGGGCAGGATATCTGTGTTACACCAACAATACCTATTTAAGAAATGGTTCTTTAATGAGATTGTAAACAAGCCACTGTAGAACTATCTCAAAATAACACAATTGCTGTGGAAGTAGACGCATCATTAAAAATATTTGTAAGGAAAACATGCTGACATTATTTTTTCTTTGGGTATCACATGCCATGCACTGACTGCAAACTGAATTGCTCCAGTCCTGCTCCACTTCCTTTCCCTGGGGCAGTGTACAGCTGGGTATAGGCTACAACAGGATTGCACTCCTCATTTTGCCTTTGAATATTGTAAAATATTGAAGAATAATGTAGTAAAGTAACAGTGATTTGTGCAGCACAGCTTGAAAGTGTGTGTGTGTCTGTCAATCAATCAATCAATCAATCAATCAATCCATCCATCCATCCATCCATCCATCCATCCATCCATCCATCCATCCATCCATCAATAGCTTCTCAAAGTCCGGGCCCCGATCCATATACACCTTCACAGGCCCGCTGTTTACCTACTTGGTCAGTTCACCTCTGAAGCCCAACCATGATTTGGATACATCCTGATCCTGTAGTCCACATGGATACAGAACAACTGTGAGCTCTGTCACTGTATTGCTAATGAATCCTTAGCTCGCAGTGGAGATATAGCTTTAGAAATAGCTGCTTTTTTAGTTTAGCTATTAGTCTCATGAGCTACTCAACAATCCAAGTCAGTGAGAAGTGTTTTTTTGGGTGGAGTAGGCCTACTTCTTAATTTGATACAGAACAAAGTCATTCGGTTCCAGAGTGATAGCATTCGCTGGTAGAGGGCTCATGACTCTAAATAACAGTGTGGTGACAAGTGCATCCTTTGAGTACATCTCTATAGAGTGTCATACTATTAAGTAAGCCTTCTTCTTTTTAGATGAATATTATCGGGTCACCTCACATTGACTTACTGACCACTATACTCCACGCCACGTGGTGGCAGTACAGTGCTAGAAGTATATTATTGCCGTTCAAATTCTGCAACTAAAATAAGTGAAGAAGAATCTCAATTAAGGAAGAGGAAAAAAGAGTTGACAGGTACATGTTTATTATGTGCTCTCCGGACGATAATAACAGAGTTGAAGGCTCTGAAATGCTTATTTGATATCAGTGTGACTCGTTATTGGTTTTCAGATTAAATGTATACATGTATACCTTAATACTCAATAAATAGGCTTAATGTTTGCTAGTGAAGCTAGCATGGGTGACATACATGCATAGCACAGCACAGCTGAGTTAGCTTGGCATTTCATCAGTTAGCGATAATAGGCCTAGCACTACTTCGCCTCATTTTACTCTTAGCATAATACAGACTACATTTCCCATTCTCCAGACTAATGCAATGTCCACTGTTTTCAAACTAACGTTGAGTGGAAAGATGTTGTTATCTTGAGAAATTGTTATCCTGTCACAGTCTGCTTCTCCTTTGGTGTTCAATACGGCTAACGCAGTGCACCAATTTCTAAATTATTAAGTGTGCGCCCTTCTCTAGAGTTACTCACATAGACAGTCAACTAACCTGTTTATGCCTTTAGGACATCAGCCCATCGTGACATTTGAATGGAATTTGCTGAGTTGATAAAGACCCCCCGCGTCGACGGGGTGGTCCTCCATCGTCCCTTCATGCCTGTGGTGGAGGGTACGCTGTGTTTGACCGGACACCACTTGATATTATCGTCGCGACAGGACAACACAGAAGAACTGTGGCTGCTACACGGCAACATAGACGCCATCGAGAAGAGGTACGGCCAGCCCTTCCATGTGTGAGAAAAGTGCATGTTGTCTAAACTCTGATGAAAACTGACAGTTCATCGGTAGCCAAGGAACGTTTCTTGTTGGTATAAACTCAGACAGCTTGTCCCGTCTAGCTCATATATGTCTTATATGTAAATGTAATCTGTAATTTGTAATGTAATTATCAAGGTGTTCATATACACACACACACACACACACACACACACACACACACACACACACACACAGTCCAGATGAAATTATTTTCATTATCGATTGTAACCCCATGTCCCAAACTCTGCATGCAGGTTTGTGGGCTCCTCTGGGTCCATTATTGTGAAATGCAAAGACCTGAGAACTATCCAGCTGGACATTCCTGGCATGGAGGAGTGTCTCAACATCGCCAACTCCATTGAGGTACGTGCACATTTATTTCAGTTCCACTTAGCATGCCCTGAACTGCTCGAATGTAATGTTGATACTAAGTTCCAGCAAATGCTATTAGGTTACAAGAAACCATGGTGTTCACGTGAGTAATACACTTTTCGTCACCTAGAATGATCTGGTCATGACTTTGAACCTATCATCATGTAAACAAAATCAACTGTAGTTTAGGGCCTTTCACACCAAGGACGATAACTAAAGATGATTGCAAATTGCATGGATCTAGCTAATATCTAGTTAATATTAATGACAATGTCCACACATATACTATAACAATAACAATATGAAGAATGATATAGTCAGGGATCACTTTCAGAGTGACTTTGAGAACCATTAACAGCTGACAGAAAATCAGAATCCATCAAATTATCCACATTCATTATATTTCCTTATCATTGGTCAGTGTAGCCACTATTGTTACAGTTACTGTAACCTTTATCATTCTTGGTCTGGAGAAAGAAAAGAAGTCACACACAAAAACTGAATTATAAGAACTTGTATTGAAAACATAAACTGAAATATATAATGAGCCAAAGACAGAAAACATTCTTCATTCTTGGTCTGAACAGCCATTATTCAGTTAGAGGAAGGCTCAACTGTGCCTCCATCTCTTGTGTCCAGGCTCTCTCCACCCTGGACTCAGTGTCCCTCAAGTATCCCTTCTTCTACCGGCCCTTGTTTGAGGTCATCGAAGATGGATGGAACTCTTTCCTTCCCGAAGAGGCTTTCAAAGACCTGGAGTCCATGGTAGGTTACTGGGCCCACTGACTCGTGGTTCAGTTCATCCTGATAACTGATGTGAATGTATCTGTGAGTATACCATATGTGACAGAGCTGACAAGACAGATTTACACTGATTTCAGATGAAATGTTTTGTATAAAAAAATGCTTGGTATGTCAGGAGGTTAGCTCAGATAATGATGATGAATGAGTAATGTCTTTTTCACATTCATGGTAGAATGGCTCTACGTATATGTAAATGTTTTTGGGATCAAATTATGAGTTAGAGATAAATCAAATCAAAATCAAATTGAGGTCTACAACGAGAGTAGACTGGGCACTAGAGATATTCTGTTATTGAGCAGTTATGTCCCTTAGGTTTGCAGATTCCTGTAAGGCTATTTCACAATGTTGTGGTTGCAGTAAAGTGTTGGACAGTGGGAGTCTAGGGAAGTCTATGATTGCGAAAAAAGGGTAATACCTTTTGGTGCTGTGCTGGCTTGCTGCCAAAACCAGACCGTATAGAAGTGGCTTGTACCAGATGGAAGAACTTGGTTTAGCTCATCTGCACCAACATTGGTTCATATTGAGACATTTTCGCTGATAAAACCTAGATGAGTAGATAAACAAAGTGTCATTAATTAGCTTGTGGCTCTATTGTTTGTATTATTATTGGTTGTAGTTGTAGTATATTTATTTGTGTGTGTGTTATTATTTCTCTCTCTTTCCCCTCAAACAGACAGACGAGTGGCGACTCAGTGAGGTGAACAAGGACTTCGGCGTGTGTCCGTCGTACCCCTCGCTCGTCACCGTGCCAAAGGACATTGACGACGACACCCTCCGCAAGGTGGCAACGTTCCGCCACGGCGGCCGCTTCCCAGTACTCAGCTACTACCACAAGAAGAACGGCATGGTGAGGGTGGTGAGGGGGTGGGGGAGGGGTGTTCAGGGAGACGCTGCATGATATCCCTCTGTTTTGAAGCACATGTTCCATTGTACATGTTTCATTAAGCTACATTACTTTTGGTATTTATACTTCTTACACTCATATTCCATGAGGGAGCGAGAGAGACAGGCGAAATCAAACATTTAAGATGTTTCTGATTCTTCTTATACTTTGCCACTTGGCTATGTGAATTCTAGTATCCTAATCTGTCTTTTGGACATCACAAGACATCTGTATCCCTTAAAGGGAAATTCCGGAGTTGAAACAACCCTAGGGTCTATTTACGGAAGATAACAAGTTCAAACTTTTGTTGGAAAGCAGGATTATGTAAATTGGTAGAGTTTTGAATGTTGCAATGAAATAGCTTATAGTGAAAGCTAAGTGGCAAGCTAGCACATAAATGAGCCGCTGACAAAGCTCAAAATATAACTACAGTCATTTCCTGTGTATTAGCTGCATTGTGTATAAGCCGCAGGGCAGTGTTTTAAGCAAGTTAGAAGAAACAAAACCATATTAACTGCACCTGTGTATTAACCTCATAGTTGAAGAAATTTTGCGAAATCAATGTATGACCCGCAGCTAATTGTCCGGATATTATGGGACACTTTTGTGGTCGTGTGGTGAGAGTCCCTACAGACAAACCTAACTATTGTAAACTTTGAAAGTGCACAGAGAGGTTATAACAACACCTGTTTCTGACGGAAGCAAATTGCCTGACTTTGTGTTCCAGTAGCGTCAAATCAGTGGGCTCGTTCAGTTTTGCAGTGCTGCACAGATCTGGCTGAATCTTATATTACAAACATGCCTTACATTTAGCCAGATCTACACAATGCTAGAAGAAGTCACAAGTAAACTTCACGTATTCTCCTCCGAGGAAATGGAGGGGAAAATAATTCGACAAAGGAGTTTGACAAGTCAACAGTCGAGAGTACTCAAAAACATCTAACAATAGAGCCCAAGTTGAAAAATGCCAGAAATTCTCCTTTAACTGGCCCACTGATAGCATATCACTCTCCACCACCACTGTCCCCCTAACCCTTTCCCCCCTCCCCTCCCCTCTCTGTCTCTGTTCTGTCCCCAGGTGATGATGCGTTCCAGCCAGCCCCTCACCGGCACCAACGGCCGGCGCTGCAAGGAGGACGAGAAGCTGATCAACGCCACGCTGCGGGCGGGCAAGCGCGGCTACATCATCGACACGCGCACCATCGCCGTGGCGCAGCAGGCTAAGGCGC
>NC_085005.1:18561206-18633706 GCF_963854185.1 Sardina pilchardus
CCTCCTCCTCAGGGCCAAGCTGAAGCTGCCCCAGAAGACGGTGTCGCTGTGGTCGTGGGTGAACCGGGCCGAGGAGCTGGAGCGCTTCAGCAACCCGCTGTACGAGCCCAACGGCCTGGTCATCTGGCCCTCCGTGGCCCCG
Organism: Sardina pilchardus; assembly: GCF_963854185.1. Taxonomy (NCBI): domain Eukaryota; kingdom Metazoa; phylum Chordata; class Actinopteri; order Clupeiformes; family Clupeidae; genus Sardina; species Sardina pilchardus. The sequence continues at coordinate 18,561,349 of NC_085005.1, forward strand.
CAGAGCCTGCTGCTGTGGGAGGGTGAGTGGCCAGCATAGCACTCACACACACACACACACACACACACACACTCTCTCTCTCTCTCTCACTCTCTTTCACTCAACACACACACTCACTCACTCACACACTCTCTCACACACACACTCCACTGGATCCACTGAGTGCACACACACACTCACTCACTCACTCTCTTACACACTTACTCTCTTACTCACTTACTCTCTTACACACTCACTCGCACACTTGTACACTCACTCAGTCACTCACACGCTCTCTCTCTCTCTTACACACTCAGTCACTCACTCAGTCACTCACACACTCTACCTCACACACTCCTGGATCCACTGAGTGCACACACTCACTCACTCACCCACTCATTCTCTTATTGCATGGGGAGACTGAGGCAGCAGGAGACGAAGTGCCATTTCTTGATCCCACCCCATCTGTCTCCTCCACCCACCCTTCGCCAAAAAGCCCAAAAGATTGGTCAGCTTATTTTTGGAGTTGACCATGACTAAGATTCACATCACATCACATCACATCATTCATAGGTTCTCCTCCAGGGGGCAGCAGTGTGCTACCTTCCCAGGGTGGCTCCTGTCCTGCTTGAAATGTTGCATTGGCACTACGGTTGTATAGAGGTTGAACAATTTTCGATACTTCAAGGTATGCACAGTGCATGCAGGGGTTAGCATTGCAGTAAGCAGTGGGCTGCCTGCGTGTGATCAGGGAATGCACAGTGCAGAAGTTAAACTGACTTCGCATTAAACGTGGTTGCTTTAACCAAGATTATGCTGCAAGGTTGCTACATTTCAATTCCCTCTTAAAAGCTAATCTGTAATTTTGCAAATTTCTAGTGTATTCCCATTGATACTACTCTAAAATCCCTACTAATTCCATATTCCTGTTGACTCCCATGGAAAGTTTCTGATTTTGAAAATTCCTGTCGCCACCCTTCTTGATGCACAGAGAAACTGCAGCCAGTGAATCATCAGTTGTATCATCTATTGTTACAGTCGCAAATTATTGACAAATGCTTGACTGCAGCTGTCTGTTTATTGTTGTCTCTAAGGCTATTACAGTCCAGGAAGTTCCTGGCCTGTTTTTTCAGGATGGTGTTCAGACAAGTTGAACAGCTGGCTTGCCAGAGGTGCTCTGCTCTGGTCCAGTCCTCTGCAGTGCACACTAGCTGCCTTACTGTGCGTTCAGACCAAGACCGTCAAAAGCGTCAAGAGCGCCGGAAATCATTCATTCTCTATGGAGAGTCGGCGTTACTGGCGACAAAAGTGTTCTGGGCGTGAGCGTGGCTTCATGAGCTTCACGGGCGTCAAAAAAAAGTTGAACCTCAGTTAACTTTATGGTAATGAGCTATGACACGGTTCGGCGTCAACTAATCAGAATGTCAAACTCGCAGGATTGCTGCTTGTGGTTTGTTCAAATGTTTCACGTCATGGCTTTGACACTTTCGGCGCCGAACTGGGTTGAGCGTCGGGCTATGACCTTCACCAGCGACTTTGGCGCTTTTGACGGTTTTGGTCTGAACGCACAGTTATGCCTTATACCTCTTTTTGCTTTAGTCAGTGATCTACTACTGAAACAGTCCGTGGGCTCTTATTTGAAAGATGGGTCCAAGTGCTAGTGATGACCTTTTGCCACGTGTGACTGTGTTTGACACTTCAGACTTCAGCCTTCAGCCTGTCTATCAAATTAGCGCCCCCTAACATCTTCCTGCACCTTGGGGCTCAGTACTATTTTGCCAAAAGTTCAGTGCAGCAATACTGCTGTTGTAGTCAGTAATGCTCTGGAGAGTTATTTGCCCATTACCTACCATACCCTTTGGATCTGGTCTTGTGCACTGCAAGTCTTTGAGGGTTGGTGTCCTTCACAGCCAGGATACACTGAATGCACACCTGAAGTGTATTTTTTTTATGTTAACCCTTTCCTTGAGGAGCAGCATGTTTTCCACTCTTTCTTTGTCTACATTTGTGTTTTTGACCCAGTGTAGCACATTTGGTTTACTTTTCAAATTCAGGATAATGACTTTTGTATGAGCTTGTCAAATAGCTGAAATTCATTTAAGATTTAAGATGCCTTTCACAATTTGTGGTAAATTAGCTGTCCTTTTTGTCCGCCTCACTTACAAGAAAGGAGGAATGTGGATGACTCTCCATTCAGTTATTGCTTTGTGGTCTTAGAGAACCTGCATGATGAGTAATGGTATGTCTGTCTGGTAGCATGAACTGTCTCATGTTTAGTTGTCATGTCACATCAGCAGGAAACACTGGTGTCTAGGATATGTAGTCATGGAGTTGCTAAATACTTCTGCGTATTGAGTTTTGTATTAGAAAGCCAGGAAGCTACAGCTAACTTCTCTTAATTTGGTTTGCGAATATTGCGTGACAGACAAAAGGGCTTGGTAGGACAAAGCATAGACAGGCATAGGTTGTGCACTTGGGGAATTTCTTGACATGAGGTGGAGACAAGAGTAAGTTCAAAGTTAGCGAACAATGTGACAAAAATCGTCTTCTAGACAAAAGCTTCTAGACTATTTCACCTCATTCTCTTTGAAAGAGTACCGTCAGAGAGGGTTAAAGCGGAGCGAGAGGCGCAAACGTTCTCTTCGTTAGAGATGCATTATGTTGCTCTATCTTGTCAGTAATTAAGGATCTTTGGTACCTTGTCTGCCGCTTTAAGAGCCGTAATGACTACCTTTGTGGCTTAGTGAAGCAGGAAACTCCGACACAGAAATGGCTGTGCTTCTTGGACACGTTAAACATCCCACGTCGTCTCCTCCCCTCTGTTCAGCCGGGAGGGGGGAAGCGTCTGGATGCTGCGAGGGCCCCGGTCTACTTGAGGAAAGCAGAGCAGTGTCTTGCATCAGCTGACGGCGAGGGTTCAACGGGTTTGACAGACAAGTCCGCCGCTCGATGGGAGGGGCTTGAGGGACCCAGAGGCCAGAGGCTACAGAGGTGGCAGTTGAAGGGGCACGTGCGGGAATGCCACAGGCACTGTGGTGTCAAAGTGGTGTCAAAGTGGTGTCAAAAGTAGGCCACATTCCAGTGTCTCGCCGTAATGTAAAGAGCAAGCCTGAACGATGTGCAGTGTCTGAGTGAGCGAGAAGAACCAGCTCACACACTGACTGGCACTGGTGGACTGGGAGCGTGTATTTGCAAATGTTTATTGTGTATTTCATATATATATGAAATATATCAGATTCATCTTAAAATTGATCAAATTTCATGTTTATGATGCTTGTCATTGAGATCTGGTGCAAAATGCATACTAAGCCAATATACAGTGCCTATAGAAAGTCATCATACCCTTTTGAAATAGTTACTTTTTTTGTCTTACAGCCTGAAATCAAAACCCATTTAAAAACAAATCTTTTCCAGTTTTATTAACAAATTTAGCTGTACAACATCAAAATAATGAAAAAAAAAGTCTACAGTTCTGAAAATTAATAAAAAATTAAAAACTAGAATAACAAGGTTGGAAAAGTCATCATACCCCTGACTTAATACTTTGTAAAGCTTCCTTTTGCTTTCATTACAGCCATCAATCTGTTTGGATATGTCTCTATTATAGCTTTGCACACCTATAGGGGAATATTTGCCCAATTTTCCGTTCAGAAATGTTAAAAATTAGTCACATTTTGTAGGGAATGGCGATGGACTGCTCTCTTCAAGTCAATCCACAGATTTTCTATAGGATTTAAGTCAGGGCTCTGACTTTGCCACTCAAGGATATTCACCATCCTATCCTTAAGCCACTGCTTTGTTCTTTTGGCAGTATGTTTAGGATTATTGTCGTGTTGGAAGGCGAATGACCTCCCCATCCTCAGCTATCTAGGAGAGGGACGCAGGTTTTCCTCAAGAATTTGGGTGTACTTGGCAGCATCCATTTTCCCTTCTATCCTGACCAATTGCCCAGTCCCCGCTGAAGAAAAACATCCCCAAAACATAATGTTGCCCCCTCCATGCTTCACAGTAGGTATGGTGTGTTTTGGGTGTGTTTGGGTGTGTATACTGTGTTTGGTTAGCGCCTGGAGCTCAGTCCAAAAACTTGAATCTTAGTCTCCAAAAAGTTCGATCTTAGTCTCATCTGACCATAAAAGCTTTTTCCACATGGTAGCAGAATATTCCAGATGTGTTTTTGCACTGAACTCCAAGCGCAATGTTTGGCGAAAACCAACACAGTACACCACCCAAAACACACCATACCTAGTGTGAAGCATGGTGGGGGCAACATTATGTTGTGGGGATGTTTCTTTTCAGCGGGAACTGGGCAATTGGTCAGGATAGAAGGGAGAGTGGATGCTGCCAAGTACACCCACATTCTTAAGGAAAACCTTCGTCCCTCTCCTAGACAGCTGAGGATGGGGAGGTCATTCGCCTTCCAACACGACAATAATCCTAAACATACTGCCAAAAGAACAAAGCAGTGGCTTAAGGATAGGATGGTGAATATCCTTGAGTGGCAAAGTCAGAGCCCTGACTTAAATCCTATAGAAAATCTGTGGATTGACTTGAAGAGAGCAGTCCATCGCCATTCCCTACAGAATTTGACTAAATTTAAACATTTCTGCACGGAAAATTGGGCAAATATTCCCCTATCTAGGTGTGCAAAGCTATAATAGAGACATATCCAAACAGATTGATGGCTGTAATGAAAGCAAAAAGAAGCTTTACAAAGTATTAAGTCAGGGGTATGATGACTTTTCCAACCTTGTTATTCTAGTTTTTAATTTTTTATTAATTTTCAGAACTGTTGACTTTTTTTTCATTATTTTGATGTTGTACAGCTAAATTTGTTAATAAAACTGGAAAAGATTTGTTTTTAAATGGGTTTTGATTTCAGGCTGTAAGACAAAAAAAGTAACTATTTCAAAAGGGTATGATGACTTTCTATAGGCACTGTATACTCACAGATAGCCATCTAACATCAGCCATCTAGCCATCAGCTTAGGCCAATTGCAGGGTGCAAAATAGTTTTTTTAAACAAACATCCAGCTGGCCCGTTAAGATTGGAATGCTGTGTGTTGCTGTCTCTACCAGGGTGCTGTCACCACACACAACTCGTAATATCCTCAACTGCCTGTCTTAAACAAAATTACAGGAGGCCTCTTTTTCAGCCTCTGAATTAAAAGAAAAGGGGAAAAAAGTGGTTGATTATAAATGACACTCAATGTGTGTACTGTACACCATACTGTGTATATTGACATTATGGGACAGTTTACCGTCCATGAAGTAAACTTAGCCCTAGATTAAGCTATTGGAGTGGAGATTTTCATTGACGCTTTCTTTTAATCTAGGACAAGACTTAATCCATGTGTGTTAGACTGGCTGTATGTGAAGTATACTAAACCGGGGTGGTGGTAGCATTGTGGTTAAGTAGATGGGCTTGCATGCAGTAACCAGAAAAGTTGTGGGTTCAATTCCTGGCTGCCACCGTTGTGCCCTTGAGCAAGGCAGTTAATCCAGGGTTACTCTGGGGAGACTGGCTCTTGTAATATTTGACACAAGGCGCTTTGGAGAGTAAGCCAGATACCCTAATATACCTGACCTGGGGTAACCCAGTTTGAGTGAGTGTGTAGGTATGTCTCTGTCGCTATGTCGTCTAGGTATACTAATCTCCCAACTATAGTCAGAGAAACATGACACTTGTATAGACTTGTATGGACTCCTGACTGTCGGAAACTCCACTCGGTCCTGTTGTGACTGTTGCTCACTGTGGTGAGGGTTGGCCAATGTAGATGCCAGCCATAGAGAACATTGTTTACTGTCCAGATCTGCCTCTGGTGAGGGCAGGGGAAGGGTTTGCAACAAAGTCAGGTGACTTTAGGCAGGGAAACGTGGCAGGCATGGAAGGGAAGGGGGGTGTGTTGGTGTGTGGGTGTGTGTGTGGGGGGGTGTTTATTGGAACAAGGTGGTGGTATGTCCTGTCTCTCATCCCTCTGCATGCAGCGGTGGCCTTGTTCCCTTTTTGTTCCTCTAGAACCGTGCTTAAAGTCTCGATCCACTTTACTATTCCTGTCTAAGGTTCTCTCCATCTCTATTTTCTCTCTCTCTCTCTCTCACTCACTCACTCACTCACACTCTCTCTCTCTCTCTCTCTCTCTCTCTCTCTCTCTCTTTTATGAGTGTCTGTCTTTCTTCCTGCATTCAGCACTCTTGCATAGTGTGTGCTAGAAGTGGCTGGCAGCTTTGGTCTCAGGGCTCTTGGATCAGAAAGGCTCTTTCTAATGTGCTGCTTTTGGTCTTCATCACACGTTGAGTGGGGTGATCAAACTGATTTTCCTTGGCTACTGAAGTAGGGTGTGTTCTTGGTCTATTCCAAGAACAGGATGGTGTTGTAAATGTATACCACAGGATTCTCCCTCTCTCTCTCTCTCTCTCTCTCTCTCTCTCTCTCTCTCTCTCTCTCTCTCACACACACACACACACACTCACACACACACACACACACACACACACACACACACACACACACACACACACACACACACACACACACACACACACACACACCCTGAGGCTGCCACACGCACACTCCTTCATGCGTGTGTGCAGTGGGTATGATGCATGTTGTATTGTGCTGCAGTGGGAGTGTTCCAGTGGCAGTCCCCCTGCAATCAGAACCTGAGAAAATGCCAAGTCATTCCCCATCATGGCTTTCTTTCTCTCTCTCTCTCTCTCTCTCTCTCTCTCTCTCTCTCTCTCTCTCTCTCTCTCTCTCTCTCTCTCTCTCTCTCTCTCTCCATGTTTTACTCTCTTTCCTTCTCTCCTGTACTCTTCCTCTCCCTCTCCTACCTCTCCTTCTCTCCATTCTTTTCAGTCCCTGTCTTTACCCTCCTCTCTCTTCTTCTTTCCATCTGTCTCTCTCTCCTTACTTTCCCCTCCATGTCTTTTCTCTTCTCTCTGTCTCTCTCTCTCTCCCTCCTCCTCCTTCCATTTTCAAATGCCAAGTCATCTTTCATCATGATTTTCTCTCCCTCCCTCCCTCCTTTATTCTGTCTCTTGCCCGTCCAGTCTCCTCCTCTCTCCCTCCCCTCTTTTGTTTGTTGCAAGCTCTTTCTCTTTGTCTTTATCTACCTCCACATCTCTATCTCTCTCTTCCTCCTTCCACCTTTCCCTCCTTTACCATATCTAATGGAACTGTGTGACTGTGATAATGTCTAGTAATGGTTTAACTGAGGAGTTCTAAATTCTTTCTTTCTCTCTCTCTCTCTCTGTCTGTCTCTCTCTTCCTCCCTTCCCCTTCTCCACAGGTGTGTTCCTGCGCTGGAACCGCTCATCCAAGTGGCTGGACGAGGCCTACGATGAGATGGTGCACATCATCGAGTACAACAAGGAGCTGCAGAACAAAGTCAACAGCCTCAGGAGGCAGCTGGCCCAGCTGGAGACAGAGGACGGCCCGCTGCAGACACCCTAGAACCGAAACCGGAACCAAAACTGAGCTGAGTGGCCCGGAACCTGACCTGGCTACCGGTCAAAACGTGCAAAACAACCCTCTCTGACACAAATCAAATACACTCTCTGAATGACAAGGCAAACAAGTAGATTTTTTAAAACAAACATGTATACCACACACTGGTCAGAATTAACCCATGATCGCTAGTCACAAATTACTCACGCACACACACAGACACGCACACACACGCACACCTACTCACACTGCCCTTTGATCACTACTCACATACACATTCCCTTAGGAACCCAACACACACTAACATTCTGTGCCATTTCATGAGTAATTCTGAGCCCTCTGCACTTGGTGGCCAGCAGGGTCTTTTACATAGCGCATTCCAGAAGCTGGGGCATCCCACTCTATATTCCATTCTTGATTTCTGTACTCGATTTAAAAGATAATTGCCCCATTCACACCCACACCAACACTAACACATGTCTTGTCTACATAACATGGACTGCGCGAATTAGGAGAGCCTAGATGTTATAAAACAACCAAGCAAAACAACAGTTAGTAAACAACAATTTCGCAACTCTAGGTGATTAAGTGAATACATTATTTTGGCAGCCGTGTAGTTCTCACACTCTTGCTGCTTATTCAAGCCTGTTTTTTTTTTTCCGTATTATTGTCTGCTTTGGTATTTCAGGTCAGTAAAGAAATCCTGTGCTAAAAAACAAAAATGTTAATACAAAGGTCACTCGCCATGCCAAACATTGCTTAGTCACCGTATGTTGGCTGTTAAAATATCTGTCATGCTTATGAGCCGAAAAGTATAGATTTTGCAACCACACAGTTCTCTGTATAACGCTACAGTTGTTAGTTGCCACAACTGACTATAACTACTTTATAAATAGCCAATAATATTTGCATGTGTACAGTGTGTTCGCTTCATAGTTATTACTCTGTAATATAGATTCTTATTGATGCTTGTTTTCATCTGACTACTACTGTAAATGTCCAGAAAGCTTTGTGCTCTGCAATGATAAATTGGTCAAATGAGAAGACCTGTAGCCTGAAACGGATTGCTATGAGAGATTAAAGTTTGAGCAGAAGGATTTCTGCACTAGGATGACGAAAAACATTCCAGTAATTCAGCCCTGTTACCCGCTCTTCATAGACAACTTTATAGATACATACGCATCTCAAGCACTTGATGGTGAGAGTAGGTTGTTGAACAACTGGTTTCACTACCCACACTTGACATTCATTCCTTGTCCTACTCTGGGACAACTCAGATTTGAACTTGCCTGCCCCTCTAACACCTTATATATTATTTACGTTAAGACGATTTGGCACCATAGTAGGCCCTACTAAAGTTGACACAGTGTGGCCAAGCATGGATCTAACTCGTTTGCACACATACATACATCATTTAAATGCACTATAACACCGTATAGGTTAGGTTTCCTTTTCATAAAGCTGCACTCTGTCGTATGAACTATTAAGAATTTTCCGGCAGACTTGGCCCATTGCCTTGCAAGTAATAAAATGCACAGTATGCCACTACATAATTGTGTGTTATGTTTTCCGCATTCTCGTTTCAACCCTTAAGGCAAAATGTGGAAAAGCAGCGAAGATGAAGAGGGCCATCATGCCATTCTTGATCAAATGCATTCAGTAGTGGTCCCACGAAGAAGCCCATGCTTATTTAGTCTCTTCCTGTCTGTTGATCCCCAACAACTATAGACCTCTGAAGTTCGCCTACAAAAAAGCTGCCGTCTTTGACAGTCGGTATCTGGTGATTTTTCCTATGGGAAAATAACATGGGGATTTTTTTAATTATCGCACCTGTTAAACTCTCGCGGGGACGATACAGAGCTAACTTGCTAACTAACTTAATGGCATCGCAAGTTAGCTCTGGGGTAGCAAAAATCAAAGTCTGCCGCCTTCGCGCACCGGAGATCACAGTATCCTCTCGAAGGCAGAGGACAAAAGTGTGTTCAGGAAAACACCTGAATTTCAGATTTTGTCATCCCTGCTAGAGTTTAGCAGGTGTGATAATTCCAAATCTCCATGTTAATTTCCCATAGGAAAGATCGCCAGATACCCTATCTCCTTATATGAGCAAAGATGGTAGCTTTTTTGTAGGCGAACTTCAGAGGTCTATACAGGAGATGTCAATGGCACGTACCACTATGGAGAAGGGGGTGTTTATTTTGTGGTCAGATGGTAGAGTCCACGTTGTGTAAGTCTGGTGATCTTTGAGGTATGTGCGGAAGGGTGTGCCACGCTGGATAGTGTTGGGCAGCAGGATTTCTTTAGTTTCTGGGGCTACGCCAGGACTCGTACCTTCTGGGCACTCCTGGGTCCGGTGACACAGCAAATGTATGAGCATGTGAAACAGACACACACCCACACAGACCCAGACACACCCCCTCCCGCACACACACACACACACACACACACACACACACACACTTGCACCACTATTTCAGCCCAAAGGCCCAGTCATCACCATTTCTGTTGGCACTCCACGCACATTGGTTGAACGACAAGTTTTTCGTTTCACTTTGTCACTTTATGATTGTATCTGTCAAATCTTCAAAGAGCATTGTCCTGCTAATGCATACAAATAAATGTTAAGTTCTTTTTTTTATGTTTAACTGCTGATACTGCTGTAAAATTGTATATTGTCTGTGTGCTGTGAAAGACTCTGCATTCAAATGTATGGTGCCATGGATATTATCTTTTATATTATGTTTAACTCTGTTCAATTCCATGGGCATTAAAATATCATTCTGAATGTTGTTTGTGCACGTGTGTCTTCCTGAGAGTCAGTCATCTGGTACAGAGATATTCTGTTTCATTATGCATGCGTACATTTTGTACATGCTGTATCTTCCACGTTGTGTACTGTATGCAAGTAGGCTCGTGGAGCTTCAGTGATTCGACTCTCACACCCACAACCTTCCCACATTTGCCAGACATGGGCAGGGCAGTGTGCTTGTGGTTAGAGAGAGTCTGTCCATTCTACAGAAGGAGGAAGGAAGGGAGGGAGGAGAGGAGGCAGCACGGAAATAGCCGTGCCTCCGTCATATACTAGTAGCAGCCCCCTTGTGACCTCACTCACCACCACCACACAACCTTCTACCCACCACCTCCACCTCCACTGCTATACACAACCTTCTACCCACCTCCACTGCTACACAACCTTCTACCCATCTCCACTGGTATACACAACCTTCTAACCACCACCACCACCACCATTGGTATACACCAGCTTCTACCCACCACCTCCACCTTCACTGGCATACACAACCTTCTACCCACCACCTCCACCTCTACTGGTATACACAACCTTCTAGCCACCACCTCCACTGGCATAAACAACACCCATCACGCACAATCTCCTATTCCCATTCTGCGTTGGTTGGCAGGTATGGCACATTCATACACCCCCGATAGCTGCAAATTGGGGCCTATTTAGGCTTAAATTGCTTCCATAATTGTTCGCCTCAGTTCCAGGGCTATCTCGGGCCTTTTTGCCTGGGTTTTGCCCGGGTTTTTCTGTCCTCATATTCACCCTGGGGCCAAACAGTGCTTAGTGGTGGTATTCAGTGTCACTGATGTTGATGCCAATAATGCAACCACCACAACAAGAACAAGCTACGTTGATTGGCAGTATGCCGGATCCTTCCTGGAAGGCTATTCAGCCAGCCCGTAAAGAAAAGAGCGTGTTAAGAAGCTGAAGGATTTATGCCTGCGTCAAAGTTGAATAAAGAGTTTATAGTTGTTCTGTTGGGCTTACATTTTTTTTTTAATATCTGAGTGAACAAAAAAAAGCGGAATATTTCAGCAGATGCCATTACACTGACGCTCCAGAAACATATAAGCTGGCTGAAGAGCTTTCGGAGGAATACAGTCCATTCAGCACTGACTGACACACACACACCCAAACACACCCAACAAGCAAACAGCAGGAGGCCTTGTGAAATACCTCCACTCCATTCAGGGCTGGCTGAGCTGAGCGGAGCGGAACCTAGCAGAGCATCACACCACCTCCTCCACTGGACCGTCCCACTCAGCACGCTGCCTCTGGAGCGCTGGACTCCGTCCATCCTCCCTCCCACCTCTGGCATATGGATCAGCTGATGTGAGTGGGGGAGTTATGCTGACGTGCAGAGCTTCACACACACAGACAGAATTAAATTCACTTGTGGCCCCCCCTTACACCAGACAACTTTGGTAAGATTTGGGAAAGATTCTTGAACAATTGTAGTCTTTTGAGTAAAGCTTGAATGGGGGGGGGGGGGGGGGGGCATTTTTTAAAAGACTATAATCTTGCAAGAATCTTTCCCAAATCTTGTCAAAGTTGTTTGGTGTTTTAGCTAGAAAATATCTTCTCTTCGCTTCTCCAGAATTCAGGCGTGGACAGGACTGTTAAGGATTTGAAAAATAAGATACTATACTTACCAGTATATTATACCTTTGAAAAATTCTGGCAACTTCAGGAACTGACATTTTCCTTGCTCTATGCCCTGAATTCAGCACTGATTGACATGTTTGAGGCCACCCCAACCCCACACACACACACACACACACACATACACACACATACACACACAGACACACACCTGAGAAACAGCAGGAAGCCTCCCGAAAGACCCTCCACTGCTCTCACATACACTGTAGATAGCCCCACTTCACAGATACCAAAACAATGCCACCTGACTGAAGTGCCGCCACATGCACACACCCCCCCTCAAAAGTGTGTCACACGTTAACCCAAGGTTATTGACAGAGGGGCTTTTTCCACTGACGCTGTTCCCGTCCATGATGGTAGATTTGTTTTCTGGTCAGTGTTGACTTAATGATCAGGGGCGAGGGGGAGTGTGGCTGTCATCCAGTCATGTTTTAGCTTCCCTTTCGGGACCCCCCTGTTATCTCGCCTCAGTCACTTGGCCAACACAGGGACACAGGGTCTTACAGTATACATGCACAAGAAAAGTATGACAAAGATCGTGGGTTGAGAGACCACAACACCGTCCTCCTCTTGCCCCAATTTGTTTAGATAGCCTAGATTTACTGCTCTGTCAGCTGGATTATTTTACAGTATTCTAACCATTTGACAGACACTTTCTTCATCATTGTGATCCCTGTTAATCAGTTCCAATATTAAAAGAAAGGACCTAGGCTATGTAGTCTGCCTGAGTAACTGTTGGTCAGATGTGTTGTAAGTTAGTTCCTGTCATGCTGGTGGTGAAGAAACTCTTTGTCAGATGTCAGCTGATGCTGAGGGCTGTAATCTGAACAGGGATCAGGCAACCTTAATATCAAATCTTATTCCTCTTTTGACATCTTGACAGTAGTGTTGTCTTGAAAATGATGAATCAAGTACATCAACAGGTTAAACCTTGTGTGCCATTACTTTAGGCCTTTTTAAGGTCTCATTAATATGCACGAACACATTGAGTGTTATGTTTTCCGTTTAAACAATAATTAAGCAATATAGCACGAGAGGGAGTGGGTTGTTGCTGGATATTCCCACGGGTGTTGTTCGGCCGTAGCCTCGAGCCACTTGACATTCTATCTTATGCCAATGTGGGTTGAATAAATTAACCATATTAACTAATAACCATAACTATGATGACATGAACATAAATGTGTGCATTGGTGCAGGAAATATGTCCAGATATTGTAGTCGAAGTATCAAATATTTAAATGGTTGTGCAATATCTGCATGTGCTTTCTGGAGTGGGGGGAGGGGCATTTTTGAGCATCTTTGAATATGGGGGGGGGCGGGGGGGGGGTGGCATTTCCCCTTCAAAGTATATTATGATTATGCCTTGCCTGGACCAACTTGTACTTGCCTAGATACTGTACATAGCCTCGTGGTCTGCAAGGGTGGGAGATGGTGGAACAGTGAAAACATGTGCGACCTAAGAGCAGGCTGGTAACAGCATGACATTTCTTATGACGTAGGGTGGGCGTGGTGACACTGGAGGAGCCGCACCTCCGAGGGCCCGCCAATAGGAACGGACACCGGCTTCTGTTGAAGCCAGATGGCAGCTGATATATAAACGTGTGTCCTGGGCTGATGCAATAGAGAAAGACGATATCATATGGTCGCTGACAGAGAAAGGACCAGCATCTCATCTTTGACGCGCAGTGTCGATCCAAGTCTATAGGCTATTAATTTACGTACTTAATTGTTGGTGAGTGGGAATCTTTTTCAATTGTTATTTCAAACGACTTCTGTAGCCCTTAGGTTCATTAAATATGAGCTTGTGATGTGCTGTAGGCCTATCTTTAGATGATGCCTCAGTCACTGGGCTTGACTAAGCGATTTAAAAAAAAAAAAAAAAAAAATGTCTGACTTTAATTACTGATTATTTTCCATTCTGAATACTGATTTGTTTCTGTATACACAACTCAATTACATGACAGTCCTACATATTTTAGATTGCCATCGTTTATAAATGATGATATTCAAGATGTGCCCAGATAGAGTGAAAATATCTTGCTTTACATCTGAATAATGGAATTGTTTCTAACAAGACTAAGTTAACAGTCTCCGGTTGGGTGCCGGTAGTGCACAATTAGCCTAGGCCTACTGTCGGGATCAAACAAGAAGGGCAGACCCTGCCATATACCATCAGGTTGCGTCACTATTAGAACGAATTACCCTTGTCACTGAGCAACTCTTCTCTCCTTTCTGCTGTCGTGGCGACTGTAGGCTAGACTCGCACAATGACCTCCTTCAGCTAGGAGTGATGAGTCGCCCCCTAAACCCGATTCTCTCAACCCAGTTACTCCAAACCAAAACAAAGTGAGACCCCCAGTTATGCAACAGCCAACAGACGTTCGTGATGTGAATGTCTGAGGCTCTTGCGCTCGTTTTTTCAAAGCACACAGGCTTGCGCAAAATCGGAAGCCTATTCTGTCCGAGCTGAAGATGAAATAACGGGCATTTCCCACTGCCGTGATCTCGAGCTTGAGTCATAATTTGCATGTCTTAAATTGAGGATTGTGATTCTGGCATGTTCCCACTGATATTGGCCATCATGTTCATCTGTCAGAAGGGAAATTTACATCGTTCTATCAGAATAGCCTACATGGAACAGGTTAGGCTATGTGGTGAATGCAACCCATGTATCACCTTTAGACATGAGTGAGCGGCAGTGAAAGTACCAGGCTTCTTTCCGTTTTCCCAATTTAACATTTGTCCATTTCATTTGATAACTGCTAAGGCTACTCGGAGAAACTAAGAGAATTGACCACTAGTTACTCAACTGCCGCTGTTGTCTTAACGAACCTCGAGAGGAATTACAAACAGCTTACCTTGCACTGTTTTCATTTACTCGAGCGTCAACCAATAATCGTGTTCTCATTGGCTGAGGTTGAAGGCAGGGCGGTATAAATTCTCTCAAATTACACATTTCATTCCTTCCGAGCACGCAAACCAGTGTACGGTAAGTCTACAATGGAATAATGCTCATCACATATAAGTCTACTCAGGTTTTTTTTTTTTTTTTTTTTTTTTAAAGATCTGTTTGTACGCTGGAGAGATAGTTCTGCTGAACTGTAGGCGTAGTGTTATTATTTTATTTTACTTCCAAAGGTAAATATAATAATAAATGGCTAAATGGGTCGTATGCGTTGTTTTACAATTCAAGCAACCTGGACAATGCAGCTATAGCCTGTAGTGAGCATGTCAACAACGAGAAACCCCCAGACACTTTTAAGCATAATGAAACATTGTGCTTAAAGTTTCAGAGACAATTCTTCGCGAGAACACTAGCCTACTGCAGTTAACCAATTTGAATACCAGATGAGCTGAAGGTGTGAATCTGTTTCACATGCAAATTGTACCCACTCCCTTCTGCAGTTATTTACATTCTTTTGTTTTTTGGTGTCTTGGCACTTGAGTTGTCTCGGTTTCAACTGTTCTATTACATAGCTGTTATCCCAACTAAGGGTTTTGGTTTCTTCTGCTCCTCTTTTCAGGTAACTGAAGATGCCAGTGATCAGAGTCTTGAGCAGAGTTGCCAAGCAGGCCCTTCTGGCCCCCGGCTGTGGATGCCAGCCAGTTGCAGTGGCTGTGCGTAACATTAGCTTCTCTCCGCGCCAGGTCACCTCGGGATCCGATGCCAGCTTCCACTCGGTCTCCTTCTCCGAGACAGACCATCCCAAAGTCCTCATCACAGGTATGGGATGCATTCATGGTTACCCCGCCCTACATTGTTATGTAAGCTGTTACTGTGATTGGTTGAGTAGCACACAATTACCAGGAAACATAATTTCCCCGAAGAAGCACTGATTACTGACTAAGCATTGATGAAATATTCACTTCCTCTAGTCTATAGTTTATGACATACAGTATGTCCTGCACACAATATCACACAATCCATCTGTTTTAAACTCCCTTCATATATTTAGTAAAATGTGAAAAAGTTTACACACATTGGTAATGTAATACTGTCAAATTGTGGTGTTTTCTGTTAACATCACATTTGTCCTCCTGGTTCTCCAGGTGGCTTGGGGCAGCTTGGTGTGGGTCTGGCCCAAATGCTGAGGTAAGCAAACTATATGCACACCATTGCTCCATGTCGACATTATGCCAGATGTTGGATGCGACTATTTGCGTTTGGTCAATAGTTAACAGATCATACAGACAAATTCAGCTGAAATGCGTCAGAGCTTCTGTAAGAGTTTTGAAATACCACCAGATATAGGTGAAGGCCGCAGGTGCTTTCGTCATTGATAAGATTTATCCCTGTTTTACAGGAAGAGATTTGGGAAGAACAACGTCATTCTGTCAGACATTAGGAAACCACCAAGCAATGTTTTCCACAGTGGTAAGTGTTTCTGAATGTGCATCAACATATTTGGGTTTATTTTTCTTTCTCTATCTAAGCACAAGGTGCTAGTGTTTCAGTAGTTTATTGCCCAACACCATATTCCATGAATTAAAAACATTTATTGAGCATAAATTAACTCTTATGGTGCTATTTATATGAATAGCCCCTTGAAGCCATATGCTTTTTTATCTGATATGACTGTAACAACCAATATGTGTTTGCTTTGAGAAAACAAAGACATTTGAAATTCAAGCAATGCTTTAGCACTTTAGATTAATGTGACAACTCAATCTTAAAGAGATTATATCGTGCCCGAACGTGCCTCCAGATTTTCGCTTGATTTGATAATGGGCATATGTTTTCCAAGTACTGTATGTGCCAGGCTGATCTCATGGTTTGGACAGCCCAAGGACAAGGAAACGTACATGGAAAACTAGATGAATAAATACCAGATGCAGTGCAACTAAGTGTGTGAATAACAGCGTAGATTTTGGCATGAGTATCTACACACTTTCTTGTGTGTTATGTCATCAGATATTGAACCACTGTGCACTGAAATCCCTGATTTCAGGATAGTCATTTATGTATCCATAGAAGTCTTACAGGGTATGCACCAGATTTTTTCCTTTGTTTTGTAAGTCACTGGTGAAACATTATTGCAGAATTGTTGATGTGTGACAGTACAGACACTGTGCTTAGGAGAAGGAAAATTGGGATTGGATTGGCAGAGTGGACATTGAAAGGGCTTTGAATTGATTTTGTTGCAAGAGGAAAGGTACCCTGTCAACACCTTGGGAAATAAATAGTCCGATTACAGCAAATGGTAATTAGAAAACAAGATGAACTGCTACTGACTTGTCAATATTCAATCCTGGGCTGACCTCTGGCAATATATACGTGGGGTTTTTGTGGAGGGGGTGAGGTTGGGGGCAGGGCAGTGGCTTTTCTGCTACAGGAAGATTGCTATAATGCACTCCAATTTATTTATTTATTTTATTTTTATTTGATAGGGACAGTGCTCATTAATCAACAGACAAGTCACTTGCTGTAAACAAGCCAGAGTTAGCTACAAGAGCTAATTTCCATCTGTTGTCCCTAGCCAGATCTTAAAGGCACCCTAAAATTCAAAAGGTATAAAATACAATAACAAGTTGAGCCAGCTTGTCGTCTTCCAAACAACAGACATCGCAACCATCACCTAGGAGTCTTTGTCGTGACTGTTTGTTCTACAGTTCTGAAAACATTTGGCTGTCACCACCAGTAATATGCAACTTAATACCTGTGCATTGAAACGACTTGCACAGTAATCGTGATGATAGATAATTATGGCATTGTAATTTAATCCTCTGTATCAAATGAAGGGTAATGTCAAATGTCAGCATGGGTGGGGTGGTTTTACTGGTTCTGAGAAAAGAGTATCATCTTGACTTTTTTTTTTTTTATCGTTGTCAAATTCAGTGAGTCAATTGCCTGTCACTGGTGGTGGACCAGTAACCACTCAGTGAGCTGCACATCTTTTAATTAAAACAAACGTTTAGGGGTGTTTTAAGGACAGAATAGTGCATGCACAAACCGAGCATTGTTAAAGCCATACAGAGCTCCATTCTAAAGCTGCCAAATTCCACAAACACGCTCAATCGTCGAGTTTTCGGTGTCAAACACTCGTTTTCATGCTAGGCGATACAGAAAACGGGCTTAAAGTGTAAAATACAGAAACATTCCTTTAACTGGCCCATGTGTATGTGCTTTTCCTTTGCCCAGGGCCCTTCATATACGCAGACATCCTGGACTACAAGAACCTGCGGGAGATCGTGGTGAACAACCGCATCACCTGGCTGGTGCACTACAGCGCCCTCCTCAGTGCCGTCGGAGAGGCCAACGTCCCGCTGGCGCGTGCCGTTAACATTACCGGTGAGTGGACACACCGCACGGCCACAGGGCGTCGCTGGCGGTCAGAATCTAGACTCTAGAATCCAGGATGCGGAGATTCTTATATTTACATGGTTCAGAATATGCAGTGGATAGATAAGCGTGATTGATTAAGTCAGCACAGACCACATAAGGTCAGTGGTTATCTGGTCAGCTAATTTGTTAGCACACAAATGTAATGTTTGATAGTGTGCTGTATTTCCAGCTGCCTAAAATTTCTTAAATTTATTTGTTGCAGTGAAATTCTGTGATTTAAAAAGGGAACGAAGAAGCAACCATTGCGTAATACTTTCAGATGTGTTAAGAGAAGTGCACTACTTTTAGAGCAATCTTTCTTAACTCTTCTTCAATCCTATCTCTGGCAGGACTTCACAACATCCTGGACATTGCAGCAGAGCACGGGCTCCGTCTCTTCGTCCCCAGCACTATCGGTGCCTTCGGGCCCACCTCACCCCGCAACCCGACCCCTGACCTTTGCATACAGCGTCCCCGCACCATCTACGGTGTCTCCAAGGTCCACGCAGAGCTGATGGGAGAGGTGAGCTGGATGTCCCCATCGCACACTGCACAACGTAGAACAGCCTAGCACATCTCCTAGTGCCCAGACTTTTGCCTGTTGGAATTTTGGAGTTTGGAATGTGATCTGAATGCTTCTCTCTCATCACTCACTCTCTGTCTCTCGCCCACCCGCAGTACTACCACCACCGCTATGGCCTTGACTTCCGTTGCCTGCGCTACCCGGGAATCATCTCTGCAGATTCTCAGCCAGGGGGTGGCACGACAGGTAAGGCAGACCTGGGCCTGCCTGGGCCATGTGTGAACACCTTCCAAGCCCAGAACGTGGCCTCTGGATTTTTCCCTGTCACGCCATGACACCGTTGGGGGTGGGGGGGTGGAGGAGTGTGTAGGTGGTGAGGGTATTGCATAACTGAGAGGGGAACTTGGATGAGGGTGGCATTCCTGCTCTGTCCCTCACGTTAACTATTCTTAGCTCCCCCCTTGAAATTGATGATGATGTGTGTGGGATGGGTCCTCTCTCCACCAATGAGCTCGCTTCTCATGTGCCCTCTCAGACTGTGGTTTAGTGGGTGTGAACCTGATGAACTCTGCCAATGTTCTAGAATGTGTAGAGAAAAAATCCGGCATAACTGATTATTTAGTGATCATGATATGCCAGTCAAATGAAGATCAATGAAGCTCTCTTTTCCCTTAGAGCTTAGCTGTACCCACTGATAAAATATATCCCAGGTCTGTTCCCAGATCTGTCATTTAACTTAGAATGAAAGGATCTGGTACATGAAAAATTCATAACACATGCTGCCAGGACAGGTGTATGTCTGCTGAGTGCCAAGTCTTATTGCTGTGGTTCCATGTCCCTCCTCTTTGTAGACTACGCAGTTCAGATTTTCCACGACGCTATCAAGACCGGGAAGTTTGAGTGCAACCTGAACCCGGACACACGGCTGCCCATGATGTACATCGACGACTGCCTGCGGGCCACTCTGGAGGTCTTGGAGGCACCCGCAGACCTGCTCAGCATGCGCACGTACAACATCAACGCCATGAGCTTCACCCCAGACGAACTGGCGCAGGAGGTCCAGAAACAGCTGCCCGACCTGCAGGTCGAATACAACATCGATCACGTGCGACAGGCCATAGGTAAGAACTTTGTATGACACATTTTTCCCAAAGAATTGTATTTATTATTGTATTTTCATTGTACAGAACTTGATTTAATATATTAAAAGTACTCTAAAATGTCTCCTTGATGAGTTCTTGAAGGTTTTCAAGGAGCATTTGAAAAAAATCTTCAAATGCTTAAACTATAACCATTTCAACAGCTCCCTTCAACTATATTGAAGGGACCTACCCAAGTTATTAGGGGCCTTTCTCCAACTGACATTTTTTATCTTGTGTCTGTTCCTACTAGCTGACAGCTGGCCAATGAACTTCGACGACAGCAATGCTCGCAACGACTGGGGCTGGAAGCACGACTACGATCTACCGGAGCTCTGCCAGACTATGCTCAACTTCATCGGCGCAGAGACCCGCATGGCCCAAGCCAACTGAGCCTGCTCCAAAAGTCATTGAGACATGTACATAGTGTATAAAAACTGTTGGCTTTGGAGAGGAGAGAACTCTAGATCTGTAAATAGTATGTATCTCTCTCTGTCTCTCTCTCTCTCTCTCTCTTTCTCTGTCTTTCTCTGCTGCTTGGGAAAGCCCTGTTGTCTTACAGCACACTGATCAGTGTCAGATTCAGAAGGTTCCTTTCTTGGTTCTCTTGGCCCTTTAAAACGGGCACAAAAGACCTCATGCACCCCCACCACTACCACCACACACACACACACACACACACAAGAAGATCTGAGGAAGTGAATGTGTGTGTGTGTGTGTGTGTGTGTGTTGGGGGAAGACACATCTAACACAGTAAGAATGTACTTAGGTCATGAAATATACATGTGCAATTCAGGGATACAGTGAGCCAAATATGATTGTTACCGTGGTCAAGATGGATGTACCCATCGAAGGAATACTTTTTTAAGGGCTCTCTTTAATTTTTGTCATTTTCTTTTGATGATTTTTGTAAGCGTTATTATTTTTTTTGTATAGATAAATTATACAACACAGCTTAAATTGAAATTAATTGTGACATACCGTACAAACATATTTCTGTGATGAGGTCAAGGAAAATGACAACACTAATAATGATGTATCCTTGCTGAATAAGAAGTTACATAGCGACGTTTGTGGACGTACACTAGTATTCACTGAAGGTGACGGAAACATTTCTGAGCTACACTCACTATATTTGCTCGTGTCTGCCTGTCATTTGTTCTTCTGCTTCTATTTATTTGGTCTGGCACTGTATGGCCAGAATGTGTATAGGCTGACTGATCAGCCAGCTTTGCACCATAGATATGTCTGAAAATCAAACAAATCTTTTCCATTATTTTTTCTGAGGGGTAACATTACCACAGATCTATCTACTGTCTAGATCTAACTGTCTACACAACACAATTCCCTCAGTGGGGACAGTAACTCTTTCAGGAGCTATATTGAAATGGATGAATAAGCCATTTTTATTTTTTTAAAGTTCAGTTTTGTTAAATTGTTTTTATTTGGAGAGCATTGGACATGTTCCAGTCTTTTGTCTTGACAAACCTGCTATCTTATTAAAACCTTTTTTCCAAGTATTTTCAGTTGTATGACTTTATTGCCATATTGGTGTTTTTTCCCGTGGTAATATTGTATATCCTGCACTACTAAACACAAATTAAACATTTTTGATCATACGCCAACTCAACGCATTTAGATGAATACAGAGACAGTTTCTCAAGTTCCCTTAAACTACAAACACAAGGCACTATCTCAAGTACACTTGGGAGATCTGGGCTATTACCAGGCCACAAATGAATAATGTTCAGAATCATAAGTTGGTGAAATTTCACCATGTGATGGGTTTTTCCATGATCCTAGCACATATGCTACAGTTATTCTTACCATTTTAAAGAGTAATATCTTTTTATAGGCATGATTGGGACAGGCTAAGGTTTCGCATTAGATGAAAAAGGTACCTTGCCAATTCAATAAATATTCAGTCATTTCAGATGTTTAATAAACAACACAGACAGACAACAGTCACCCAATTAGAGATCTGAAAGATACCGTAACCACAATGTTTTTCTGGTGAAAATCCAGCATCTGCTCAAATCAGTTTTACTGGATTTAAGCCAAATGCTTGACTTTCAAATCCAGGTTGGTAATTATTTGTTTAAGCAGGCTCCTTTCCTGTTTAAGTTGGCAGTCTGCTAGGTAGGCTGTAATACACCTCCCTGATAAAACAATCTAAAGTGAAAACCTCAGCTGCACTGAGTAGTGATAGCGATTGTTGGCTGCCCATGTTTTTGTGGAATAACATTACGCAACATATAAATGTATACTCTTCTTTTCAAGATTGGGCTGCGCCTGTGTCCACTCCAGCCACCATCCGAGACTAATTTAAGAACTAACCTTCCTGGTTCAGATATTACATTATGTAAGCTGTAAGGAATCGCTGCCAAACTAAATGCAGCCTGGGTCTTGTGATAGAAGATTCATGGCACATATCCACGGCACCTTTTAACTCAAAGAGTAAACACAAGCGTCACTGGCTCGGCTCCGTCGCATTCGCTGCCAAGAGCAGCAAAGACTGTTCTTGGCTCATGGCTGAAAAAATGTAAACGTGGAGCCCTAACGACAAATCGGGACGGGACACAGTGAAGGGGTCAGTGAGATGGCCAATAGAAGGCCATGCAACTGGAGAAGAGGAGTCACATTGGTAATGTGAGATCGATCACTGTCAGCTAGAATGCAGGGCAGGGACAACTTTCACTTGAGAAGGAGGTGTTCCAACCAACCAACACGCCGCTTTATGTAATACCAGTTATGACACAAGAGAGGTCAGAGGTCAAGTGAAATATACAGCATGCCCACGGAGGAGTGGCATCACGTGGCATTTGTGGACATTTGTGGAGCTCATCAGTGACTGTTTTAGCTTTATTCACCGAGACAAAAACAACGTCAAAATAAAGCGCAGGTTTTCATAAGGAAGAACTGATTTCACATGCATAATGATTATTGACAAACATGCGACATTCTTCATCAGACATCAAGACTGATTTTAGGTGCACATATTTATCAGAAAACAGTACAAATTTGAACACACAGAAAAAACAGAGAGAGAGAGAGTTGTTCTCTGAATGTCAGGATACACGCAAAAACAGACAGAAACAGAGAAAGTAAGAAAGAGAGATTGATAGAGAGAGAAACAGAGAGAGCAAGAGATTGTTACTTGCTGGGTAACCTTGAAATGTTTTGTCAGGTTGAGCCTGGTACAGTGGGAAGACCAAAACATGCCAAGATAGCAATGCTCAGACATCATATATAACACATGGTTACACAATACATGCATTAGAATAAACAACACATAATAAATGTATGAGAGACAGGCACTAGTAGTGCGTTCATGTGGCTGGGAAGTGGGAAAGTTCCCACTTCTAAACTCCCTATTTCTGAAGTGAGAGCATTCACTACGTTGAGTGACATCAAAACATTCTCCTGGGAGCTCTCCCAAAGCCCCCACTTCAAACTGGGAAGTTACGTGTGTATATGTGTGTGTGTGTGTGTGTGTGTGTGTGTGTGTGTGTGTGTGCATGTGCGTGTGCGGTGTGCGGTGTGCGGTGTGCGGTGTGCGTGTGCGTGTGTGTGTGAAAGAGGAGGTGTGGTGGAGGGGAGGCCTACAGCTAAGCAGTCAAAATAAACCAACTCCCACCCTCCAACCACCACCATTATTGAAACACACATGTTAGCTCTCTCTCTCTCTCTCTCTCTCTCTCTCCTCAGGTCTGGTTGTGGGGTACAGGAAGCACATGGACAGGCGATCAGTCACGGTATGTGTTGTGCTTCGTTGTGGGATGGGCACTGTTATGCAATTCCATCTCGCTTGCACACCCATCCACCAACCCGCCCACACACACACACACACACACACACACATGCATACTCTACATGCATAAACAAACACGTCTTCTTACGTAGTCCTTACCACTCCCGTGACCATTGGGGGAGGTGGCTATAGTATGTTTTCACTGCTCCTCTTCACTTTCCTCTCCCGCGTCTCCCCCCCCCACCCCCCTCTCTCTCTCTCTCTCTCTCTCTCTTTTTCTCTCCCTCTCTCTCTCTCTCCTTCTCTCCATGTCCTTAAATCAAGGGTAATGGCTGAGTGGTATTGAGCGGACCCTGTGTGCTAGGACATGCCAAAACACTCTGCTCTGCAGCTGTTATTCACATGGTAACGGGTTGCCATGAGAACACAAGAACACGGTTGCCTTTCTTCCCCCACAAAATGGACAATGTGAATGTCGAGCTGCGCTTCGTGGATCATGTAAACTACAGTATATAGAGTATGTTCACTGAGACTTAGTAGTGTGTACACAATAGGATGGGTCAAATGTATCCATGCATATAAACATCAAGATTTTTCTCCTCGTCTTTTCTATTCTCTTCGTTAATGATTGCCCATAAATATTGACTAACTGAGCTTGCAAGATCCCCATTGGTTTTTAACACTTCTTCTGGCTCATAGCTCTCTGCATGTCATCCAGTGTGGTCCAAGCAGACAGAAGACATATGTCTTTATATGCCTCTATGTCTTCCAGTGTGGTCAAACAACATAACTCTCTCACCCATCCTCTACAATCAGCAAGCATAGGAATTCAATAGAAAAGGCAGCAATCAATTAACACAGTGGCCTCAATAATGGCACAGGTTACTCCATCACCTTTAGCTACGTATCACCAAGGGCAGCTCTTGACCTTATCAACACCTACTACTGCAGTATCACATGAAAGTGATATTATGCTCCTTTTTAAAGAGTATTTTCAAGTATTTTATTTTGAAACATGGTGTGACTATTGTAGTTTATTTTTTGATGCACTTACAATTAAGGTATTTGATATTTAAATTTAAACTTTTGATGCATTTTTACCCATCATTGCTACTCTCTGGGGTCATATTTAAAGTCATGCCCCCCTCATATAGTATAGCACTAGCTGCCAGGCTGTTTTAACTGTTGGGTACAGCAACTCCTAGGTGACTGATTGTTTTCGCTTTTCTCGTACAGACAGCACTCAGTGACTTTGAGAAACAGAGATCTATTAGCCTGGCTATCACCAGGCCAAGCTCAATCTTTTGAGATTGAACATCAGTCTGGGGGCCGATCAATGATTAAATGACTCGCTTGGATAGTTGCTTGGACGCTTGGATTGTCCCTCAACCAATCAGACCAACGATCCAGGAGCGCCAGGTAGATAAGCAACTATTAGCCGTGGATTACAGTATATTGATTTTGCACATTTTCTTCAGGTTAATACACAGGGCCAGTTATATGGTTGTTTCTTTTAACTTGCATAAAACACTGTATACGGTACACAATGCGGTTAATACACAGGAAATTACTGTACTGCACAGCTTTTCTGTGCTGTCCCAATATGATGATGCTTTCAGGAAATGCTGGTAAAATTGAACTGCTTAGGATTCTGATGATGTCTGGAAGCCCGGTGTATGGGATTCTTTGGCACAGTTTTCATGGAGCAAAACAGCATCACAGCCTGACCATTGTAGTGTCAAGCCAGACACCTCCCCCTAATCATTTTGCCAAAAGTGTAGAGGCGCCGGGAGGCTCAGGCAAACAGAAGTAATGTAATTGCTTCGCCCCATTTGTCAGACGACTCCGTGGATACCCACCGGTCATTTCAATGATTATATAATCCTTTATGTCCTCACACTGAAACTTTAGCAGTTTGGTGACTGAGGTTGGTATTTATCAGTTACAATGACATGAGTGAGCCCCCTTTGACTGAACAGGACAAAGGAATGGATAAAAGAGAAAAAACCCAGTGACAGAAAGGAAGGAAGGAAGAAAGAAAAACAAAATGAAAGAACGTCTGATTTGAGAGCTTGTGTGGAATGGTGAACTTGATGCATTTAATAGACATCTTTAAAACCAAAGTGGCCCGGTGTTTCACAGATCAAATGATGTTCTTATGATTCTGACCTCTGAAGCTTGTTATAACAACTGACTACACTGGCACGTGTATCTACGCTCGACAGGGGTGTCTAATGGTCTACCATGTATAAAAAGGACATTTAACTGAAAAGATGCTGCTTCAGCAGAACTGCTGCAGATTTCCTTTGAAAACACTTTATCATCAAAGGTGTTAGGACATATGATAAGCACAGCCGTGTAACTGGGACAGTGGCAGCTCTGGTGCCTACTTCAACACACTATCTGGATGCAAGACAAATATTTTGCACTGATCTACACACAAGCGAGCCAACACCACCCGCTCCCTAGATAGCTGTTTGTGCAATAGGCCTATCGTTCTCAAGGTTGAAGTCGGTCACCCTATTGTGGGACCATAATTTCAGAGCAAATACAAAGAGCGCTGTTCCTTTACTCAGTAATCACCTGGTACATGGTGATATTAGATATCCTCTATTATTATATTGTCTAATGGTTGCTGAATGGTTTGTATGGAAACACGCATTATGTGCCATTCATTGTTATACAGTGCCTATAGAAAGTCATCATACCCTTTTGAAATAGTTACTTTTTTTGTCTTACAGCCTGAAATCAAAACCCATTTTAAAAAAAATCTTTTCCAGTTTTATTAACAAATTTAGCTGTGCAACATCAAAATAATGAAAAAAAAGTAAACAGTTCTGAAAATTAATAAAAAATGAAAAACTAGAATAACAGGGTTGGAAAAGTCATCATACCCCTGACTTAATACTTTGTAAAGCTTCCTTTTGCTTTCATTACAGCCATCAATCTGTTTGGATATGTCTCTATTATAGCTTTGCACACCTAGATAGGGGAATATTTGCCCAATTTTCCGTACAGAAATGTTAAAATTTAGTCAAATTCTGTAGGGAATGGCGATGGACTGCTCTCTTCAAGTCAATCCACATATTTTCTATAGTATTTAAGTCAGGGCTCTGACTTTGCCACTCAAGGATATTCACCATCCTATCCTTAAGCCACTGCTTTGTTCTTTTGGCAGTATGTTTAGGATTATTGTCGTGTTGGAAGGCGAATGACCTCCCCATCCTCAGCTGTCTAGGAGAGGGACGCAGGTTTTCCTTAAGAATGTGGGTGTACTTGGCAGCATCCATTTTCCCTTCTATCCTGACCAATTGCCCAGTTCCCGCTGAAAAGAAACATCCCCACAACATAATGTTGCCCCCACCATGCTTCACACTAGGTATGGTGTGTTTTGGGTGGTGTACTGTGTTGGATTTCGCCAAACATTGCGCTTGGAGTTCAGTGCAAAAACACATCTGGAATATTCTGCTACCATGTGGAAAAAGCTTATATGGTCAGATGAGACTAAGATCGAACTTTTTGGAGACTAGAATTGAAGTTTTTGGACTGAGCTCCAGGCGCTAACCAAACACAGTATACACACCCAAACACACCCAAAACACACCATACCTACTTTGAAGCATGGTGGGGGCAACATTATGTTTTGGGGATGTTTCTCTTCAGCGGGGACTGGGCAATTGGTCAGGGTAGAAGGGAAAATGGATGCTGCCAAGTACACCAAAATTCTTGAGGAAAACCTGCGTCCCTCTCCTAGACAGCTGAGGATGGGGAGGTCATTCGCCTTCCAACACGACAAAAATCCTAAACATACTGCCAAAAGAACAAAGCAGTGGCTTAAGGATAGGATGGTGAATATCCTTGAGTGGCAAAGTCAGAGCCCTGACTTAAATCCTATAGAAAATATGTGGATTGACTTGAAGAGAGCAGTCCATCGCCATTCCCTACAGAATTTGACTAAATTTTAACATTTCTGCACGGAAAATTGGGCAAATATTCCCCTATCTAGGTGTGCAAAGCTATAATAGAGACATATCCAAACAGATTGATGGCTGTAATGAAAGCAAAAGGAAGCTTTACAAAGTATTAAGTCAGGGGTATGATGACTTTTCCAACCCTGTTATTCTAGTTTTTCATTTTTTATTAATTTTCAGAACTGTTTACTTTTTTTTCATTATTTTGATGTTGTACAGCTACATTTGTAAATAAAACTGGAAAAGATTTCTTTTAAAATGGGTTTTGATTTCAGGCTGTAAGACAAAAAAAGTAACTATTTCAAAAGGGTATGATAACTTTCTATAGGCACTGTATGTGCCATTCATAAAAGTAAAAGGAGGTCCATGTGTGAGACGCTTGATCTATATCGAGTATTTCAATATGAACTTTCTGAAACAGCCAGAGTGTTTGATCGACGTTCAAGCAAAATGTCAACGAAAGTAGGGTTGGTAAAGACAGAATATCCCCACGGCTGAGATTCGCCGTCAGACACAAGGCTGAAGGCAGAGTATCATTCAGTGTTTTTTTCTTATTTGCCTCTTATCCAATGAGAAAATGATAAATTGTTTTGCCGTGTAACTGTTGAATTATAATAATGTAATAGCCTATGTTTATAAAAGGCTTATTGTAGTACCTAAAATTAATTTCTAAGAACTACACAGTGAACTTCTTCAGGCCTTTTAAGGAATAGGCCTACTTAACTATGATGTGCCATTAAAATTGTTCAAAGATGGTGAGAAAGGCAGTCCAAAAATAAATTCATGACTGAATTAATTATGCAACACAGGATTACAGATAGGATGCATTTGGGGATGGTTTATTGTTTTGTCTTAGACCGCATTTTGTACTAGGCTATAAATGACACCTTAGTCATCATTGTGCAGATGACTTCAGTTTCCAACACAGGTAAAGTCAAGACAACACTTCTCAATTCATTAACCTCTCGAAGCAAGGCCATGATGTGTAGCCTATTTGAGGGAGACACATCCGTATGATTTGGGCTCTGCATTAATTTAGGGCGCTACAATGATACTACACCGCCCCCTGGTGTTTTTACATATGACTTCGGATCAGCAACAACCTATTTCTCATATTCATTTAATCATCAGATATATTTCTCATTGGTAGAAATCTAATATCTATAATGTAAAAATAAAATGCGAAATTACCACCCGTCTCCTCTTTGGTAAGAATTATGTTAAAGTTTATTTGTATACAGGCAAAGCCAAGGGCACCGTCGTGCATCGCCTCATGTGTTCAAGGACCTCAAGATGGCCATGCTGGCAGAACGTGAGTTTTATATCTGTATAATAGATAGATAGATATATAGATTAGATATACGTATAACAAAATGTAACATTATAGTGTCTCACATAGAGATAGAATGTGGGTGTAATTTTGAAATATGTACTTTTTAAAATCAATTGACATATCCCGACCACGACTGAAACACGTTCTTGGGTCAGCTAGTCAGCTAGCACGCTAGCTAGTTCTGCCTATAGCAGAACTTTTTTTCTACAGTAACTTAATGGTTTTAAATGTTGGTAAATTCCCTGACCGACCTGAAAGCGTTGTTGCATGGACATCGTCGTTGCTCTGTTTTTAACTTCAGATACATATGTAAACAAATAGGCCTAGCTACATTCTAACCTCAATGTGTCAACAGCTCGCAGAAAGCAGAAATGGTCTGTGGATCCCAGGAACAGCGCCTGGAGTAAGGATGACTCCAAATTCGGCCAGAAGATGCTGGAGCGAATGGGCTGGTCCAAAGGCAAGGTAGGCTTTATACCGCACAGCCTCCTCAAACTCGTATATGATATGTAGAACAATGTGTATGCTTACCAGTTGCTTAATGTTTTGACAACCCACGTGTCAGTGACAGTGCGTGACAGTTAGTGTGATGCCGCTCTGATGTGATGGCAACATAAGCGGGGAGTGCAATTGCCTTTCTCTTGTGTTTTTTTAGGGACTGGGAAAAACCGAGCAGGGATCCACCGAACACATCAAGGTGAAAGTAAAAAACAACAGCCTTGGTCTGGGCACCAGCACCAGTAATGAGGTAAGATCTAAGATGTTAGTCACTCACATAAGTAAACCTTTCGTTAAAGGTGCAGTCTGTGGTTGTACACGATTTCAACTCCATTTTTTGTACCATTCAGCAGTAATGTTTGTCCCCAGGATTGTTAGCTGCCCATCCATGAGTAGGGTACTCTGTAACAAAACCTAGTCTCTATAGTCAGTCCAGGCTCCTAAAACTGGAAACAAGCAAAGTAGGGGCAGCCTGTACCCCAAACTAGAGTGACCAGACGTGTCGAACAATTTGTGACAGTCACAAAATACAAGCAGTTGTCCCAAATCTCTAATCCTGCCCTAATTGTCCCGAAAATGATAGCCTATAGCAGTCTCGAGTAGCCTATAGTTATTGTCTGATACATTAAAAACTATTCATTCAAGGTTGGCTGCTCATTGCATGTATCTTTAGAAAAATATGTGTGCAGCATAGCCTACTCGCTCAAATTGATAATAAGCTCATTTTAATTCATTGTTGACATGGAGGCTCAGGCAGCTAAACATGCAGCTAAAAGAAGCACAAACGAGTGCGCAAGTCGCAACCGCGAGGACAGGGAAAGTGGAAGCAGCCACGAGAAGTGATTGGTCGTATAAAATGAAAATTTCTGATGCCTGGCTCACACAAAGTTACAACAACACATTCATTATGTTTCTTTAATGACTGACAGTTTAGTTGAGGCTAGAGGCCTAAATAAAAATAATTTTGGCTTTAAGTAGCCTAGGCTAGGCCTATTAGCGTTGCAACAAGTCTTATGGAAAGAATTGACTACACGCACTGTTAAAGCGCTATGAGTTGGCATTCTCATCTGGTCACCCTACCCCAAACAAAAACAAAACCATGATTGGAGGTGCTCTACTAATACTGCAGGGAGTGGTAAGCTACCCCTGGTTTGTGTTCTTTGGTCTTTGCTTAAAATATACTGCATATTGTTTTGGACCAAAGTGTCTGCTAATAAATATTACAAACAAACAAAGTGACTTCCTTCACAATTGCTGACTGCAACTGAAAATAGTGTTAAGTGAACGCGTGAAGCTGACAATCCTTGTGGGTTATTTATGTTGCATGTGTTGTTGTAGGATAATTGGATTGCACATCAGGACGATTTCAATCAGCTTCTGGCAGATCTCAACAACTGTCATGGCCAGGACACCAAAGGTAATTAATGTGACACAAATGCTTATGTCTCTGCTATCTTCATATAAAGATAACAAATTGTTGATCTCTACATCCATGTTGTAGATTCATACACTAGGTGGTGCTGTTGCACCTTTTAACATTCACTGAGATTCCTTGAACATTTGTGTGTTTCTGGCAAAGTGCGAGAATGACATAAGGACCTATTATTATTTATACTAATTCAACTATTCAACATAATGCCCCTTTCATTTATCCATTAAGACTATGAGGACAACTTCTTTAGTGGATAGAGGGATGATGTAGTTATACTTATACCTATGGCTACTGATAATTCAGTGTGTGTTTTTTATTTGAAATCTTTAATTGAATAGGTATTAAGCAATGTCATCACTTTGTTGTGTGAATAGCAGAACCTGCACAGGAGGAGAAACAGAAACAGGAGAACTTCAGCCTGGAGCAGAAGTCCAAGTCGTCCAGGAAGAGGGTCCACTACATGAAGTTCACTAAAGGTGAGTGTGACATTGTGAAGTGCTTCTTGGACTTCCCCAAGAGAGAGGTGTGTGTGTGTGTGTGTGTGTGTGTGTGTGTGTGTGTGTGTGACCTCCAATTCTATTGCTATCAGTGATGTAGTAACTACCTGAACCATGATGCTCATGAGCATGTGACTGAGGTTCACATGTTCTGTGCTGGAATTCCGGCGTGGGTCCGGGCTCTGAAGATCTAAAAATAGATAATTACGCGTAACCGTCAGGTACATTTCTGATGGCTTCAGGCACAGATGTTTTCCTACCTATAGGACCCGATACTGTTGTGCAGTGACACATTAGCTGTCATGATGACAAAGGGTAGAATATGGCAGCAGTCCTGTGTTGCATGATCATTTGAAGCACCTCCATGATTTTTCAGATATTGTGTAGATAAGTCGCATGAAAGTATTAAAACATGTCATTGGGAATCATGATGATGAAATTCCTCAAATCTCTGTTATGCTCTTGATCGTACCCATTAAGTTAATGATTAGTTTAATATCAAACAGAGGAATTCAGTGAAAACGTTGTGCTTTTCCATCTATCAGCAGTGCTTGCTTGTAGGTGGTGTTGCAAAAGCTTTCAGTGAACCCGTGGATATCCTCCTTTTGGTTTCCAGCGGTTGGTCTGCTGCTCCACTGTAACCATGGCGTTCTTCGGCCATGGGTCAGAGCTCTCCGGTCAGCTTAACCGCTGACCTGAGACGGAGCTGGGGAGTTGAGTGGGCTCTCGCCGGGTCATTTGCTTTCATGCTCCTGAATGAGGCAGTAGGCAGGTCATATGCTCTTGACCAGGTGGATTAGGTCACTTACGGCAAATGGAGTTGACTAATATATAGGGAGTTGAGGGGGCTCTCACCCGGTCATTTGCTTTCATGCTCCTGAATGAGGTAGTAGGCAGGTCATATGCTCTTGACCAGGTGGACTAGGTCACTTACGGCAAGTGGAGTTGACTAATATATGGGAATACCGCCATGTTTTAATTACCTGAGTCATGCAGATCAGAGACTTTCAGTTGTGTCTACAAAAGCTCCAGACTTCCAGACAGCTCCTCGCTGTGGTCACTGATACCATCTCTCCCTGTGGTTATCATGAACAAAAACACTTGATGTTGCTTCACGTTGCCGAGCTGTTTTTCCACAGCGGTATGGAATGTGGGGGAAAGTGTGCTTGTCCCTTATCACACCCGGTAAGGACACAACCACCAAAAGAAAAAAAAGAAAAAAGAAAAAGGCCGCGTTTAAAAGCACTACTTCCTGTTTCCTGCGCGGGCCGAGGACGGTCGCTTTTTGGGTGCACGAAATGGCCTCAATCACCGCCTGATGGGCCTCGGAGATAGGGACCAGACGCTCCCCGTCAACGACATCTCCCCCTTTCGCCTTGATTTTTTTGTGATCTTAATTTAGCAGGCCAGAGGAAAAGCTCTGTGCGTCTCTGTGAGTGTGAGAGAGAGAGGAGAGGGGCTTTTGAGTGGATGGGGATTGTGTGTGTGTGTGTGTGTGTGTGTGTGTGTGGTGGATAGGATGGATGCTCCCTGACCCAAACTTCACGCTGGGTGGGAGAGGTGGGATGGCTTTGTCCCCAGACAACCCCGCTGAACCCGGCTCCGTGACCTCAGCTCAACTCCTCGGACACCTCCGCCTCACTTGCATGAAGTGAACTCTGTTTTCCCACGTAGGAATAGGATATAACAGTTGTGAGGAAGATAAATCCTCCAATCCACTTGCCTTATGCATGTTAAAAAGGCTTTTATTTAACCCCAGACCCCTAGGCTGTTAAGTAACTGTAGAGGATGCAGGCCTGCAGGGAGTCAATCCCATGCACGGAGTCAATCCTATGCCAGTATTTTACTTCACCAGTTGAGTGTTACTTTTCCAGTGTGTTTTCATCCCCACATTACATGTTGGGCTCAACAGAATTATTTCTTAATCTTTCCTTGTCTAACCATCTGTCTTTCTGTGTCTGTCTGTCTAACTGTCTTTCTGTCTCTGACTGGGGGTCTTGATGAGGATGTCAGAACATTGCTCTGATCTGTGGAGCTACACAGTTGCGCTGACTTGCGATCGGGACAAGTTCCACCGGGCGGAGTCACCTTGTCTTGTCTTGTCTTATCTTGCTGTGTATACTTTGCTGTCACCTCAACCACCACCACCACCACCGCCGCTGCGTCCTCTTCCCCCCTTCAGTGGCCGAGTCTGAGGGCGTATTCGTGGTATTGGATTTCTCCTGGTTACCAGCCATCGCTCTGCGACGCCGCAAGTTGTCCTTCCGTTGGCTTGCGCCTGCAATATCCGTCCCTGGGCGACGGTTGCCAGGTTAATGCGAGTAATGGATTTATCCAGGCTAAACCGGTTACATGTGAAGATGAAGAGGTTGCCAGTAGGCAGATGCTACTTATGCCTTGCTTTCTGTTACTGCCAAGGGTAGGTGATGGCATTGCTAGCTCTGTGTATGGTTTTTCCGAAGCAGACGGTAATCCTTCTCCAGTAAGCGGACTATCAGGGCTCCAGTTTGAGATGGCATTTCCATACCCATCAAATACCAGCTTTTGGGTCATGAGGTTAACATGTGCGTGATGCTTATTAGGACATGTATCAGAGATATACCCTTTATACTCAAAGGTAGAACAGAACATAGAACAGGAACTTTAGAAAGTGAATATAGTGCCCGTCCGTAGCCCTTCCACTTCCCACGTCAATGGGAACCTTGGTGACATTTGTTCAGTGTAATTAATGCACAAGTGAGGATGCTTATTTTTTGCATAAGAAAGTCCATTCTGTTGTTTCTAGCTCTTGCTTCTGATCTGATCCGGCCGTGGCTGACCCATGGCTTGATTGAGGGCCTCCCTGTCTCTGTGGAACGGCATGAGCCTTCCCAGAACCAGTCCTTTGCTCTTTCGTGTGTAAACCAGTAACCCATTTTTAATTGGCTGCCTATTCATCAACTGACAAACTGAGCAGAATATCAAGCACTCCCCTGCATCACGTGGCCTGTTTCGCTCCCTTTTCCAGGTGGTTCGTTCATCCACCCTTAGAAGTGTTGATGCCTCATCGTAACGGATACAGGCTAACTGTTACAGCATGTCCTAACGTTTGACTCCCATCAGTTCTTCCGTTAAACAAGATGGGACGGTTGCAAAATCTTTTGACAGCCACCGCTTTATTTGTCAACAATTTCCATGTCGTTTGGGAGCACGTTTGATCTTGGCCCTTTTTTTTCTTGGATGGCAGCCAATTAGTTTGTTGGTTGTCAGATTAGCTCGTCGATCTCCTGAAAGTCTCTGTGATTTTGCTAAGCTGGTTTGGCCCGCATTCAGTTGCGCCGGTTGCCATATCACCTGTCACCCTAACAACCATCACCCCTACCCCCACAGGTATCCCTTAACACCTGCCCTCCCTCGGCTCAGCAGTGCAGGGTAGGCCGGGGCCTTCCATTGGCCACCAGCCATTTATGCTGGCCTATTATGGAGTAGCGAAAGAGAGTAAGGGATAGGTGTTACTGGAATCTACATTTTGCTCACTCGTTAGTTCATCTGTTTATGTGTGAGAAGGTCAAGATTTCGCCCACACACAAACACACACTTACTCACCCACCCACACACACACACACCAATTTCTGGTTTGAGGTGTGTGTGTCGGTGTGTGTGTATGTGTGTCGGTGTGTGTGTGTGTGTGTGTCGGTGTGTGTGTGTGTGTGGTGGGGGGTGGGGTGTGATGTTGGAACTCCTTTGAGATCAATAGATAGTTTGCATGACCCAGGCTTTTTGTTTAGGCCACTTTGACCCTCCCTGGACAGCTTGGCTCTTTTTTCCCCTCCGTCTCCCACCTTCTTCTGGTGAGCTTGTAAGGCAGAGGCCGAGGCAAAGGCGCCCTTTGAAAAAACAGGCAGAAAAAAAGTGTGTGTGTGTGTGAGGAGGAGGGCTAGGCGGTGGTGGCGGGGGGGGCCTAGAAGCAATAAATAACCAAATGTTATCAGGAGCCGGGTTGAAGGAAGAGGATGCAGCTGGACGAGTGTGACTGGAGGTAGGGAGGCCGAGACGGACAGCCAGCCGCTCCTGGAGCCTTTGAGGGTCTGGAAAAAAAAAGAAAAGAAAGAAAGAAAGAAAAATAAATAAATTGGGAGTTGAGGTGGAGCCCTCTCTTGCTCCGTTTGTTTTTCTTTTATTGGCTGTTTTATCCCCCCCCATCCCCAAAAGCTACCTCAGTGGCAGTGGCAGCACAGAACACTGCCCCCCCCCCCCCCCCGACCCCTCACCTCCACCCACAGTGTTTCTGCTGCTTCTCCAACACCTTTCCTCTCGGCCCAAGTTCAAAACAACTGCCTACTTCAGTTATGTCTCATTTGTTTAGATTGAGGCCTTCCCTCCATCAATCAGCAACTGGCATGTGAGCGTTGAAGCAATCAACAGCTGACAACACTGGCGTGTTTCTTCATCGAGTTTCTGCCAGACTTTATTATAGAAAGATCTAGAAACGCGCGGGAGATTTATAATCAAGTTAATCAAGGCCAGAATGTTTTGTTTTTTTTTCTTTGGGAAGAGTGTTGTGAAAGCTTTGTGTTTTTTTCTGTTGTTGTTTATAAAGTCTTTTGTTTCTCTTTCAGGAAAAGACCTATCGAGTCGCAGTGAAACTGACCTGGCATGCATCTTTGGGAAGAGGTCAAAGCCATCAAGAGACCAAGATGAGGTACGTGACATTGGCACCGTGTACAAAACTAAAAAAAGGAAGGGAAACACTTTGAAACACTCCAAAGCACTCCCTGAAAACCACCCTCCCTCTTCGCTGTGGAAAGTGGCGTCTTTTGGAAGCCAAAACTCCAGAGCTGGGCACCGTTGAGCTCCTTAGTTGGGTATAATCTACGGTGGGGGTGAGAGGGCAAACAGGAGTTGGAAGTAATGACTGCTTGCTACACACATACACACACACACACACACATAGACTTACACTCTTAACATACCCTCACAAACATACACACACCCATACACTCTTAACATACCTTCACACACACACACACACACACACACACACACACACACACACCTATCCTCACCCACCTTGGCTCTGCAGTAAGCAAGGCTGGCTGATTCTGGTGAGGTCACGTGATGACGTCCTGCGGTCACCCGATTAGCCGTGTCATAGCGTGCATCGCCTCACCCCAGCACAGGCCAAAGCGGCAGAGAGAGAGAGGGAGAGGGAGAGAGAGAGAGAGAGAGAGAGGGAGAGAGAGAGAGAGAGGGAGAGAGAGAGAGCACTCCAAATCCTGTTAAAGGATTAGCCCTGCTCTCCCTCCCTCAGTCTTTCCTTCCCTCTCTCTCTCCCTCTCTCCCTCCCTCTCTCTCTCTCTATCCCTCCCTCCCTCCAGCTTGAACCTCCTCCCCCTCTTTCCATCTCTGCCTCCTGAGCTGTTTCTCAGAGCAACAGTCATATCAGGTAATGTTCCGTCGAGGCCCAATCTCGACGAAGACATAACGCCTCGGGGTGTAATAAGCGCTTAAGTCTGGCCCCTGTGAGTTCATGATGACTCTGGGGAAAAAAAAAAAAAAAAAAAAATCCCCGGAAGATTTGCTTTGAAACTTTTCCGAAAAGGTTGCCACAGTAAAATCATCAGTCCTGGAGGGGACAGGTTGACGGCGTCGGATTTAGTCGTGACCGTTTCACCGCGGTGCCAACAGAGGGCCTAGCAGACGACAGCAGTTGACTGCTCAGATGGTCAAAACGCTGGTATGGCCCTTAGGTGGTGACTGAGGCCTCTCTCTTGGCTTACTGCAGGGGTGTGCTTGTGGTGTTGTTTAAAAAAAAAAAAAAAAAAAATTAAGTATATTTTGGGGCTTTTTATGCCTTTAATGATAGAGACAGTGGAGAATCGACAGGATGTGAATGGGAGAGAGAGCAGGGGTGGGAGCCGGAAAGGACCAGGGGGCGTGAATCGAACCCGGGTCGCCGGCGTACGATGCAGGTGCCCCAGCCAGTCGCGCCACAGCTGGAGCCGTGCTTGTATTGTTTTAATTCCAGCGAAGGCATTTTTCTCAAGACTGTCAGGGCGGTAGTTTTCTCTTTGCGGTTTGATTTGGCACGTATTGTCATCACTCATGGCTGTGTGGCTTTGGCATGACTGCGCTGCAGTAAAGACGTTCACGTCTCGGGCAATCTCCCGCCACCTTTTTAGTGTTGTTTTTCGCGCTCCCATTCAAGTCATTCCAGTCGGTGCCTTCTGTATGTGGTCGTAAACAGTACTTACCCCGCGATGAAAGACTGTCATCTCTCTTGCCCCCTTCACGTCCTACCAACCCACCTTCAGTACGCTTAGCATTGTTTATGTTGGGGATGTTGCTAGGTGCTCGGGTGGATGTTTCGGTTTTCCGAGAGCAGGTCAGTGATTTTGATATTTTTGGCAGTTGAAATGGAATTTCGATATGCCCAAGCGAGTGTCATAGACGTGGTATATGGGTTATCTGTCTCCCGGTGTATTATATCTTGACAGTATGATTGACTCGTTAACGTGAACAGGATTTACCTGCTTCCCTAAAGCAAACACTGACGGCTACCATCACTAATTACTTACGCAGCAAGTATAGTAGTAAGAGGTCATGCAGAAAGAAATAAAAAAAACATCAGCAGCACACCCACATTGTTTTTGATGCTCGCATGTCCGTCATTAAGTTGTTTCAAGGCTTGTCAGTGACTCGTAGTCAGCGGCTTTTGCCGTGACAAAGTGACTGAACTCCTTTTGCCATTTGTAGTTCAGCGTGAACTTAGCGCCGTGTCTTCTCCTCCTACTCCGCCTCAGTGTCTCCCTCAAGTTGTTCAACCACCTGGGTGTCTTCCCCCCCCCCCCCCGATGGCCCAGGTGTGGTTGGCGGACTTCTGCCATTGGGCAGAATCCACGCATCCCATATCATGACGAGAGCAGACACCATGGCTCTGGTTCTCGGCTGTCCTTTTCTTGGACACTCGAGCTTAGGGGGGGCCACAGTGTTCAAAAACAGCCCCCTTCCACCCAAACACACACACACACTCGTGGTCCACGGGCCCATCGGACCACAATCACAATAGCCCCCCATTCTCCAGTCCCTGGCTTTAGGGAAGAAAGAATTGGAAATGCAGGTGGACTAATTTTTTCTTTCTTTTTTGTCCCTCTCCTCTCCACCCCCGGCTTTCTCTGACTCTCTTTTTTTTTCTGTGTGAGTGTGTGTGTGTGTGTGTGTGTGTGTCGTGGTTGTTGTCTTCCTCTCTCTCTCGCTGTTGTTTCGCCCGCTCTCTGGTGCTAATCGTTTTTGCCTGGCTTTATTATTGCGCGGCTCAGGAGGGACTTCATTGACCGGATCGAAAACCGATCTGAGCACAATCACAATGGGCTCCCCAGAGGCCCAGTGGCCCGGACCGCTGGCAGGACCAGCCAGAGAAAGGGCACTTAGACCAGGGGAGGAAAGAGAGGAGGAGCGGGGGTGGAGGGGTATTGTGTTTTGTGTTTTGTGTTTGAGTGAGTGTGAGTGTGTGTGTGAGTGAGAGAGAGAGAGAGAGAGTGAGTGAGCGAGCGAGAGTGTGAGAGGTGTTTGTGTGTGTGTGTGTGTGTGTGTGTGTGTGTGTACAGCAGTGATTGTGTTTGGAATGGATGTGTTTTTATGCGTGGGTGTGTAATTTGTGTGTGTGTTTGTGTTTTTTATGCGTGGGTGTGTAATTTGTGTGTTTTTGTGTATGTGTGACGCACACACACACATGCAGGCATGCACATGCTCACATTTGTATATGGCTCTCTGTGTGCATGTGTTTGTGTCGACAGACCAAGGTGGCCAGCTTCTTTGCTTATTACCGTGTGGCATCTTGAACTGAAACACTGCAACCACTGTGATGAATGTGGCTAATGTGGTTCCACGACTGTTCTCAAAAGTTAAGTCTTGACCCTCTTTAATGTCCATCATTTGGTAAGCTTTCTCGTGAAGTACACCGTTCTGCAGTTCTGTGGTTCCACGATCAGAACCAGACACTGGAAAGTGACCGTTGAAGTAGAGTCCGTTCCTCACTCTGGTCAGACTCGGTGCGGTGCCCAAGATAACTCTGTAGGTCCCTCGAGGACCAGCACCCCCTCCGGTCAGCTATTGTGCAGGCAGGCAGGTAGGTAGTGTTGTGTGCGTTCTCAGTACGACGTGAGACAGGCCTGAGTGTGTGTGTGTGTCCGTGTGTGTGTGTGTGTGCGTGCGTGCGTGCGTGCGTGCGTGCGCACTGGGGAGGTCTTGGCCGTCCTCGTTCCCACCTCCTTCACCAGGGGTTTCCTCCCTCCCGTGAGCTTCCTGCCAGCCTCTTATCTCTCGTCACAGTGCTCCCTGACACACACACACACACACACACAGACACACACACACACACACACACACACAAACACACAGGAGTACATACACAAAAACACACACACACACACACACACACACACACTGTCTCACGCATACAAGCACGAACATGCTCTCTCTGTTTGCCTCTCACGTAAAGGTACAGCACCAGTTCTCACACACACTCTCAGTCTCACACACGTTTAATACACACACATCTCCTCTCAGATACATCTACACACAAAAGTGATAAATAAGCACTGTTTTACACACACACACACACACACACACACACACACACACACGTTTAATGCACATACATCCCTCCTCAGATACACATACACGTAACATGATAAATAAGCTCTGTTTCTCACTCACTCAAACACACACACACACACACACACACACACACACACACTTTCTCCCATAACCACATTCTCCCAAATAGTCAAACATAAACTCTCTCACACGCACACATACCCCTCATCCATACTGCCCCAGCATACCCACAGCCCATCACCTCAAGGTTTGGAGGAGCAGGAACCCCCTTCTTGATCTCTCTCTCTCTCTCTCTCTCTCTCTCTCTCTCTCTCTCTCTCTCTCTCTCTCTCTCTCTCTCTCTTCTCTCTTTCTTTCTTTCTCCCTCTCTCTCTCTCGGTCTCTCTACCCCCCCACCCCCCTCCTCTCCGAGTCTCATACATGGCTGGCTCACGATCAAAGGCAGCGGTGTTTGTTTGGGCCCTGGGAGCAGATCAGGCCTCTGGCCTCTTCCTGTTCTCCTCTTCATCTTCAAGGTGATTACCAGCGCTTTGTTCATACCTGTACCAGACGATCAAAAAAAAAAAACAACTAATGGGAAAAGGTGAAATCGGATTTTGTCTCAAGGTGTCTCGAGTGGAATCCTGGAGACCTAGTCGTCTTCAGCTTTCGAAATGGAATGGAATTAACCTTACCTGTACAGTTTAGGAACCAGGAAGTAATCATCACGCAATTCCCTCTTGATGAGGGAGGCATATAGGTTGTGGTGCCTTAGGAATCCAGCCCCCATGTTGTAGCTGCAGCAGCTGTCTGTCTACCTGAGCCTACCTGTGATCAGATCAGACACATACGTAAAAACACTAGATAGACTGTATGCACACTAGATATTCACACACGCTACATTCACACACACACAAATACTAGATAGACTGCACACACACTAGATACTGTACAGACTCTACATATACCCAAACTACACGCTTTCTAGATATTCACAACCCCACGTACTCGCAAGCAAACGCAGCAGCTGTCTGTCTGTGAACCTACCTGTGATCCATCACTGATATCTCCTCCCCTTCCTACGCACCTACACACACACACACACTTACACACTTACACACACGCATACACACACACACACGCGGACACACACGCGCGCACACACGCGGACACACACGCGGACACACACGCACACACGCACACACGCAGACACACGCGCACACACACGGACACACACGCGCACACACAGACACACACACACACACACACACACACACACATATACAAAGACACACACTCAGACACACACACCGACCTCTACCAGCCCCCCCTTACTATCATTACTCACTGGCCGACAGGACGAGTGCCCGCTGGTCACTGCTCCTAGCCGGGTCCGGCCCCGTCCTGCTGCTGGGGACTCACTCCCGGTCTGGCCAGCAGGGCGCGGCCTCCTGCTCACTGGGCCTGGACACCACATGCCCCCTGGGGGTCCCCGAAGTCTGAAGCCTCTCTCTCGTTCTCGCGCTCTCTCTCTCTCGCCCTCGGTCTCTCTCTCTCGTTCTTGCTCTCTCTCTCTCTTTCTCTCTCTCTCTCGTTCTCGCGCTCTCTCTCTCTCTCTCTCTCTCGTTCTCGCGCTCTCTCTCTCTCGCCCTCGGTCTCTCTCTCGTTCTTGCTCTCTCTCTCTCTCTCTCTCTTGGTCTCTCTCCCTTGCTTTTTCTTCTCTGTCGCTCTCTCTCTGCCTCTCTTTTGCTCCCTCTCTCTCTCTTTCTTTCTGTCTCTGTGTTGCACTGTTGTTACTGCGTCTCAGTTCCAGTGTTTGGTCTCTTGCCCCCCTCTCTCTCTGTGTCTCTCTCTCACACTCTCTCTCTCTATCTCTATCTCTATCTCTATCTATCTCTCCATCTCTTTCTCTATCTCACTCGCACCCTGTCTCTGTCTGTTCGGCTGCTTTATACACTCTTGCAGTTTCATTTTTCAGTGCTATCTGTTATACACATATTCTCTCTCTTTCTCTCTCTGTCTTTCTCTCTCCCTCTCTCTCTCTCTGTCGCTTCTCCTTAGGGGCTTTAGTTAGAGAGCTGCAGGGGTGGAGAAAGGTTTTGATTTATCACACACAACACACACACACACACGCGCACACACACGCGCGCACACACACACACACACACACACACACACACACACACACACATACACACACACGCTTTCTCTCTCTCTTTCCCCTCACCCCCCACCTCAATGCCCCACCACCACCACCCCCTATACACTCCTACACACTCCTCTCCTCTCCTCTCCTCTCCTCTCTCTCTCTCTCTCTCTCTCTCTCTCTCTCTCTCTCTCTCTCTCTCTCTCTCTCTCTCTCTCTCTCTCTCTCTCTCTCTCTCTCTCTCTCTCTCTCTCTCTCTCTCTCTCTCTCTCTCCGTGTCGTCGGCCCGGCAAGAAAGAGCCGACTTGGCTGGAACGAGTCTGTTAGGAAGGGGCCCGGGCATTAGCTGAAATAAACCCTCCTGCCGCCGGTGAAAAATGTCTTCTGATTGGCTAATTAATCAGTCAAAAGGGGAGCGTCGCGGCCCGCCACTTGAGGGACTGGCCGGGGCGAGCGCTCAGGGGCCCGCTGATGAATGGACTCCCGCCTGCTTCATACATCAACCAAACTTAGTCATTTTTTACCCACGGCTCGTCGTGTCAATGCTGGATCGCCTGTGTGTGTGTGTGTGTGTGTGTGTGTGTGTGTGTGTGTGTGTGTGTGTGTGTGTGCGTGTGTGCTTGTGTGCGTGTGTGTTTGTGTGTGTGTGTGCGCGTGTGATTTTTTTTTTTCCCTTTTCACTGACTCTCTTCCCGTTTGCCATTTCCTGTATTTGTGGATGCCTGTCAAACGTTTCAGTTCATTTGCAAGTTTGTAACAGTTTTGGCTTGACATTATACCATATACTTTTTTTTTTTTTCTTTGAAAGAATCTGTCTGAAATTGTATAAACATGTTCGAGTTAGGGGACATTTTTGTACTATTGTTTGTCTGGTGGACTGAAATTGGTTAGTTGAATTTCAATTATTTTTCCCCTTCTCCCTAAAACAACATGCTCCTTGACATCCCATTAATTTTGAGAAGCAGTTTACAGAGACTTACCTGACCATAGAGAACAGTACAGGAACCTGTTGCTCATTGATTTGCCAATTAGAATGCCAAGTCAACCCAATCCAGCATGGCATATGCAACCGTAGATCTTCTTGCAAATTAATATTTCCCATCTGTATGCATGAACTCAAGCACAGTCACATACACACTCACACAAGTAAAAGTTCAGATGAAGTACTAATACTTCATATTATAATAATACTCAATGACATAAGTTAATGTTGTATTTATTGTGTTATAATTAATGGATGAAAAACATCCTTTTAAAAGGGCAGAACGCAAAGGAGGCATTTGGCCTTTATCGTGCGCTCCTTCCAGACATTCCGCTTTGATCTTTTTCACGTTATGTGTTACTGAATGATTCAGTGTTCACTTAAATCCCATTAGCTAGGTGTGTTTTTTTTTCAGAGTAATTTCCACACAATACTCACAGAACGGTCCAGCGGATGGTCCTCTCCAGACCTGGACCAGCTTTAAGGGGCTCCATCGGAGCACCCCCCAGAATCTCAGACCATCCCCTCCCTCCAACACTCTCCCTCTCAGGCTTCCAACACAACCCCACTGCGCCGCGTCGCGCCG
Source organism: Sardina pilchardus (assembly GCF_963854185.1). NCBI lineage: Eukaryota > Metazoa > Chordata > Actinopteri > Clupeiformes > Clupeidae > Sardina > Sardina pilchardus. The sequence continues at coordinate 18,604,997 of NC_085005.1, forward strand.
TATCACGCCGTGTCGTGTGGTGTCGTGCCGTGCCCTGCCCAGGGTTTGGCACGACCCCCAGCGCCCTCTCCCACTCCCACAGCCACTAGAGCCACAAAGAGCCCGGGCACCTGTGGCCCTGCGTCCACCCACGGCCGCCCACATGAAGGATGGCACGTCAGGGGCCAGCCGCACTGCACTGCTGCTGCTACGGAGACATATGGGGGGAGGGGGGGGAGAGTCCCCCTCTCCTCCTAACCACCGTCAGCACTAAAATTTGTGTGTGTGTGTGTGTGTGTGTGTGTGTGTGTGTGTGTGTGTGTGTGTGTGTGTGTGTGTGTGTGTGTGTGTGTGTGTGTGTGTGTGTGTGTGTGTGTGTGTGTGTGTGTGTGTGAGGGGTTGTAATTGACCATAGGCCTACTACCACCACTCGACATGTGGCAGAGGTGTTTGGGGCTGATTTGGTTGGGGTTGGAGGTAATCACGGAGTTTGAGGTTTGTGTGTGTGGGAGTGGATGGATGGATGCTCGCTGGTGGAGAAGACGCTTGGGTGTCTGGTCGTCGTCCGGGTGGGACTGAATATCTGCTGATGATGCAAAACCGACCTACCCCCCCCGCCCAGGGTTTGGAACCGATATATTAGAATAGGGTAGAATCAATGAGAAACCGAAAACTGGAAACGGGACTGGTAAAAAAATATATGAAAACATTCTGAAATCAATTTCTTTTGATTGTTTTGAATTGAGTTTTGCCCAATAATTCGCTACCTCAATGGTAATTTATTATAGCAAAAAAAAGACAAGTTAACACACTTATTTTCAAACTGTCCAAAACAACATGGCCCAGCAGTTATTTTAGATAGCTGCTCTAGGTGATCCGTATGTATCGTTAAGGCCTTAGTCTTCTAATGCATATATGTCTGTGGATCAGTAGAATACATGTGAATAAATATTCTCTTTTTGAATGTTCAGCTCAGGATTAGAACAGACTATTTCTGGAATAAAGACACATTATTATCTAGAAAATAGTTGTTCCTTTGGCAATCAAAATGATGAAACGATAGGAACCCGAATTGATGAGCAGAATCTGAATCTATGCAAATTGAATGATGCCCAACCCTACCCCTAATTGAGGTGTGAATGTCATTTTTGAGTCATTTAAACATTTTGTGTATGTATAGATATATATATCATTTTTTTCTGAGCTAAAATAAAACTTATTGGCCAAAGAATCAATTGTCATATGCAAAGCTGAGCTGAGCTGTTGTGTAGAAATGTTTAGCGGGTGCTATGGGAGCATGATGCGGTTTTTGACATGTTCCCGTTGGTGGCGAGCGGTAACCTTAGCTAGCAGGTCCTGTGTTTGTTGTGAAGCCAGGGGAACTCTAATTCGCTCTCGGGTAACACCTAATTGCCTCAAACAAAAGTGCAGCCCCCTGTCTTCCCTTCAATTTCAAGCCTCCCCCCAACAGACACACACTCCCCGTTGACAAGGGCACGTTGCCGCCACCACAGAAAATAAAGAAACAAGCCAAATGACCCCCCCCCCCCCCCCCCACACACACACACACACACACACACACACACAAACCCCGACTCACACACACACATACACTCACACACACACACACGCACACGCACATCCTCATCTTTGGCAAGTCATTCTACAGTCGTCCAACTGTGCCAATGCGCTGACATGTACAGATTAGCATTAAAGAAAAAAAACACAGGCAGGGGGGTGGTTGGCGGCGGGGGTGTGTGGCAGTGGAGGCGTAACAGAAATGGCTGTCTCTTAGCTACGAGCCGAGGCAGGAATGCCCTGGCAAGGTAATTACTGCCCGAGGAAGCCGAGCTAAACTGCGCCGAAAGATCTCCAAGCGCCATGGCGGTGTTTTTGCAGGCCTGGGCTTTGCATTTAATCACTGCCTTTTTAGTGTAATAAATCACGGGCGGCGAAAATAAACGGTGCGTCTTCCATCTTCAGGACGACAACGCGAGGGTGGGTGCAGGTGGAAGGGGGGGGGGGCACAGACTTCAGTGTACAGCAAACATAGCTCGGTCCTGCCCTTTGCATAATCTTGTAGTCATTTGTTACCTCTACAAAAATAATTCAATCCCGCACATTTTGAAAGATAAGGAGGTTTCCAATGCATCTGTTGACCTCGCAATTCTTTCATTGAGATTTTGTAGTTTGACCTTTTTCAGCAAATAGTATTGTGAAAGGAAGCAACAATGCGCTGTTGTAATCTTGGCCTGCCCCATTCAGAGGCTTTGTCTTAAAAGAGCTTGTTTTCTTTGAGTAAAGCTATTACAGGCATGGGTCATGTCACTCCTTGACAGTGACTTGCCAATCTGTCATACATTGCACGTGTTTTTTAAAGAACCAAAAAAGCGAGAAAAAAAGAAAACAACAACTCGTGTGTTTGAGGAGCTGTCTTGTTGAAGGGGAAAGCCTTTGTACTTTGCTGCGGGCTCGCTTTTTCTTTTTCTTTTTCTTCCTTTTTAACAAGCCACCCTGAACTGTGGCGCTGCCTTGCACGGGAGCCACCTGTTTGGCTGTCCACCCACGCTCGCTCCGGTGAAGGATGGCGCTGCCGCCAGTTTCCCCCTCATCAGGGGACGGACAGCTGGGTAATCGGGAGCCCCGATCCATAGACCCAGGCCACCACCAAATTTATAATAGTGGCAGGACAATGAGAGCATGGCTCCTGTAATTAGCGGGCCGCCCGATATCGCTCCGATATTATCCATCGGTGGGAGCCGGTAATGGCCGCGGTGCGACCGTGTTTTTAATCTGCATTTCAGCTTGCAACTCGCTGTGGGCCAAATTAGCCACAAGGCCCTTGCTGACCAATATCAAAATAAAACGGATGGGAAGACTCCCGTTCTGAGATCGTTAACGATTGTATAATAGTGTGTGTGATCTATCGTCGGGTTAGGATTTTTCTTGTGCTGATGTTTTGCATTCTGGCCTGTAATGGGTTATATTCTCCCGCTGGATGATATGGGCTTGGAGTTACTGGCACGTACAAAGTAGACCTCGTTGTGTTTGGACGTGTAACAATGAAGCATCGGCATTTAGTGCACTCAACTTAACATGCCACCCTTCCCGGCAGAAGTCATTGTTCACTAATTCCCTGGGCCTTCTTGTTTCGGCATCGTTATGTGTCCCGAGTCTCTTTTGAGACATATTACAAGCGTGTTTAATCATAGATATCGAGAAGCCTCCTTCTCGTCTTAAATGCATGCGTGTCTGTTCTCCCCTATCTATTTTACTTTTGCCTCGAGGGGCACTATTTTAATACTAATCGCCTGAACAGTCCGTATCAATGCCCTCTCTAAGGTTTTTAGTGCATCATGTTTCTCAGCATGGTAGGCGTCTCTAGTGCAATGCATAGAAGGCGAAGAGACCATGCCACGACATAAACAAGGCAGAAGGAGACCTTTTTATCACGCTGTTGATGAAATTGGCTGTTTTTGCAGTGATGCAAACCGCAGCAAGTTCCTACCTTCCACCCCCCCCCCCTTCTATTGCTTACGTTTTGTGAAACGCCACCAGACACATTTACGTTAACGCAGTCTCCAACACCCCAACCCGCCTGCCTTCCCACTCGCCCTCCCCGCCAGCCTTCCCTTCCGAGTGTTTATTGCTTTGGGCTGTTGCTGGCGACATTGTCCTGTTTTCTTTCTTTTTTTTTGAGCGGCCTCAGAAAAGGGCCCTTTGAATTCCGCCCCCTCGTGTCTCTCTCTCTCTCTCTCTCTCTCTCTCTCTCTTTTTTCCCTTCCCTTTCCCTCTCTATCTCTCTTTCTCGCTCTCCCTCTCTCTCCATTTCTCCCGCTCTCTGTTTTTCCTCTCTTTCACCTCTTTCCCTTCCTCCCCTTCTCTCTCTCTCTCTCTCTCCCCCCCTCTCTCTCTCTCTCTCTCTCTCTCTCTCTCTCTCTCTCTCTCTCTCTCTCTCCGGCCCGTAAAGGCCCCTCTCCTGTTCCCGGGGGGCCCCCTTGCTCTGCCTCTCCTCCCTCTCCTCTCCTGGGCCAGGGGAGCGACGGGCGGGCAGGAAAGAGCCGGTGGTGGCTGCTGCTTCAGGAGGCTTATCTGCGTGCCGCATGCGGTGCAGGGAACGCATCCTCTTCCTGGGGCCTGGCCTCTGCCAGCAGACCCAGGAGAAGGAGGTGGTGGAGGAGGAGGTGGAGGAGGAGGAGGAGGTTGTAGGCAGGTGATGATGGCAACCCGACTCACTCAATAGCTGTGTATTGGATGGTGTAGGGTAAGGTGGTGGTGGTGGTGGTGGTGGAGGAGAAGGAGGAGGAGGAGGTAGGCAGGTGGTGATGGCAACCTGACTCACTCAATAGCTGTGTATTGGATGGTGTAGGGTGTGGTGGTGGTGGTGGGCAGGTGATAATGGCAACCTGACTCACTCAATAGCTGTGTATTGGATGGTGTAGGGTAAGGTGGTGGTGGCATTTTGCTACGGAAGTTGTACTGGAAGCATTGGTATTGAGTATTAGAAGTGATTAAACTGGTTGGTGGCCCATCAATGTCAAAAATGCTGTTCTGCACAAAGGAAAAAGTTTGCAAACATTTATTTATTTCTTCATTTGTTTATTTAAAGTGATCCCTTCAGATGGTGTCTACCATTTGGTGGTATTTGTAAGCAAACATCACTACCAAATCAGAAGACTGCAGGTCTCAGGATTTTGCAAGGTGCAAGCAATGTAAATTGATCTTCAGTCTCCAATGCTTTTGCGTGAGATTACTTGCCTACGCTTTGATAGCAAGCCTTTCTTAAGTAATCTTCTCTAGAACTTGATGCCATCCTACACCTGCCATCTGAGGCTTGTTACAAAACTGGTCTGTACTGTCATTCTGTATCATTCTAATGTTTCTACAGAAGAGGCAGTTTTACAGCAGAACCCGCATGATGCTGCCAGCCTAAACAGCCTAGACAAGTTAGAAAGTTGGATGCATTGGATATGTGGCTTGTAAAACCTGATTAGTAGGCTGTCAGCTTGGGTTAACTTCATCATATTGTACACTTACAAGGTTTGTCATCTTGTGTTCTGTTGTTCGGGGTCACAACCTTCTGTGATTTGGACGCTGTCAGATGTTTGTTGTAGGTCTCATGGTTTGCCTATGTGGTTCAGACCTACTAACTGGCCCATAGTGTGTGTGTGTGTGTGTGTGTGTGTGTGTGTGTGTGTGTGTTGCCACCAGCAGCACTTCTTGCTGTGTATTAGAGAGATAAGCCTTAATGGATGCTCCCAGAGGCACACAGACCTGGAGCCACACACAAAATCACCACCTCCACTCTGATGAGGAGGATTTCCCTTCTCTCTCTCGCTCTCTCTGTCTCGCTCTATCTTCCTCCTCTTCCTCTCTTTCTCTCTCTTTATCACCCGCTCTCTCCATCTTCCCTCTCTCCCGCTATCGCTTGCTCTGTTACCTCTTCACACCACTTTACACCATCCCTCCTTTTCTCCCACTATCCTGTTCTCACTCTCTCTCTCTCTCTCTCTCTCTCTCTCTCTCTCTCTCTCTCTCTCTCTCTCTCTCTCTCTCTCTCACTCCTTCTGTCTCCCCCTCCTCTCCCCTGGCCCTCTCTGGAGAGTAATTTCACAGGCAACTCCTAAAAATGCCCTCCGGCCATTACGCCAAATCCCAGAGATGCACTGTCCATGCCATCAGCCGCAAAGCCTCTATCCCCTTAGCCCAACCAGAGGGAATGCTATTGTACAACAACCAGGGGTATGGATTTTTTTTTTTTTCTTGGGGGGGGTGGAGGAGAGAAAAAAAGTTGGAAAGTTTTTATTTTCTTCTAATGAGCCTACATCTGCGGTTTTTGCAGTTCTCTTTTGCCTCTCCACATCTTTCTAACGAAGGAAGCCTGAGAAGAGTCTGAAAACTTTAGGAAAGATATGCTTTGGTAGGGTGGACCTCTACATCATCGAAAAGCATCTGACGTTAACAGGTTTTTTTTTTTGTATCAACCTTCCACCCCACCCATCCATCCATCCACCCACCTACCTAACCCCAATGCAGTAAAAGGCTTACCAGGTGCCAGAGTAGTAGGCAGTAATCGGTAATTAATAAAACCAGCAGAAGGCATTCACAAAGCAAACAATGTACATCAAAGAGCCCCTTAGAGGTCCCGTGTGACTGCTTGTCTCTGTAACTGAAACGATTTTATTCCGTATTGGCTGCGGGCCACTCCCGGGCAGATGATTATCATCTTACCTCTGTCTCTTTTGTGTTTTGCATAGGACCTCACCATGTTTTTTCTGTTACACTTATTATTCAGGTACTCTTGATGCCTCCCCCCCCCCCCCCCCCCCCCCCCCCCCCCCCCCACACACACACCCCACCCCCACCAGATGTGAAAAATGCTCTTCTCTGGCCTGTCAACGATGTAATGTAGAGCACCTGGCTTGTTTTCGGAGGGTCTGGCGGCGTGGGTATTCTTCACGGGCAAATCATTATGCATTGAGCAGGCTATTAGCAAATGGAAGACGAATGGGAGCGCCGGGGCGGCGTGACAAAGCGTTTGGAGGCTCGCCGTTTTATCTAAAGCAAAGCCCTCCGTGGCTCTACGGAGCGGCGGCGGCGGCGGCGTCGAGCTGCGGCGGTCCGCTGCCATCGCCGCTCCTGCTGGGAGGAGAGCTGCTCGGTGGGGGAAACACGGGTCGACAAATCATCTCTAAAGATGGAGACCCGAGTCTCATTATTAAAACAAAGGATGGAGGGTATGGGTGGTGCTGGTCAGGATCTTGCAAAAATGGATTAATCCATTTTCCAGTTTAGATGTGTGCCGTTAGTGACGTGTAAGATGCCACCTTTTATGCCAAATCTCTGGCCACAATCTGAGTTGTTTACAGGTTTGACATAGCATAGTTATCTGTGTATCTGCACAATCCTGATTTGTGAGTTACGCCCCTGGATTATATTAATCATCTCTATTTAGCCTAATCCTTTAAATGCTTTAAAACACCTCAGTATTTTTTTGCGCTCGCGTCTTGAGGTAATTCCTGTTAGGTCCTCATCTCAGAATGCCTTCATGTTGTACAGGTGAAAAAAATACACACACACACACAAAAAAGGTTTGTTTTTGTTTTTGTTGTGGTGTCATCACCTTTTCTGTGTGAGCTCGTCGGACACCAAGTTTTCCCCTCATGCCTTGCACAGCTGTTATCGGCTGCCAATCGAGGGTGAATGGCCTTTTAAAAAGAGACAGTTGACTTCAAGGAGCGAGCGTTACCTGCCATCTCAGCGTGGCGTTAAGCTTCAGCACACCTGAGCCAAAGCTGTGATGTCACCCTGCGCCTCGAGCAGGTCTCGGCAGGCGGCCGTCGATGACTGACGGGAGTCTTTTATTTCTTCGCCTTGTGTTTTCCTTAGTGCACGTTGCACGTGGAGAGTGTGTGTGTGTGTGTGTGTGTGTGTGTGTGTGTGTGTGTGTGTGTGTGTGTGTGTGTGTGTGTGTGTGTGTGTGTGTGTGTGTGTGTGTGTGTGTGTGTGTGTGTGTGTGTGTGTGTGTGTGTGTATGCGCGCACACACGTACGAGAGTGTCAGTGTGTGGGAGGAGACGCTACAGGGCCTCTGCGTCTGTGTGGAGAGGTGTGGCAGTAGCTGATGTTCCTTTCCACTCAGACAGGCTCGTCCATTCCAGGCTCGTCATTTCAGCACTTGTCAGTTTAGGCGGCGCTAATTTGCAACGTCTCAATGCAAAAGCGCCGAGAGCACGGCGTCTGTGTTGGTTTTGGGGTCTCGCGCCACACACGTCGGCGGCCTTGAGTTTCGTTGTTGTTGCCGCTGCTGTTATGTAGCGATAACTTCCTGTGGTGTTTTATGTGTGTGTTTTTAGATTGATGATGAATGTTCAGACTTAATATGGAAGGAAAGTCATTAACCAGTGTGCTTAGTGTTGCGAGACGTAGCACTCAAAATAATGTGACCGTTTCATGCTAATAGTTCATGTACCTCAACTGCTGTATTATCACTCTGTTAAGTCCTGTTGAGGTTTGTGAAGGGGAAGATGCATAGTGTGAACACACACATGCGCACACACACACACACACACACACACTCACACACACACACACATACACAAACAAACAAACAAACCAACAAGCATAGTTTACATTTACGAGTCTTCTTTTTTTTTATCTGCAGGACAGCAGTGGTCAAGACTCACAGGAGGAGGTGGAGAAGGAGATCAAGGCAGAGGAAGTGGAGGTGGCGGTGACCGATAGCAAACCGGAGGAGCCGGAGTCCAACACGGTCACCAGCACGATGACCATGCAGGAGTACTTTGCCCAACGCATGGCTCAGCTGAAGGCTCGCACGGGAGCGGCGGCGGCGGCGGTCCAGTCCCCCGCTCCGAGTCTGACCAACGGCCTCGGCACGCCCACACCCTCTGCCTCCGAGACCCCGGTGGACAGCCCCGACGTCAGCGACACGGAGCAGCAGACGACGACGAAGAAGAAGAAGAAGAAGAAGAAAAGGAGGGAGAACGATGAGCAGAGCGGAGTCGGAACGGTAGACGCCGCGGAGAGCGTCCCGGAGGCGGCCGTCGTCGCCGTCGCCGTCGCTTCTGAGGAGACGACGGCGGAGCAAGACCAGTCGTCTTCCTCCGAGAGGAAAAAGAAGAAGAAGAAGAAGAAGAAGTCGTCGCGGAAGACTGAAGAGGAGGAGACGGTCGTTGAGGAGTGTGCCACACCTACGCCTGTGCAGGAGGACGCTGAGGTGAACGAGAACATCTCCACAGAGGAGGAGAAGAAGAAGAAGAAGAAGAAAAGGAGAAACCAGGAGCAGGAAGTGGAGCCAGAGGTTGTAGAGGCAGACCAGGGGAACAGTCAGGACAGTGGAGAGATCAAAGCAGGGGAGACAGACGGTAAAACTAAGAAAAAGAAAAGGAAAAGAGAGGAGCAGGAGGAGCAGCAAGAGGAGGAAGTGCTCGTAGTGGAACAGAAAAAGTCTAAAAAGGACAAAAAAAAGAGAAAGAAAGATCTTGACTAGGGATGCTGTTCTGTCTTTCCTAACGTTCAAGTAAATGTGGTTTCTACTCGACCTCATTTCAGAACGCCTTGAAAAGAACCTTGAGGCCTTCAGAAAGGGTTGCTATGAATTCATGAATGACCAGGATGGACCTCTTAACTGTTCTGAGTGAGGACATTTAGATGAATTTGACTGTATAATTGCCCCAGTTGTATAATTCTCCAGGTTTTTTAAAAATCTTTAATCCATTGTATTTCTCCCTTCGGAATGCCACTGCTTTATTTATAACCTGGTTGTGACTCATAACTATACAAAAAAGACCGGACAGGATTTCACCATCATTTATACCGGTACCTCTTAATCTGTCTTTTTGTCTGACAGCTGTAATTATTACAGCTGTCTTTGTAAATTGCTCCAATTTGGAGACCAACTCTCCTTTGAAATCTTGGCTATTAATGCCCCATCCACTTCAACCTGATGACTACCATGTAGCCTGCATGGTGATCTGTTGAACTTGACTTAATAAAGATTTCAGTGGCCTTGAAGTGTCATTTATCCTTGCAGCAGTGTTTCCAAATGGTAGGTGGTTAGTCTGCATACAGAATGTGTCTTGTATGCAGAAATGGAGAGATGACTGAGAAAGGCTGTTTCTGAAGGCCAATTTTTGGTGGATTAAGGAAGTATGCGTTAACTAAGGCGCATCGTAGAACCTGTTCTCAGAGATGGCAAAATGTGCCACCATTTCTCTCTTGATGTCATTGCCTCTTTTTTTTCCCTCCTCCGTCACAATTGTGAAACCAGTTGACGGCGACAGTCGTCTGAGCCCACGCCTCAACTCCATCAATCTCAAAACACCTCATTTTTCACCACACCAGGTCGCTTGTGCAATGTTGAAAAACTCGACGTCCCTCCATTTCAATCGCTTCAAACACTTGCTACGACACTGTGATTGATGTGTATGTATAGCATATAGAATGAGTTGCTGTCTTGGCATCTACATCCTGTCCTTCCATATTTGGTACTTTATTAGGAGTCATTTAGAACATGCATTAGATTCTTCTTTGCATTAAACTCCGAAGCGTCTGTTTACTTTACCGTTTTAAATATCCTCAACTGCCAAGTCAATTTACACTCAACTGGAAATAAAGGGATTGATTTGAGAATGTGAAGTAAACTTTCTACGAGAACACCAACACGACATTACAGTTTGCACTGTGATTAACGACATGAACAACAAAAACTGGAAGCATGAGCGGCCGATGGCTATTTCTGGGCAGCTGTAGTTTTGGACTGCATGATATAATGTGTGACGGTGTTGATGTATGATGGTGGACAGCGAGGGTCATTGAGCCATGCCAAATATGAAGTCATTGTTTTGAATGGCTAATGGGCCTTTGGCTGAGTGTCCTATTGATTAGGGCATTGTGGTCTCATCCCTCCCTCCGGCCGTGTCCAGATATTGTTTGTAAGCTGAAATGGAACAAATAGTAGCACATTCAGTCATAATGTAACAATTAAAGAGGTGGTTTCGCACAGAGTGTAGTTGAAACATTGTAGCCCCGCCCCACCCCCAAGTTACGTTTTGGAAAATAAAATAGCTGGAGAAAGTGGCTTTTTTTTCTGGATCATTTGTCTTTTAATAAAAATGGCATGGAAGTGTGAAATGCTGTTGTTTTGACAGGACAGCAGAAACACCTAACAAGCTAATCTTGTTTGGACTGAGTGGGCGTTATGACTGTAAGGGAGGAAAAGGAAAGACTGGCTGCTTGTATTACTCAAAACAATTATTGCGAAACCCTGTACATGACAACTGTCAATACAATGCACATGTGTTGAATGCAGATGACTAATACTTTTACAGTGTAAAACTTATGCGTGTCTGGTGAAATTATACGGTGTGCTAATTTGACTGACATGTTAGTTTTGCCACTCCTGCAATCAGTATTTGGCATTTGAGGTAAGATGAGATGTGTCTCTTAAGACAAAAGGTAACAGCGTTTATAATCATGGTGACAAATGACGAGATAAACGAAAAAAGATATTGCACATCAATGTTTGTTAGTTACTGTATGTGTATAACATTAAAAAAACAACAACAAAAAAAACAGAAGTTCACCCAAAAATGTGCAAATATGTGAATGATTGACGGGGTCATTCCAAAAGATTTAAATGTAGGATCATATGATATATTCTTCTCTAGATAACAGCAAGACATGATGTCTGCCCGTCTGCATTACACTTCCTTTTGGAAAGCATTGCAATGCACCTACAGACAGGTAACATAATCTTCCTTTTTCTAAATAATGGGATTATTTCATTGGTTGTACCAGACATTTGCAGACAAATGGCTCCGTTTTATTTTCCAAAGGGTATTCTACGTAGAACATGACCACACTTTGCCGTCATTGGTGCAGTTGAATGCATCCTGGAAAATATTGGGTATAGCCAATGGAGAGATGGCTCTGGGTAAAACATTAGAAAACAACAACTAGGTATTTACTGGCTATCGTGCACAAGTCCATACTAACACCATTTTACATTTCACATTCAGGTGTACAAAAACATGCTACACTTTCTATAAATTAACTGATATGGATTTGTATATAATGTCAGAAGATGGAAACTGCATATCAGCTACACCACACTGTCACTCTTCCACGGTCTTTTTAAAACCTAAATGCTGGAAAACAAGGCCAAAGCAAAAGAGCAAAGTCACCATCCCAGTGCATAATGCACCGGTGTCTAACCGTTGCAGCAGGAGCAGAACATTGAGCCTGTAATGGTGGTCTAGTCTAGGGGCATGTCTCAGCACCAGCGGCTTGCTTTCACCTCTTCCCTTTTGATGATGCAGGAGGAGACCACACAGCTTTCACTTGTGATATCACTGCCCACTGATATTCTTCATGATTTCATATCGCCACCCCCTTACACGCACGCACACACACACACACACACACAGACACGCACGCGCGCGCACACACACCCACACACACACCCACCCACCCACACACACACACACACACACACACACACACACACACACACACACACACAGAGAGACATGCACGCACACACACACATTCTATCTCTCTCACACATACTCACACACACACACACACACACACACACACACACACACACACACACACACACACACACACACGCAGTTTGCATTGTTCTGATGAGGGATTATCTGGAATGCCCCTACTCTATATACAGGGAAGGGACTGATCAAAGGGTACATTTCTTCACACACACACACCAAAAAAAAGAGAAAAAAGACTCTCATCATTTTAATTGTGGATTTTCAATCACGCCTACCCATCCCTTGAAATCCTTTATCAGAATCTGCGTGAGGTGTTTTTTTTTTTTTTTCCTTTTCTCAGTGCATGGGGGAGGCATCTGAGGAGAGCACTCGTATAGGCCAAGCAGGCCACCTTCAGTGCCATAATCTTCTGTCTCCAGAAGGTGTTGATCCCATTCTGATGGAGCCTCCCTCCACATCTCTCCTTCTCTCCGCGCGCCACGTGTGTTGCATTACGGGGGCCAAGTGGATGAGGAACCCAAATAAATAATAGCCGGCAGATATCCATGCCTCCCACACTCGCTGGGAAACAATCGGGTCTGTTGGTGATCAAATCCGACAAACAGAAGAGGAAGTAATCCCCTAAACAACACAGGAGAGAGAGAGAGAGTGAGTGAGTGAGAGAGAAAGAGAGTGAGAGAGAGAAAAAGAGAGAATCAAAATCTGAACCTACGTCCTCTTTCGTAGGTTACCATAGACACCTAAGCAAACACACACACAGACACACATGCAGAATTTCCCTTGCTAAGTGTAGTCACCATGATTCAACTTCATGGCTACTCCCATTTCAAGGCAGAGGCAGGGAGTAGGAGGAAGTGGAGGGTATTTTGTGGAGCGCTCGCTCATTCTGGGGCATCAAGTGCCATTTCCTCTTCCTGCGGACAGAGGGGCTTAATCCCAGTATTAAATGGCCGCCACTCCACTGTGATTGGTCCGAGGCGGAGGAAAAGGGGGAAGTGTCTCCTCAGACTCCTTCATGTGGTGGTGGTGGTTTACAAGGGATGGAAGGTGGTGCGGAGGGGGTGGGGGGGAGTACTTCCTGTCGCATGGGGTGGGAGGCCTTTGCCAGAGGAATGTACTGTCAACAGGAACCTCCCTGCTTGATAGGGACTCCTCTGCTGACTGTGGGGAAAGAGCACTTTTATATGGTGCAAAGATGAAACTGTCCATAAGAAAGGACACATTGCTGGACCTCACTGCACCCAAAGTGAACCTACTTCTTTAAGGGGGTTGCATTCATACATTTTTTTTCATTGGCACTTTTATTCAGGTGCAAGAAAGTGTTAAATATTCATAAAATAACCACAGTTTGTCTTTATTGCAGTTTGAGAATGTCTCCAAATTGTTGTCTCACCATACATGACTGTCTAACCTAAAACTGTTTTCTCTGCATCTCCGAGGTCATTTTGAAGGACAGACTGTGACCTACATGGCCGATTCTTTATCAGCAATATAGTCAAATTGTACAATTTACAGGGCAATTAAGCCCTACTTCACAATGATTGACCGTGGATCCTGTCATCGCCTGCTGAGTGATTGACATTCTAACGCAAGCAAAGTTCTGTGATGTCATCAGACTTTCGCAAAGTCACGCTTGCAGCCTAGCGTCCCAAAACAGGTGTGATAACTTGACGGGACTTTCCCTGAGAAAGGTATTACGAAAGTCTGAACAAGACAATAAAGTAAAAATCATTTTAGTAATGAATAATAATATAGGATTTCGCCAAAACACAGCACTCTTTTACCCCACCTTACTGAACTGCAGGCGAATAACAACTATAGGCCTATTTTCCCCAGAACTCAAATATTGTAACGTGTTGATATTGTCAACGTTTTTTTTTCATTATCATTGGCAGTTAACATTTATTTGTCAATTATGCAAAGAAATGTAATACCAGCCATCTGTTATTGTGTTCAAATATAGTTAATATTAGACACGTTGAGCTATGTTTTGGTGGAAACAACTAGAGCTTACAACTTAGTGACGTCCTTTTGTAGTAAAAAGTGTTGAAATATTTTCCCCTCTTTTTTTTTCTGTCGCAGGTCTCAAGTTGCAATCAAGGAGGAGCTGAGAATCCTTCGGGGCCCGTGTTGGAACCTGCCGCACAAATATAAAGAGCTGCCTCTCCATAACAAGGAAAGAGTGAATCACAGCTTTCGAGGAGGAGTCGAAAGGAGCGCACCGTGCACACACACCAAAACGGACAGCAGCTCATATCATTTAGCATAGTGGTCTGGAAACCAATTTGGTCTCACATGATTTCAATGTTTTGTTGCAATTTTTTTTGGAACTTACTTTTTTTTATTCAAAAACTGTTAGTTCACCTGAGTATAAACTATACTTGTGTTTTGTAACTGACTTAGTAGAATTAGTTATTTTTTTTTTTTTTTTAACAAAGTTTCAGAGAGGGGAGCTTAAGCGCCGCAGCACACAGTCTGCTCCCAGTGCAGGGTTCAAGGATGGCGGCGTTAATTAGTGCGTACTCCTCTTGGCCGGAGAGCTTCGAGTGCTCTGCGGGAGATGGAGACGTCCCTGACGGACACACCTCCCACAGAGGTCCTGTAGACAAGACTTCGGAACCGCGCATCAGGAGACCCATGAACGCTTTCATGGTGTGGGCCAAGGATGAGCGAAAGAGGCTAGCCGTTCAGAATCCTGACCTTCACAATGCAGAACTTAGCAAGATGCTTGGTAAGAAAACATTGTTATCATTGCTATTATTATTGTTATTATTTTATTATTATTATCATCATTATTTTATTTAGGCATAGCTTTGTCAAAACGTTTGTTTTGCGCTAATTTAGGAAACTAGTTTGCGTCATGCCACAAAAGTCACCTCAAGGACTTTGCCGGTTGAACCAATTTAGGATGAAGTGGTAGTAATCTGTTAATTATGCAGTGAAGTATGAAATAGAAAAAGATCACGAACACTTTTATTTGTCTTTCGGAAAACCATTAGAATGTCGTTATTGTCATTTATTTATTGCTTTATCTGTTGGCTTTGGAACACGGCTTTCACATTGTCACCATTAATAGGAAAGTGTTAAACACTAATAATGTTTTATTATCAGTAAATTTCATTAAGTGAAATTAGCCTATAGCCAACTTGCTTTTTGGGACTTAAGGCAGATTTTACTTTAATGATGAGAGCAGAGTTCAGTGATGGAGTTTAGGCTAGATGTAGAAGGTCAGATTGAAGTCAAATTCATAAGCTCATAAACTTTACAAAGCTTTCAGGAGATAAAGTGAAATAACCTCTTCACATGGCCCTGATTCCAATCCAAAGAAGTCTTACAGTCTGCTACTTGCACCAATGTTATGAAAGTATTAAATGCTGAATAAAAACAGTGTGACTAACCAAGCAATTACCCTGCAATTAGAGTATAAACCACTAACACTCAAGTAGTCAAGTGTAATTAGTACTTTTTGGCCATGAGAAAGTTAGAATTTGGATGCGGTAAGAAACTTCTCGCTCAATATCAACACCTTCACCTTGACTGTTTTTTTAAATATTGAGGGTTTTTTTTCAGTTATTGTGGCATGAAATGAAACTCATTTGATGGGAGAAAGTGATTTTCTAGGATGAAATAAAAAAGTGACTTATTTGAAAAAAGAAATCACCTAATTCCATTCTGTAATACATAGACTAAACTTAAAGTGCATTGATCCCACATGTTTTGAGAATAAATATTTCAAAATGAGCAATGGAACAGCAATGAGCTCTAATATTTTAATTGTACAATTCTTATATTATATAGAATCTAATCATTTATATGCTCATTTGTTAGCTGTGACAATCAACGCGTCTCTTTACATGTGTGTGTACAGCCAGACAGTGTCACAATACAGCAGTCATTACCAGTTAATATAAACAAACAGCATTTGCACAATAAATATATTACACACACTCTGCTTACATTTCCTTGTTCAACATATATCATCAGTTGTCAAGAAAGAAGACAGTTCTAACAAAACAATGTCTATAAACTCCCAAGCCCACATCCTGCGACAAATTGAGACCTCTTTGGTAAACAGTGCAATACTGAGAGTTGTTTTGCTTCTTGTTTGTAACAGAGCAATACTTGAGTCGCGTTGCTTCTTGTTAGCAACCATGCGATACAGACAAGTTGTTTTGCTTCTTGCTTTGTGACCGCGCCGTGCTGAGAGTTGTTTTTGCTTCTTGCGTTGCCGCAGGAAAGTCCTGGAAGGCTCTGACCCCGCCGCAGAAGCGTCCGTACGTGGAGGAAGCCGAGCGCCTGCGGGTGAAGCACATGCAGGACTACCCCAACTACAAGTACCGGCCGCGCCGGAAGAAGCAGCTGAAGCGCATCTGCAAGCGCGTGGACCCCGGCTTCCTCCTGGGCGGCCTGGCACCGGACCAGAACGCCCTGCCGGACCCGCGCAGCTGCTGTCACCCGCTGGACAAGGACGACGACGGAAGCGGCGGCGGTGTCATCGGAGGCGGCGGCGGCGGCGGCGTGGGAGGAGGGTACTCGTCGCCGTCCCTCCCCGGGATGAGAGTGTTCCGGGACGCGGCCGGTTCCAACAGCAGCTTCGACACCTACCCCTACGGCCTGCCCACGCCTCCGGAGATGTCCCCGCTGGACGCGGTCGAGCACTCCGAGCACCCGTCCTTCTACCCGGCCTCGGTGCCCGTGAGCTCCAGCGGCTCCTGCCCCCCGACCTCCTCGGGCGCGCCGTGCTCCGACGACCGGCGCCTGGGCCCGGCCCACCTGTCCAGCCCCCCGCCCTACCACCCAGACTATTCCCAGCAGGGTCCCCCTCCCCACCACTGCAGCCCCCACATGGGCCACCACCACCACCACCACCACATGTCCATGTCCCACCAGCTCCCCTACTACGCCGCCTCCTTCCCCCAGCTCCAGATCCACCACCACGGGCTGCAGGGCCACCACCTGGGCCAGCTCTCCCCGCCGCCCGAGCAGGGTCAGCTGGAGAGCCTGGACCAGCTGAGCCAGGCCGAGCTCCTGGGCGAGGTGGACAGAGACGAGTTTGACCAGTACCTGAACTCCAACTCGGCCGCCACCGCTGCCGCCGTTGCGGCCGGCGTTGCGGCCGGCGGCGGCTATCACCACGGCGGCGAGCAGGGTGCCATGACCGTGACGGGACACATCCAGGTGACGGCCGCCTCCGCTTGCTCCAGCAGCACCACAGAGAGCAGTCTGATCTCGGTGCTGGCGGACGCCACCGCCGCGTACTACAACAACTACGGCATCTCCTAAACGTAAACAAAAACAAAAACACTGGACTCAATAACCATGAGCAGTGGTTCATCGGGACAGGTCAGATATGAGACTGCCGGCCTGAATGGCTCACAAACGAGGCGAGGACGAGGAGATCAGACAGAGGAGATGGACAAAGACAGGTCGAAGGTCATCTCAGGGATAAACAGACGTTTCTCATAATGTTATTGTTCCAAAAAAAGAATAAGTGAAGAGAGGAGGAGAAAAAAAAGAGCTGATTTAAAAAAATCTTATCATATAGTTCAGAGTTTGTCACTGAAGCATGTACCTGTGTGCCCTTGGGCTTATTTAAGTATTTCTATGTTTTGCATATTTCTCATTGTACTGCTGTCTTAAGTTCTTCTTTAGTTGAAAATGTCTTCATACACATTTGTATGAACCTCATGAATTTTTTGTTTGTTTGTTTTACCTCAGCAATTGGTATTTAAAGAAGGCTGTTTTAGAATGCAGGAATCCCAAATGACATAATAATAGTGAATGAAGGAAGAACATTGAATACCTTTTCCCCTCACATAGTTCCTAAACATTTATATGAATACTTACTTAAATATCTATACTCATAATCGTTATGGCCGAGAATAATAATGATAAATATTATGGTATGCTGATCTATGCTGGTTTGTGAAATTGAATTAATTTAATGACGCACCAGTTTTGTTTTAATTGATATTATTGCTACCCCCTTGAACACCCATCCTCACACAAAAGTAAAAAAAAAAATCTAAAATGACTTTGGAATGAACCTAAAAATGTCTGTACTTCTGTAGGAGAAACATGGTGTGGTAATTATGAAGGAAGCTGGGTCCCAGATGACTGTGTATGTGTGTTAAGGCATTGTTACAGTTAATATCTGGCTGGCACCATCTGTAATAGTGTAAGGGTGAAACGAAGCATTTCATAGGTGCTCCTTATTGTACGTTGAAATGTGAGAAGGACCGATCCCCTTCGAGGACCTGATTAGATCTGAAGCAATGTAATAAAGAAGTCATTTTAAACCAAGGTAAAATGTTTCTCATATTTCTTCTTTTGTTTGCAAGGTCTCTAAATTTAGCTGCACATTCTTGTGTGTTCCAGCTGATTGGTTGACATTTCGTTCTAAATGCCAAAGGTTGCCATTATCTTTTTGTCTGTTTTCTTTAAACTTAACCTTTGCCATTTATTTATTTTTACCTCCAACAATACAATATAAAAATATATATGTTAATATCTAATATCTAATAATTTATATATTATTCAATTATCAGTTAGTTTTGTTTACTTTTTTATGTTGCAAGTGCATGCTGTATGCCAGAGTAGAATTGTGCCCCATTTGGCCGATTTTGAAGCGAAATGTTTTTGACTATCCATTGTCTTGCGGCAACTCTGTTCTACAAAATTACCACATGTGCTTTTTCCCCCCTAAACCAACCTCAAGCTGGAGAGCATGTCTGCTGCTGCTGTCATGTCTCTGGCTTTGATAACTTCATACACCAGCGTTTGTGGCCGTGGTCACGGCGTCTTGACGAGCACAGCCTGCCAATGGAGGGATCCCAGAGCTTCGCCATGCCAACCTCCAGCAGAAGCACCACCACCACCGCCACCGCCACCGCCACTACCACCACCGCAATCGCCAACCACTACCACAACACCCCTCCCCACACATACACACACCCACCCACCCACCATGCTTGTGCGCGCTCAATTTCAGCACGCTGTGGTTCGGCGGATTAGTGTAAAACAGGCGCTGCTGTCGTTGCCTGCCCACCTCCGCCCCTGCCTCCCCCTTTGTCCTCCTGTCGTCTCATTCTGGGCCCCTTTCTTTGGCAGAATTCTGGAACTCCCCTCTCTCCCCTCCCCCTCCAACCCAGCTTCTCTCCTTCCATCCCCTTCAACCCCCCCCCCCCACCACCACCACCACTACCACCACCTCACTCCCCCCTTGCCCCTATCTTGCTGATGCAGACTTTCATAATCTCTGCGAAATAAATAAATACACCTTGGCTCCCATCAACTGTGCTACACGTTCTTCATTTTTCTTTTTCTCTGCACCGCGCAACCAACACCAGGACCGCCGCCACTTTCTTTCTTTTCCTCCAAATTCCTCTTCTTTTTCGATAAAAGGAATAGGGAGGTAGCAGATGGGGGGGGGGGGGTTGGAAAGGGAGGTGATGGGTTGAGGTGTGTGTGTGTGTGTGGGGGGGGGGGGGGGGGGGGGGGTGAACATTTGACAAATCCTGGTGCTTGGCTCGGCCTTCCTGCGTTTTTTGGGAACGGTTGAGTCGCGTTTCTTGTAAAGAGGATGTGGCGGAGGAGCGGTGTTTCCTGCCTGATAAGAGGAAAGCCTCTCTCCGTCAGGATGTTTGGGCCCCGGCTGCTCCCCGCATTAGACGCGGCCGTGGCGGCGCGGGGGAAGAGGGAACCTGCTGTTCGTTTTAGCAGGGAGGAAACATGGCTCTCGCTGATTAAAATCGCACACCCCGCCGTTTTCTAGGGCTCCGTGCTTGACCCCGCACAGGCATCAGCCCACACACACACACACACACACACACACACACACACACACTGACATGGCCTAACACAGATTTCTTCATCACTTGATCCATCCATTTTCCCATGAACAGTGAACAGACAATCTTTCCTGTGGGGGAAAATCTTATCCAACACATATTTGTCCGAGTGCATTTTTGCATGACGTGGTCCCATTCCTGGTTGCGATTGAGGCACCTCCTATCGCCCTGGGTTGTTCTGATTAAACTCACTAAAGTGACAACATCCATCATGCGCCTGCACTCTCAATGGCACCGGGCGGCCTTACCCGTTCTCAGTGAGATCATTAACCCTTCTTGCCTGTGGCCGTGCACAAGGTAGGGGTTGATAGGGGTTTCGGAGGGGTCTTGGAGCTCCAGGCAGAGGGTGAAGGCGGGGATCACAGAGACCTCAATAGGCCCCAATCTGAGCAGCAGCAGCCTCCTGTGCTGAAGGCTCCATGGGCCCCCCACTAGTCTGGTGCACAGCCTTAGGGAAAGGGCACAGGAACCTGGTAAATAGAGTTCAGTCCCATGAAAACACCACTGAATACTGTCCATGGGCAGAAAACAAGTGGTCATCTGGAATACATGCGTAATATATAATTCTAACATTTTAAAACAAGGTTGCATTTGCTAACAAATGAATGATTAAATTAAGTTCATTTGAAATATGAGATTTGGGGAAATTACACAAAAACACAAAAATACTTCTTCCAAAATAAGCTTCAAACTCAAAATACAGTTTCCTCAGTTGAATAAATAGAATTTTCTGAAATCTTGAGTCATAAAATCACTCAATATCCAGAGCATTGTTTTCAAATGTGCTATTTTTAGTGTGATCCATAAGCTCTGTTTTGACATGGGAAGGGCCCAGCTGTTCTAGAGCAGGCTACTCTGGAGACTACATGGTCAGAGGAAGTGAGGGCAAACCATTCAACTCATCTGCCTCGATTCTTTCCTCTGTGAAACTTGAATCGCCGTCCGTGTGCTGAAAATATTCTGCAACTCATCATTGCACAAAACCTATTGTGTTTTTCCGTTTTCCATTTTGAGCCATTCGAGAGTCAGCGACTCTTCAGAGTATTCCATTGCACTGGTTGGTTGAAGTTAGTGGCCTTCAAAATTTGGTGAGAAGACTCTACCGTTTTTGTGACTTAGATATCAGTGAATTACCTCAGAATGTGGGTGGAAATTAAGTAAAAATTGCACATTCAGAGGATATCCCTCGATTTTTAAAAAAAATAAAAATCGGAACCATTATTGGCATCTGAACTTTGCTTGCTCCTCCTGAAGCATAT
This sequence comes from Sardina pilchardus, assembly GCF_963854185.1. Classification (NCBI taxonomy): domain Eukaryota; kingdom Metazoa; phylum Chordata; class Actinopteri; order Clupeiformes; family Clupeidae; genus Sardina; species Sardina pilchardus. The sequence continues at coordinate 18,626,119 of NC_085005.1, forward strand.
GACCCAGTTATCCAAAATAAAACTTGGACCAATCAGTAAATATCTCTGCCAAGAGCCAATCAACACTCAATAGCCAATAATGGCCATTGTGAATGGCTGACCATGGTATTTGGTCAGTATATTTGTGGCCTTAGGAAGCTGGGTGAACATTTTTATAAATATTTATCCGGTGCTCCAAAAAGCTAATTCATATTTTAGCCCACAATCAAAGAGCTTTGCCAGACAATGCAGAAATCTGGGTGAAGGTTAGGCTTGTCTCTATTTGAAGTATACCCGGTCGTAAAATTGCATGGATTGCAGCTTGACCAACTAATAAAATAAACATATGAATGTATGTGAAATAATATCTGAAATGTCTAATGCACATTTATTTGATGTATCTGTGTTGATATGCAGTCTACAGTACCCCCTGGCAAAATCCAAGATCAATATAAAATATAAAATTGCATTGTTTTTTTTTTTTATATACATACTATATACAGTATATATATATATACAGTATATATAGTATATATATATATATATATATATATACTGTATATTAAGAAATCCTGCTATATTTGGGATGCAATACTATTTTATTGTAGATATTGCTTTTAGTGGTTTAATGTATTTTCTACCAGAGAAAAGAAATTTAGTTATGATTCATTCATGAATTATGAAGAGTTCATGAATTTTGTCTCATGCGTGGGCTCTCAGTCAATATGATTTTTACATGGATTGCTACTACTAGTTCTGTAATTTTCTGGAGTACCTGTGGTAAAAAAAAAACAGAACTTCAGGAGCTGGTCAAATCCCATTAGAATCATATTTATTCTCCCTTCAAGGATGCAGGCTGAGCAAACAAATTTCCCTTTTTTTCACAGACTCCCGTCTTGTTGTTTCTCCGTGATTACTCCCTGGACTCTCTCCAGGCCCAGGTCAGGCTTGTGGAACTAGGCCGTTAGGTGGTCTCCACTGTTTCCTGTTTCCCCCGCAGTGACGTCACGACCTCGGCCCAAATAAACAAGTAGACCTTGGTTTGCCTGCCTGAAACGTGCACCTTCATCAATAACTTTTTCACGCGTGAGGGTTTTGGCTCTAAATTTTTGATTCACAGAATATTTGATTTGGTTCCGCGGGAAGCCCTCATCAATAAAGACGGCCGCTGACGGTACGCAGACAGGTTGCATTAACACAGCTGTTTTAAGGATCAGTGGCCGACGCTGGGGAGTGGAGGGGATGGGAGGAGGGCGGCAACTGATGAAGCTCCCCCCGGAGATGCAGCGGCTCGTTGTCTCGTCCAAAGGCGTCGTCGTGCGTGGGCGAGGACAGTGGCCTGCTCCATCACGTCACTGATCGGGCCGAGGAATGCCTGATTAAGGAGTTGCGCTACCTGATAATGTTGGTGGGAAATTACTTATTGGCCATACGTGTGTGACAAACAAGTTAAGGGATTTCCCTAGGAACACATACATGTTTTTTTAATTAGGTGATATTTTCCTTTAATTTAGGAAAAAAATACAGTGCAATCAACAAAGTGCAAACAAAACCCTAGAAACCACAAGCCCTACTTATAATGTTTTAATCATTTACTTATCTGTGTTATATTTAACTATAAAATGCATTTATTTAACTATAGTTTATATAACTATATACTATAACTATAAAATATAATTACAATAGGCAGTCATGGATATAAATATATATATATATTTTAAAAATAAATCAAGAAAATGTGGACCAAACATATTTTCCACAGAACAATAATTACAATGGCAGCGCTGGTGGATGCTCATCACATATGGGCAGGCCCAGCCAGAACAGCGGAGGAGAGAGGCCCAGCATCTGTGATGGTCCAGCTCCAAACACAGTGTGGATGGTCTCACACATTCCGTCCAGCACAATAATAACCTGTTTACAATTTTCTTTTTTTTTTTTTTTACCTGGCATCTTCTCTCTGATGACTGGGGATTATACGTCTCGCTCTTCTCCCGCTCATTGTGGTGAGACAACAGACGCGGCGCTCGGTGGCGAGGCTGGGGAGGAGGGGGTGCGGTGCTGGGGGCAGGGTGGTGGTGTGGGGGGGGGGGGGGGGGGGGGTGACTGGAGAATGCCTTGTGCCGGCCGAAGAATGGACCAGACTCGGTTGGGGGCAGCGTGCCATGTGGCAGAGGCAGCTCGCCGACGCAGATGGGGACCCCTGGAAAACTTTGGGTGTGTGTGTGCATGTGTGGTGGAGGTGGTAGTGGTGGTGGTGTGTGTGTGTGGGGGGGGGGGGGGGGGCATAGCCATAGCCAATGGCCACCCACCTCTACCTGCGTGTTCCCGCGCCATCCGAAACACCAGTCCGGCACCTGTTTTGAGCAGATACAGACAGGCACCATTAACTGAGAGAGAGAGAGAGAGAGAGAGAGAGAGAGAGAGAGAGAGAGAGAGAGATGGTGTGTGAAAGTGAATTCTTTTCATTTTTTTTTTTTTTTTGTCATGCCACCATGAGAGAGGGTGTAGCTCTTCATTTACCTCTCAGAGGAGAGATGGTCCAACATCCACAGTGGGTGGCTGGCTTCCACCATTTTTATGATTTGTAAACAGCGTTGCCATGGCCATAGCCAGCTATTGTGAAATTATTCCTATGCCTCCTCTCTGTTCCCACTCCATCACACACATACACACGCACACACACGGACACACACGCACACACACACCTCAGGAAATAAATTCTTGCATTGGATCTGGTATGCAAACAACCACATTGTTTTTAATTTTACCAGATAAAATCAGATTCCATTCTGATTTAAGTTTTAGCTATGTTATAATACAATCTTCTTGATGACGCATGGCAAATAAATTGCCTTGACTTTAGACTTAATATGTAATGTGGTGTAAGTAAGTAATATTGATGTGCCAAATCTACCATGCAGTCTGCATTTGAGCAAGTAACTGTGCAAGCTTGTTTTTGACCATAGCAGCAACTCTCTGGGGTCCCATAACTCCTTGCCCGAATGTGGAGGAGGATGTTCCTATTGTGCTTCCTAATTGCAATGTGGTTCTTTCATTTAGCCCATGCTAGAGCTTGGTCAGTTCCTGTCTCTGCGCTGGGTCCACTTCTGCACAGTAACTCATTACGTATGAAGTCATCTTTGACCTAGACATGCTGTTAAATCACTTTTGGCACAAACTCTAAACAAGCCTGCAGACCCCAACTCTTAATGCGGCTGTCTCTTGAGAAGCATTTCTGGGTTTACTATTGGGCCTATGGGGATTACGACTAGACTATAGAGTGACAACCCACCCACATTTATTTTATTTTATTTTTTTTACATTATAGAGATTTTAAAACTCCTTTGAAATGAATGGTCAGATCAGATGAATCGTGGCAAAAATCAGTATTTCTAATGCTGACTAATTGTCTTTAAATGCTGAGAAAACCAATTAATTTTTTCAGACTGAACTAAATCAATGAACAATCCACACATTTTGATATATGATGAATGTATTATACCAATGACATGACACCATATAAACCAATATAATGCAAAAAAATAATATACTACTAGTAATCTAATAATACTAAATTGTAATCTAGGGTTTCAGTAATTACACGTGATTGACTCAACGTCTCGTCCAAATAGCTTTACTGGTAATGACCATGCTGAGTGACAGCCAAGGATGTAATCTTCAAACAACACATTACCAGTTAGACACAGCATACTGCAACCATGATGACAGCTTTAAGTACATATCTAACATTGAGATCGTCTGGACGGTTAAAGGCAAAGTGTGTGTGTGTGTGTGTGTGTGTGTGTGTGTGTGTGATTGTGCGTACTGCGTGTGTTATTATGTGTATGTGTGTGTTTGCACATTTGTCTTTGGTTTTCTCATGTCATCAAAGAGTGCAGAACAAAAAAGACGCAGCTCTTCGCAGATGGTTCAAATCCCCCTTTCACAAGGTTCTTGAGAACTCCTGCAGATTTCATAACTTCCGTCATCCATTCTGCAGCACCCCACGACTCCACGTTTAATGTAAACGCTAAGCAGACTAGAACCTTGGCTCTTTTAACAACAACAAACAAAAACTGCTACGGGGGTGGGGGGGGGGGCTCAACTCATCTGGAGCTGTGTCACTCAGACCTAGAGGATTTCCTCAGCCTTGATCCCCCTTTTTAACAGCATGACAACAACTGGAGGAACGGTAGCGAGGCTGACCTTGGCCGCTGCACAAAGTGCCATGACTTCCTCCAACGTGCAGACATTTTGGAGGGATGTTGTTGATGTCTGCGTCTGTAAGGAATCCTTTCCTGGTTCAGCGGCGCTCGATCTCGTAACCCCCCCCCCCCCCCCCCATTTCAAGACTGCGCATCGACTGGGGACAGTTGGAAATGACTCATAGCATCCCTCGCAGTCCGGGATGATGACACAAGAGCATCTTGACAGGTGCAACAACAGGATGCTTGCTCAGGGAAGATGACGAACATCACATGTCACAGTGCTTAGTGCAGGAATGCATCAGCATGATCAAATGGATGGAGATCGGGGAGAAAAACAAAAGAATCTTCATGAATCACTGAATCTTTGGAAACATCCAAAGGGTTTATTTGAACCTGTTTCAATACTGATACATAATTTCCAACACTGCTGCAGAATAAATTCACTAACTAAATTCACTATTATACAGAGATAGGATGGAATCAGGAAATGACCCGGGATCCCGGGCCACTCGCCCACCCAATACATTTTGTGATAATAGCATCAAATCACATCTGTATTGGTGATACAGGAGGGCAAGAGGTGAGCTTTGTGGACACAATACATTCAGTGTTATGTGGACTATTCGCCATGGAATCATAGTAGCCTACTGTACATTAGCAATTGCAAAAGTAGCCTACAAAACAGTGACATTTGTACATCGAGGTGTAGCTAATGGTACGATACTCTGAGGGGAAATGTTACCTCTGAATATCCACTACCTTTAAAATGTCTAGCAGGGACATGGTTGAAACTACTGTAAAAACAAAATGTAAGGTGACAAAAGTGGTACAAACAATTTCCAGGGAAATTCATTGTCATAATAACTATCTGTCACTGACTCGACTCATCATCTCATGTCAGTCATAGGCTACTCTAGAAACCTTTATTGCTACTGAGGAGATGACAGGTGTCAGATGACGAGACAATAATTGTGCAATAATAGCCTATACATTTCTGTCACTGCAAAAGTGTCATCTTAAAGATGCATTTTATCATCAGCACCTCATCAGCACAGATCTGTTATTTTATTGTTATTTACACGACTCGAACGTTTCTCCACTGGAATGTAGAAGGTGATGCTACTGTAGAAGGGAATTCTAACACACCCAAGTCTAGCCTAACCTGAGCTGACGCTTCAGCAATATCCGTAACTTGAAATACTGTAAGCGTCATCTTACGTTAGCTGATTGTGATTAGCGTAAACCACTGTTATATAATTAAAACGTATCCATTATACTACAACTACACTGACTTGTGTGTGTAATATTTTCCCAAATCCCCACAGTGCAATGGCAGGCTCGAACCTAGACCTAGCACTATGTGTTGATGCACGTGGCGCGTATCAGCAAGGGCAGGCTCGAACCTACGACCTGCATGCGCGTAAAAAAACACCTGAATGCAGCCTGTAGCATCGTGGCATAACACAAAATAGTCTGACAAAGGATTGAACGGCGTCTAAAGGCGAGGCTGGTTGACAGATGTAACAAGCGCTTTAAATTTTCCTCGCGGAATCAAAAGAGTCATCTCCGCTCCATAAACCTAATCATCAAAACCGCGACTCGTTTGTATTATGATTCGAAGGTAGTTTACTGTTAGTATGTAGATTAAATCATATTTATAATGTCATTTACATTATTTTAAATGCATTTTCCACACACGGAAACAAAACGGAAACAACACATTACCATTTCCGCTTTAAATTATCACACTCTTTTCTTTCCTGTATGTCAGGATGGCCGAGCGGTCTAAGGCGCTGCGTTCAGGTCGCAGTCTCCCCTGGAGGCGTGGGTTCGAATCCCACTTCTGACAATAACTTTTCACATCCGTTTTGTTTGAGGAATAATATGTATTTTATTATATTATATTATTTACCTGTCTTAAGGATAATGGTCCATAACGCCAAACTACAAGGGGTAGGCCTAGTGGCGACACATGGTATAACAGGGAAAAACCAAACAGTCTCTTTCCATCATACAAGCCTATACCCTACCTGTAGCAAGCAAGGCTATACTGAATTTTAAGTGCTGACTCTGAGGTTATTTTTATCTAGCCATGTAGCCATAGAATCATAGGTAACTAAACAATGTTCACGTTGTGGCTAATGGAGAGGGTAGGCTACATTTTTTAAATACGAGGACAGAAATATAACCCCACGGGATAGAAGAATTATTCACATGCACATGCATAGGCCGTATGGTAAAGCATTACCGTTTGCTTTATGTTAAACACTATCTAGATATCAAGCACAGAAAGTTCATACAACAGCTGTTTTTAAAAGCATAGGCTACGGCAATGATAGCTACGTTCTACTTATTGAAATAATGTGCACCAAACAACCCAAATGCAAAACAAATTGTATGATGATGTTGATGTCGGACGACTAGCATAAGCTATGGAAGTCATTTGCAGTAGCCTAGCCTAGCAAACATAGCTAACTGTTAGACACTGCCTATGCAATCTTCAAAACAAATGCAAACATCTGACAGGGCAAAGGAAAAACAGAGAAAGGACTAAGGAGGGACACAAAAGTGCCTTACCATTAGTAATCTGCAGATTTTATTCCATTACGCGGTAGTGCCATCTGCATTTCAAGGCAGCAGTTGATGAAGTTGAATATTTCAACATGCCGTGGCAATGTGAAGAAGCGTTCAATTCAACACACCAACCCGACCGGCCGACCGTCGGCAGAAAAGCAGTCGGACTATCAATCGGGCTCTCGTCTCCCCTCCCTGGTCGGTCAAAAAAAATAATATAATTTATGGTAAGCCATTTCGGTAGGCCTAGATTTGTGAAAATATGCAGAAGACATTTTTGTGTTTCCAATATTTTGTAGGCTACTTTGTTCTATTGGTTGAATTGGCTGTAGCCTAACATAGCCTATGTCATGTTTTCTCACAGAGAGCACACTGTGCCAGTCTACTGAAGCTAACAGCAAAGAAGGATGATGAGCAGCAGACAGTAGGCCTAGGCTATAGGCCTACAGTGTAGGCCTCCCACTGATGCTGAGCATGAAAGAGGGTAAACAAGCTCCACAGTTCACAAGTTTTAGCCGTCATTGTAAGTATAAATGAATAAGGACATTTAAAATTGTTCTTTATACTTTGGAACTGGGTTTGCTGGAATTGGACTAGCCTACAGGGATGGGTAATGATGCATATTTCAAAAACAAAATAATTTTGAATTAGATACTGGCTGCGCATTACACTTTGGCAATACACTTTATAGATGTGTATTTGTAGTCTAAAAACACTGCCAACTATTTTCGGTAAAACCAACGGAGGCCTAAAACTAATACCCTACTTTTGGTGCTGAGGACATCATAAAAGTGCAAAATGAATTACTGGTGCGGATTTAGTAA
>NC_085005.1:18638706-18668706 GCF_963854185.1 Sardina pilchardus
CACAGCAGGATATGAAGCAGTGCAGCCACTTCCTGCCTGAGCAGTTGCATTTGTTCTGGGGTCAAAGATCAAAGGTCAGAATGGTGTCACACCGTGACATCCAGTCTCTCACAAGTTAGCCCCTCAGAGTGAGTCGTAATCCTCCTGCTGTGATTCTAAGCTCTATTTACAGACCCAGTCACTCACAATCAATCCCCATTAATCAAAACCAGGAAGTGTCCATTTCTGGGCTGTCTAACATGCCAGCAGTAGGCTGCTACACTGCCAGTGGGTTGCTAATTTCCAAAGAACGGGTCGTGGAATTTCAGGGTACATTACTGGCATTTTTTCCAAAGGAAAAAGACGATAAGAAGGACCATATTTAGAAAGAGGTGGCTTGTACCTAACGCATGTGTTTCAAAGAGGAGGTCTTGTCATTGGCAGTTATTCGGGCACAGATCTATGTGGCACTTTCTGAATGCTCTTTTTTGTTAAGAAGCACACAAAACAGATATTTTAATTGATTTTCACCCACTTGGCTTTTTCCAAATTGTCCCATTATCTTTAAAGGTTAAAAAGCCATTGGCATATGTAAATCCCATGTAGCTTTTGGAGAATTGCTGCTCTGTCTTCCATCCATAACAAGTAATTTCATCCTTTGCCGATACTGCTATGTCATTAGTAGATTGTAGAAGTTTGCTCCCTGACCCCTCCCCCAGCACCACCTCCCTCACCCCTTCCACTGTGTGGCTATGGAGGCCCAGTCATGTGTCTGAAAGCCTCGGCAAGACTCGATGCGATCTCAGGGTGATTAAGGAGGCTTTTCGTTCTATCCTTAGCCTCCCCGGGACCTGATTAGCAGGTAGGCCCTTGCTCAGAGAGGGAGGGAGGGCTTTTGAACTGGCCTGGCCGCTCTCTCACACTCGCTCTCGTGCCAGCACCAGCTCTGAACCTGAACCTTCACTTCACTGCACTTGTTCCCCGTGGAGTGTATGTCTCGGGTCTGCGGATGGTTTATCCCCCTTTTGAAAAAAAAAACAAAACAAACCTTTGGCTTATCATGTAGATCATGTAGTTTTTGAAAGGGTGAGTATTTCTATTGTTCAGGTCGGTGTTTGTTGCGTATGTGTTTTGGGTGGTTTGTGTGGATGTGTTTGTGTTAGTGCAGGCTCCCTCCGGAAGCTGACTGCAGAGTGGTTGATTTTTGGTTTTGCTTTAAGTGCAGTGTATCAGTGCATGCACATGAAAAAGATTGACATTGATGTTGAGGCTGGAATTGGTTGTTGCCGTTTGCATTCTCTTGAAAATAGATAAAATTAGATCACCTCCTGTGTTTTATTATGTGGTCTGTTGTAAAAGCAGAACAGTGGAACACTGGAAACACGTCATAGAACCATGCAAAGGCAGAGTTTAGTGCGACATTGCTGTTGTTAGGTGATACCTCAAACAAGATTTGAAGTGTCTCCGCTGGGGTGACAATATAGATGTGTGTAGATCTGCAAAATGTTGGAAACAGGCATATTTTTTATTCTGACCATGTTGTGCAAGGAAGGCCTTGCTGAACCACCCAACATGAAGCCCATAGCTATTTATCATTGAGAGCACTATTTGGCCCCAATCTCGTTGCATGTTTTGTATCATTCAGTTCTGATGCTTGCAGCTCACTGTCTGTTATTATCAGTGGCTGTGACTTGTTTGGACAGCGTTAATGGATTTCATACGTGCAAGCCTTATTTGTTGATACCTCTTTTTTCCGCAAAGCTTTCATGTGAAGCAGAAATCGGAAGAGGCCGCTGGCTGGTTGGACACGATTTCAGCATTTTGGACTTGCCAGGCAGGAGGATGCGGTTTTTTAGTTTCCTCGGTTCACCCTGTGGCAGCCATGACACCTCGAGGCTAAATTAGATAATCTGGCCGGCTTTTTGTCAAGGTTAAGTGCGTCTCCTTTTTTAAAAAAGTGTGGATGTCACTGCAGACCTCGCATTTCCCTCAGCGCCAACAGTGCTGTGCAATCTGAACTAAGAAATGAAATGAAGCATCTTAACCACAATATACAATGCTATGCTTTCTATGCTGTGGATATAATTGTGCTATATCTATGTGTGTGCAAAAATGCACTACCCCAAAGTCACTGTCATTATGCATCAAGCTGTCATGGCCAAAAATGCATGGATTGTGTGAAATCATACCTTTATTTTTTTCCCCACGAGTTTTGATTTCATTTCACTTTTGCACAAATGTATAGAATTTTTGTAGTTTTCTAAAATTTTACTGCTTTTGTGTGTTTTTTTTTTTTTAAAGCTGTTTATAATCTTAGCTTTTGCGGTAATCAATAGCAACGCTCCGATGTTTATTGCAACATGAATCAGTATTTATGAAGCGCTTTGAGCAGCAATGTATTTTTACTTTAAGGCCATAACTCAGGATGCTTACTGACTCCCACTTTCTCTCCACAATGGACGTTAAGCTGTCTATTTTTAAGTCTCTTGAAGATTACCCTTGGTCCTTGCTGTTTCTGACCCTGGTGTCTATTTCCTCCTTGTCTACACCCTTTCATCTGCACTCTCCCCTACTGTTCAGTCACAATGTACTTGGCAGACGCAGGGCCTTAAATTGACAGACGGGCAAAGTCTATTTCTATATATGTTTATGCTTTAGAGCTAAGACATCACCTGTCACTCACGTGCCACCCATCCATGCTGGACATATACCAAAAGAGTCCACAGGGTGGTCTATACACTAATGTTCGTTTATTACACGTTTTGAAGATTAGTTTAGAAGAGATGCATGAATGTGTGAAGTTAGATGCTGTAAAATTGGGCAATCAACAAATTGCTTCTGGCCATCTAATGATGTCCAGACCTGCCATCCAGCTGCCTGTTCCTTATTGGGTAAAAGAAGGGACCTGTGTTCTGTGTTTGTACACAGTCATGGAATTTGGAAAAATTTTTGAAAAATGAATCATAAGCAATCCCAGCCCAATCAACACAGTGCATCAGGAGCACTTAACAGAGTGATGTCATTTGACTGGCTGGTTATCTCAAATGTCAACAACTGTTTGTGAAAGTGAACTGCAGTGTAAAGTCCAACGCCCACCAGAAGCGTATGCGGCGCCGCGCCACGAAAACAAATAGAATTCCATTGTTTTCAATGGAGCATCGCCCACTGGAAACGTCTGCCGCGCAGCAGCCGCACAGAGATAGAAAGCTATTCTAAAATCCTGCGCGGCAAGCCCAGACCGCCGAACACCTCTGAACGCCGCTTCTGGTGGGCGTTGGACTTAATGGTAGTGGTCTCAGAATGGGCCTCGCTAGATCTGGAGTAGATGTGGTCCTCAGCTGGACCAGGGCCGGCTCCTCACCAGATGGACAGAGCCTTTCCAAAATCGCTCGCTGTCAGAGTGTCACTGCAGACTGGCAGACTGTCTTTTGTGTGGAAGGAAATACGTGTGTGGAATTTACGTGTGCTTGCTTGCGTGTGTGCTTGCGTGTGTGCTTGTGTCTGTGTGTGTGTGTGTGTGTGTGTGTGTGTGTGTGTGTGTGTGTGTATGAGAGAGAGAGAGCAAGAGACAGAGCAAGAGAGAGAGAGAGAGAGCGAGAGAGATAGTGTGTGTGTGTGTGTGTGTGTGTGTGTGTGTGTGTGTTTAAGGGCATGCCTTAGGTATGCGTGTGAGATCAAAAAGCAGGGCAAACGTAAGGCTTTAAATTAAATGAGATTGCATTGAGGCAGATGGCCATCAGTATGTTTAAACTTGTGTTACTTTCCACCGTCTCTGAGCTCTCTGTGAGTTTGTGGTTGCCCACAGTTCAGATGAAAAGAGGAAATGAGATCAACAGGTTTTTAATTCATTAATTCATTTATTGCTGTCTCGCTTTAAGTTGCATCCAATGCAACTAAATTTGTTGGTGTCTTTGAAAGGGGTGCTGCAAAAAATGTTATTACACAAGTGCAAGGGATACATTTTATGCAACTTATAACCAGTGTCCCTGGGTAGGTTACAGAAACAGGGGTCTAACCAGGACATGCATCAGATGTGGATTGTATGGAATCTCAACAGCTCGTTTGTGAATTGTATTATGTCTGCTAGTAAGTGCTTTGCAAGCGCTATAATTATGCGCTCATGTGAGTGTTCCGGTGAGCCTAATACTCGTCAGGTGGATGTCTTGTATAATACAGCACATGTCTTACTGCTAAGTTTAGAAGGAACCTGCGCAACCTCAGGGATGGGTGCTTTTCAGGTGTATGTCTCAAGGGGGAATGGTGTCACCAGATTCCTTTATAGTAAAAAAGTTTGTGCACATCCCAGGTCAAGGTGCAGAACAAGGGTAAATCATAAAAAAAATGGAAAAAGGTTTGCACACTTGAAATCCTTCTTTTTCGTTTTCTTTTCTTTTCTTTAGCACAGAATGAATGATGTTTCGACCGTGGGGTCTTCTTCAGATTGGTCACGACTCACGAGATTCATTGTCTCCAAATGTGTCTGAGCGTGTGTTCCACCATATGGGTTTTACTGTAAATCACAGTAGATCAAAATGCTCTTAAATAAAGGATCGAAATGAGTGCGCTTTATATTTGCAAAGATTATCACCTAATCATTTAATCCCTTTAAATTAAACAGAAGGAAAGTGTGGTCGGTTGATCCCACTCCACCAGCTATGGCTTGAGCTGGTTGACCACTCAGTGACTTTTGACCACTCAGTGACTTGAACTCATGGGCTATTTTTATAGCTTTGTTATCAACTTCACTGTAATGCACAAAGAGAAGGCGATTCTGCACTTTGTGATGAAGATATGCCATTAGGAAGTACAATTTAACAGCCATTCTATACCGTCCTACACTTTTTTTATTGTCTCAGTTTTCTAATAAATTAATACATTTATCTATTTATTTGAAATTTGACATAGACCACCTCCCTTTCTCCTGACTCTGTCATCTCCCCTGACATTGTGCCTGTGGCTCAAGCTGTTGCGTCGTTTTGGGGGGAGGTGGGTGGGGGGCATTCTAGAGGGCTACAAACAGATATCCACTTGAGTCATTACATAAATCATGATATTCCTTTAATATCATTAACAGAACATTTTTCATTTTGATGAGATTACATTTTAACATCTGTATGTTTGTGTGTTTATGTGTGGTTAATTTCCAGAAATCAGCATTTCAGTCAAGTCAGGGTATTTTGCATAACAAATTTTGTGTGTGTGTTTCTTTCTGCAGCATGGCATGACCAGGCAGAAGGCGTGTGGATCGGCGGCAGAGAAATGCACGGGGTGATTTGGGCACCCGCTGCAGTCGACCTCTGACCTCTGACCTCGCAGTGCCCTTTCCCATGTGACCTCAAATTTGTTATTGATTGGATAAACCAGAACGGACATCTTTGCTGCAGCTGACCGCCCGCCGCTGTCACGGCACAAAATGGCGGCCCACAAGCGCAGCTACCATTGTTTCGACGCCGTCGTGGATGACCCCTCCCGCAAGCCCTCCCGGCAGCCCGTCCCTCCCAGAAGCCCCCGCCAGGAGGAGACGCCGGAGGACGGCAGTGCCGGCTGTGCCGGCGGTGGTGGGCACAACACCTGCCAGTCCGGGGCACAGGCCGAGGCGGGAGGAGATGGCCAGGCCTCTGGCTGGCAGCAGGACGAAACGCCTGCCCACAAGAGGCCCGCCAGGCCTGAGGAGGGTGCTGGGGACGGCCCCAAGGAGCACCACTTCCAGAGGTACTCCAAGAGGATTATGCTGGTGAGGAACAGCGACCAGTCCGTGCGGACGACCATCGTGCTGCACCGCAGGGCCGTGCGCAGCCTCGGGCTCTTCCTGGACGAGGTGGCGGAGCTCATGCAGTGTCACGTCCGGAAGCTGTGCACCGTCGAGGGCCACAGGGTGAGCAGGCTTACTTTCACTTCAGGGGACATTGTAGCAGAGAGGGTTAAAGTGGAGTGAGAGGCGCAAACGTTCGAATTCCGCGTTCTGTTTTCGCAAACGGGAGGGGGGGGGGGGGGGGGCGAAATCCCCCTTTAAGCAGACCTAAAAAGTGACGTTACATTTTAACTGAACTGCTTGCCGATCGATTTCCCACTATGACGTCTTTCTTTAAGCAGACAGGAACTGTTCAAATTTTGCTTCCATAGAGATGCATTATGTTGCTCTATCTTGTCAGTAATGAAGGATCTTTGATTGTAGGCTGGGTGAACCCTGCCTGAACTTCCGGGGAATTTGAATTTCGCCCCGGCAGCTCAGGCTGGAAACCAGCAGATCTATTTCCTCTGTTTACTGCCAGGACCTTTGGCTCCAATCAGAAACGGCCATACTCCAGTCCTGGCACACTTTTGGCCAGTGACGTGGCCTTGTGGGAACTTTGGGTAACCATGTGGTATGGGCACTGCAGCCAGTTGAACCACAGCATCCTCTGAGCATGAACATGGATGATGGGCAGAAATGGGGTGATAAGGGAAAGAGAGAGAAAGTAAAAGTGAATGCTAGATAAGAGAGAGAGATAGAGCGGGAAGTGTCAGAGATAAAGACAGAGAGAGAGGAAAACATTTTGCGATGACATAAAAAATAATTTTTATTTCATGGTTTTTCCAGGAAAAAAAAAATTATAACTTTTGAAATCCTGACTATGCGCTGGCTTTGAATGAGCTACTAGTTTTATGCTTGTGAGCTTCACCACATTCTAAAGCACAAAAAGGTCCTAGTTGTTTTCAGTTATACAGAGGCCTCTAGTGACTGAAAACATTATAGCCTTAAATGATGAGTCCTCTGAAAGGGTGAATGTCATTTAACACCGAGGAACAGATTCTATTAATGTTTTATACATGTGGATGTGGATTTAAGAGTTAAAATAAGAACCATTTAAGAATGCCTTAATGAAAGCACCACAAGTCTAATTCATCTAACAGTTAAAAAAAATGGAGGTAGACAAAAAAGACACTGAACTGCCAAGTCATTTCGGGAAGGGAGGTGGTCATAGATGACCAGGCGCCACCATGCGCCATGCGCTACTGTATGCGTCATGGAGGAGATGGAGCACACAGGCGCGCTTGGCATGGCATGAAAGTAAGGAACCCCAAGTGGCTCCAGCTGGTCTGTGTGTGTGTGTGTGTGTGTGTGTGAGTGTGTGTGAGTGTGTGTGTGTGTGCCTGGTGTGTGGTGGAGGTCATATCCAGTAAAGTGGCATCATCCTTTGGGGCGGCGCTTCGGGCACATGGCTGGTTCATCAGCACGCCATGGCCAGGGGGAACACCTCACTCAAACTCGACATGCGCGACAACACCGCAGTCTAGCTTTTCCCTGGCCATGTACTGTAATTCAATAGAGAAACAATTCAAATTGAGTGCTTGGAGATGAATTACATTACATTGCATTACATTTGGCTGACGCTTTTTTTAACCAAAGCGTCAAAGGTCTTTGAATAGAGCATCTCACTATGAACGTCCACTTAGAGTGACCTAAGTGTCTAAATGCCTAAATGCCTTAATGCCCAAATACATGCACCTGCACCATGTATGCACCATTATGTTTTGGGACAGTGCATTGCTTTGCGTGATTGTAATAATGCAGCGCAGATTGACATAGTAGGAAATGGCTCCACTGGAAATCGTCCAATTTTGGGGGTTAAAGGTCGGGAGAGGCATGGGGATTACCGTGTTGTGTTTCAGGCTGGATCAGGTTAAGCCACTGCCAACGTGTGCGTTCACACAAGCCAAACGATAATCTGAGCGAGAGGCTTGCGCAGAATTAGCCCGTGAACCTGCTCCGTGCCGGGTCGGGCTGGGCTGGCCTCGGTAGGGCATTTGATTTGGGCGGCTTGACCGATCGCTGTCCCTAAAAAGGTGGAATGTTTTGTTGGCCCGAGCATCTGCGTCTTGTCCTGGAGCGCGTCCAGGCGTTTCCTCTCCGTCAGAGCCCTGAGTCCTGCACGGCCCCACTGGCCCGAGCTGTGAGCGGCCGTTTGGAGCAGGCACATCCTATTAGTATTGCCCCAGGCATGTACTTCCTTGAGAAAACATGCTGTAACTCAGCACACACCCACTGCTGGGACTGTCTTAGGGGATTGATACAGAACCGGGACCTTGGGAAGTGCTGTTAGCAAGTGCAAAGCTAAAGTTTATGGATACAGAACTTTTTCTTTATCTTTTTAAAAGACGTTGTGTGTATGTGTGTGTGTGTGTGCGCTTTTGTGTGTGTATGTACATGACACTATAGGAGTTCTGACTAACCACAAAGATGCACGGTTTGCAACACAGGGGAATGGTTCTTGCCCTTATGACCACATACAGCAAGCAAACAGCTGTTGTGAGGACACTGTCAGGGGAAAAAAAGTGTAAATCTGAATGCACTCTGAAGGTTATATAACAAATGATAAGTTGTTCTGCACCTCTTATGCAAGGAGGGATATATAGTAGCACATAGAACGTATTCTAAAAGATTGAAATTGGAAAAGACAAGAATTTCTTTTTTTTATATATATATATATCATAGTGCATACAGTATGTATACAGGGTTAATTAATGTTCCCTCACCAAAATAGATACACTACATGAATGAAGCTCTTTATTACAGTTGTAGATTGTCATTTTCCTTTATCAAATAATTAACATTAACATTTAAGTGTGAGGGCTGTTAACTGAATCAATAATATTTCCATCAGCCATCCAAAACTACAGTACTGTCAGTCTTTGAGACTGTGGGGATCTAGATAGAGAAGTAGATACATATACAGGGGTATTGATATCCCTATACAGAGACTGATTCACTTCATGAGTGAAGACGTTTATATTGCATTTGGTTAGTAATGTTCCTTACATTTAATTTCTTATTAAGTTAGAATGAAATGTTATTAACTATGATCAGTAATATTAATGCCTTCCACCCCACAAAACTGTTGTCAGTCTTTCAAAGTTTAGAACTCCGAATACAGAAGTTAATTAATATGGGGTTCCAGATGGAGGCTTATGCGGGGGCCGATCTGGCGCAGTTCTGGCTGGGATTCGGTTGAGATCTGGCTGAGATCAGTAGCAGACTGAGCTGCCATATGGAACTGGTCTTCCCTGTTGTATTGTTCTTGGAGGATGCAATCGGGATATTCCTTCCTCTCCGCTACTTTACATTGTGGTGATGCGCTCGCGGCCTGGAATAACTATTAATCTTGCTCAAATCAGAGCTATTTTGAACCAACAGAAACAGGTCAACTGTGAGAAAACACACGTTTGGGTTGAGAAACTCAAGAATTGCATCTCCCATGGCCGCAATTAATTATCTTCAACAGAAATAGCCAGATATCTGTCTTAGACCGGCTGAATATTGAGAAGTTTTTAGGATTGAAAACTGCAGAGCCAGCAGATTTAATAAGGTGTGGAAAAAAAGCACGCCTACTATACACCCCTGCTCAATTTACCAGCCAGTGCTCAAGTGTGTTCTCTGTGGTGTGATAGTTGTGCGGCTCACATGGTGGGATAGTTTGTGTAACCTGACATGGATGTTTGACTACACTTTGACAGACATTTGTATCTTTATGTAAGCATAAGACCTCTTAGCATTTAATGTATGGCAGGAACTTGGCAGGGGGAATCCCTCCCTCCTTCAGATGCAGTAATCATACCCTCAGCAACCGACGTGACGTCTGTGACCTCTGAGGTGCTGAATATCCCTCTGGTCATCTTTCCCTGTGGTCAGCAAGCTGTGTTGAACGCTGAGCTGCTGAGCCATGGTTGATACAGCTGCAGGGACAGGACAGGACAGGGAATCCACTGAGTGCATTGTCACCCAAGATGGGGCCGGTATAATCCCTGTCTCAGTATACCTTCTGAGTAATTAGCACAATGAGATTGACATCCATGTACCCCTCCCCCCTCAGAGCCTTCAGTAAAGTCCTTTTAAAACACAGATGATTACTTATGCACTGCTGTGTGCTGCCACCCTCATTCACTGTGCATTGTTTAAAACCAATGTGTTTAAACACAGTACAACTATGCATGCATGCACTCTTTATTGTGAGGTGTGAAATGAGGCAATGCAATTTACCATCTAAGACGATCAATGGAAAATCCAGAAGTGGTGTTTGGTTAAGGTACAAGAATAGCCGCAAGTGTTTTTGTCTCATTATAATCTCACTGTATCTAGCTTGTGAATTCTACACGTAATTTATGTATCGTTATACAATAAGCTTTATAGACATATTTTTATGGGCATACCATGGCCTTATCTCATGCACGAGACTCAGCCACCTCCAACAACAGAGTAATTATTCATTAGGAAAGCTGTTTTCACAATTAAAACTTGCGTGGGAAAATTAGTACCGCAGATGGCTATACTTCCCTTTGCCATTAACCTCCTTAGGTTTAATGTGGACGTAATCCACTGTTCCACATTTCCTCTCCAGTGGTGGCGCCATGTAACATCAGTTAACCTTTCCAAAGCCTGTTTTTTTAACTGGCTGCTCATTTCATCTGATAAAAAATCCTACACCTAGTGTCAGAAAAGGAGGATATTGGTATCAAATACTTTGAAATGTCTAAAGTGATTTAACAAACATGTTTGTTGTGCCTTTTTGTTTCTTCCTGTCCCCATTTCAGATTGACAGCGTTCAGAGTCTCTTGATGTGCCCGAGTGTACTAGTCGTTGTGGGACGGGAACCCTTTCGTCCCCTCATTATGGACAACATTCGGCAAAACTCAGACGACAAGCTGCCTCCAGTGAACACAAAATCACGTGTAAACCTGTGTACTCAAGGGGTGGATGACAGGAAGAATCGTAAGTTACAAGGATACAAGGATGTATCCTTACAAGTTGATGTCTGTGTTAAGTAAAGTGATCTGTGACATTAGGTGACATCCCTGTATTTGTCAGGATGCTATTTGGGGAGGTGTGCCAATAAGTTTAGCAAAACAAGTCGTCTGCCAAAAGAAAGAGTTTGGGATCTTGCCAAAGATATCTTATCTGATATTACAGATTTAGATATAGCACAACATCTTGATTTATTTGCAGGAAAGATGTAACTAAGTATTTAATAATAGATACAGTTTCTAAGGTAATAACATGCTGTAGGTCATTGAGTGCACAGTTAATTTGATGTCAGTAATGTCTGCTTAAATTGTCATGGTTTATGAGTGTACTTAACAGCGTAGTTTTGTGGCCAAAGGATTGAATAGTATATGAATGTAATTAGGGAATCATATTAAATTAATTCAAAATTGAAACACTTCTATTGTAGAATATACCCTTGCAATGTGTTCATTGCAGTATTGGTAATTTTTTTGTTGTTGTTTTGTTTATAGTCAACTTTGGGCTGGAGACAAAGAAGAGTATCATTCACCCAAGACCTGAGTCCAGCAACAGGGCATCAAGGCTCTCTCTGTCATCTGAGAGGTCATCCTCAAATGGACTCCACGCTGCGGGACATTCAGGTCCCTGTCCGCACACAAGGGAGAGCCTGATGGACGATGACATCGAGAAACGTGTGCTCGTCAACGAAGACGGTAGCCTTTCCATGGAAATGAAAGTGCGTTTTCGACTGCTCAACGACGAGACGTTGCACTGGTCCACAGAGATAAAGAAGACAGCTGGACCTAACACCAACCCATACTACACGGGATATCACGACCCCTGTTACCTTCAACATGAAAGTGCGGAGAGCTGCTCTGAAGAATCCATGTCAGTTGGAGAGGCTGAGGAGGCGTACATTAAATTTCACCAACAACACATGGAAGAGCCTCATTGCACTCACTGTTGTAGTCAATGTCAAGAATATGACATCTGGAAAAATCCCAACACTGTTGACCAAGAGACTGGCAGACGCATTAGGTCGTCAGGCTCAAGCACAGCCGCACATGTCATAGTATGCAAAAAGGAATCTGTGGAGAGCATTCGCACTATGTCTCGGTCGAGTGAAGAGTTTACAGAGCACATAGTTGAAAAGGCAACCTGTGTTACACAGACAGTTGAAGAGACATATGTCACTTGCACTTGTCAGACCAGTGAAGTTTCAGAAAATACAGAAGAGAGGCACAAGAGTCCTGAGAACACTCGGGCATCTGACAACGACGTAGACAATGACAACGAGTCATGCAAAAGTGGATCTACTGTCCCTTCTAAAGACTCACAGAAAGATGCAGTGAGTGTTCACATAACTCAAGTCTCAGACGAGGACGATCGATCAACGTCTCCAGTCAGTAATTCCTCCCATGTCCTTGCGTCCCTGAAGGAAGACCAAGACGATGAGGAAGATGACCTACCGCCAAGTGTGTCGAGAGCATCCTCATGCAATCAGAGCAGTGACTCAGATGAAGACTTGAATGTGGCAAGTGCTGCACCAAGCTCTTGTTCCAACATGATCTGTAAAGTTTGTCCTATGCAACGCTTGACACCTAGATCTCCAAGTAAAGCATCTAGCCTGTCCGCAAAGTCAGAGAAATCAGGCAAGTCACCAGTTTCAGATGGAGAAGATGGAAAAGAGCTGGATAAGAGCTCAGTTGAAGACTGTGACGAAAGATCTGAGAGTGGACTGTCCTCTACCTCTAAACATTCAGCTAATAAATGCACAGGTATAGTACCAGAGGATTCAAATGAAACTGATATGAATGTGGCAAATGTGGTGGAAACAGAAAGAGCTTCAAGCTCAAAGTCTGATAAATCTTCAAAATCCAGGAGTGAGGAGAAAGAGGAGAGATCCTTAAGTGCCATGTCTGCCAAATCATATGCCTCTGCAAAATCACAGAAGTCTAAAGTTTCAGAAGCTGCTGAGGATGATGCTGGGGAGAAGAAAGAAGTAAGAGCACCAAGTGCCATGTCTAGCAAGTCAAACATATCTGTAAAGTCAAATAAATCTGGTGTATCTGAAGTAGGACAAAAAGGGAATGAAAGAGCATCAAGTGCCATGTCAGCTAAGTCAAACACGTCCACAATCTCGAGGAAGTCAAAAGCTTTAGAAGTCCAAACGGATGAGCCTCTGATTGGAGGAGATCTAAGTGAGGATAGAACACCAAGCACTACTTCATCAAAATTGAACAGTTTTGCCCAGCCTGAAAAAACAGAAGAGGCAGCTATTACACGCATGTGTCGCACAGATGCAAATGAAGAGGCATGGTATGAGGCATGGGAACGAGCTGCAAGTGCCATGTCTGTTAAATCAAATGCCTCTAGAAAATCAAACAGGTCAAAGGCTTCAGAAGCTAAAGCTGTGGAAGCCATGGATAATGATGATACAACAAATGATAGGGTTCCAAGCGCTGCTTCTGCTAGGTCTAATGCCTCTGCAAGATCCAACAGGTCGAAAGTTTCAGAAACTGTTCCAGATGCTGGACAAGCAGAAGAACAAGCAGGACACAGAGCCCCAAGTGCATTGTCCACAAAATCTAATATCTCTACTTCATCTAAGAAGTCAGATGACCAGAGACCCGCTAGTGCTGTGTCTACTAAATCAAATGTCTCTGCAAAATCTAAAAGGTCAAAGGTTTCAAATGCACCCGAACTTCAAGCAGAGGACTCTGACGAAGCAGATAGATCTCCAAGCCCAATGTCTGCTAGATCAACTTCTTCTGCAAAGTCTAAAAAGTCCAATGTTGCAGAAGCTGTGCTCAAGGGAGAAGAGCCAACAGAGGACAGAGCTCCTAGTGTGGCCTCCGCTAGATCTAATGTATCTGCAAGATCTAACAAATCACATGTTTCCAGGACTGCACCTGAAGCGGAACAGCCAGAAGAAGAGGAGAAGAGAGCTCCAAGCGCCATGTCTACCAAATCAAATGTCTCAACGAGATCTAAAAAATCAGTGGCAAAGGAGGCACCTCAAGAGGAAGTAACAGAGGAGAGAGCTCCTAGTCCATTGTCAGGTAAATCAGCGGTCTCTGAAAGATGTAGAAATGCAAAAGCTTCAAAGACCTCTGCAGAATCAGCAGATTCAGAGGCAGAGGTAACTGAAGAGGAAGAAGAGAGAGCTCCTAGTGCATTGTCAGCTAAATCAAATATTTCTGCAAGATCTAGAAAATCAAAGGCTTCAGAGACCCCTGCAGAATCAGCTGAACCTGAGGGAGAGGACACTGAGGAACCAACTGAGGAGAGAGCTCTGAGTGCACTATCGGCTAAATCAAATGTTTCAACAAGATCTAGAAAGTCAAAAGCTTCAGAGACTCCTGTGGAATCAGCTGAGGCAGAGGTGACTGAAGAGGCAGCAGAGGAGAGATCTCCTAGTGCCATGTCTGCCAAATCAAATGTCTCAACAAGATCTAAAAAGTCAGTGGCAAGAGAGGCACCTCAAGAGGAAGTGGAGAGAGCTCCTAGTCCATTGTCAGGTAAATCAGCGGTATCTGAACGATGTAGAAATGCAAAAGCTTCAAAGACCTCTGCGGAATCATCTGAGGCTGAGGAAACTGAAGAGGCAGCAGAGGAGAGAGCTCCAAGTGCATTGTCAGCTAAATCAAATATTTCTGCAAGATCTAGAAAATCAAAGGCTTCAGAGACCCCAGAGGAATCAGCTGAATCTGAGGGAGAGGACACTGAGGAACCAACTGAGGAGAGAGCTCCGAGTGCACTATCGGCTAAATCAAATGTTTCAACAAGATCTAGAAAGTCAAAAGCTTCAGAGACTCCTGTGGAATCAGCTGAGACAGAGGTGACTGAAGAGGCAGCAGAGGAGAGATCTCCTAGTGCCATGTCTGCCAAATCAAATGTCTCAACAAGATCTAAAAAGTCAGTGGCAAGAGAGGCACCTCAAGAGGAAGTAACAGAGGAGAGAGCTCCTAGTCCATTGTCAGGTAAATCAGCGGTATCTGAAAGATGTAGAAATGCAAAAGCTTCAAAGACCTCCGCAGAATCAGCAGATTCAGAGGCAGAGGTTACTGAAGAGGAAGAAGAGAGAGCTCCTAGTGCATTGTCAGCTAAATCAAATATTTCTGCAAGATCTAGAAAATCAAAGGCTTCAGAGACCCCTGCAGAATCAGCTGAACCTGAGGAAGGGGACACTGAGGAACCAACTGAGGAGAGAGCTCCGAGTGCACTATCGGCTAAATCAAATGTTTCAACAAGATCTAGAAAGTCAAAAGCTTCAGAGACTCCTGTGGAATCAGCTGAGGCAGAGGTGACTGAAGAGGCAGCAGAGGAGAGATCTCCTAGTGCCATGTCTGCCAAATCAAATGTCTCAACAAGATCTAAAAAGTCAGTGGCAAGAGAGGCACCTCAAGAGGAAGTGGAGAGAGCTCCGAGTCCATTGTCAGGTAAATCAGCGGTATCTGAAAGATGTAGAAATGCAAAAGCTTCAAAGACCTCTGCAGAATCATCTGAGGCAGAAGAAACTGAAGAGGCAGCAGAGGAGAGAGCTCCAAGTGCATTGTCAGCTAAATCAAATATTTCTGCAAGATCTAGAAAATCAAAGGCTTCAGAGACCCCAGAGGAATCAGCTGAATCTGAGGGAGAGGACACTGAGGAACCAACTGAGGAGAGAGCTCCGAGTGCACTATCGGCTAAATCAAATGTTTCAACAAGATCTAGAAAGTCAAAAGCTTCAGAGACTCATGTGGAATCAGCTGAGACAGAGGTGACTGAAGAGGCAGCAGAGGAGAGATCTCCTAGTGCCATGTCTGCCAAATCAAATGTCTCAACAAGATCTAAAAAGTCAGTGGCAAGAGAGGCACCTCAAGAGGAAGTAACAGAGGAGAGAGCTCCTAGTCCATTGTCAGGTAAATCAGCGGTATCTGAAAGATGTAGAAATGCAAAAGCTTCAAAGACCTCCGCAGAATCAGCAGATTCAGAGGCAGAGGTTACTGAAGAGGAAGAAGAGAGAGCTCCTAGTGCATTGTCAGCTAAATCAAATATTTCTGCAAGATCTAGAAAATCAAAGGCTTCAGAGACCCCTGCAGAATCAGCTGAACCTGAGGAAGGGGACACTGAGGAACCAACTGAGGAGAGAGCTCCGAGTGCACTATCGGCTAAATCAAATGTTTCAACAAGATCTAGAAAGTCAAAAGCTTCAGAGACTCCTGTGGAATCAGCTGAGGCAGAGGTGACTGAAGAGGCAGCAGAGGAGAGATCTCCTAGTGCCATGTCTGCCAAATCAAATGTCTCAACAAGATCTAAAAAGTCAGTGGCAAGAGAGGCACCTCAAGAGGAAGTGGAGAGAGCTCCGAGTCCATTGTCAGGTAAATCAGCGGTATCTGAAAGATGTAGAAATGCAAAAGCTTCAAAGACCTCTGCAGAATCATCTGAGGCAGAAGAAACTGAAGAGGCAGCAGAGGAGAGAGCTCCAAGTGCATTGTCAGCTAAATCAAATATTTCTGCAAGATCTAGAAAGTCAAAAGCTTCAGAGACCCCTGCAGAATCAGCTGAACCTGAGGGAGGGGATACTGAGGAACCAACAGAAGAGAGAGCTCCAAGCGCCATGTCTGCCAAATCAAATGTCTCAACGAGATCTAAAAAATCAGTGGCAAGAGAGGCACCTCAAGAGGAAGTAACAGAGGAGAGAGCTCCTAGTCCATTGTCAGGTAAATCAGCGGTATCTGAAAGATGTAGAAATGCAAAAGCTTCAAAGACCTCTGCAGAATCCGCAGATTCAGAGGCAGAGGTAACTGAAGAGGAAGAAGAGAGAGCTCCTAGTGCATTGTCAGCTAAATCAAATATTTCTGCAAGATCTAGAAAATCAAAGGCTTCAGAGACCCCTGCAGAATCAGCTGAACCTGAGGGAGGGGAGTCTGAGGAACCAACTGAGGAGAGAGCTCCGAGTGCACTATCGGCTAAATCAAATGTTTCAACAAAATCTAAAAAGTCAGTGGCAAGAGAGGCACCTCAAGAGGAAGTGGAGAGAGCTCCTAGTCCATTGTCAGGTAAATCAGCGGTATCTGAACGATGTAGAAATGCAAAAGCTTCAAAGACCTCTGCGGAATCATCTGAGGCTGAGGAAACTGAAGAGGCAGCCGAGGAGAGAGCTCCAAGTGCATTGTCAGCTAAATCAAATGTCTCAACGAGATCTAAAAAGTCAGTGGCAAGAGAGGCACCTCAAGAGGAACCAACTGAGGAGAGAGCTCCTAGTGCACTGTCGTCTAAATCAAATGTTTCAGCAAGATCTAGAAAATCAAAGGCTTCAGAGACCCCTGCAGAATCAGCTGAACCTGAGGTAACCGAAGAGGGAGGAGCAGAGAGAGCTCCAAGTGCATTGTCGGTTAAGTCCAATGCTTCAGCAATGTCCAATAAATCCAGAGTTTCTGTAGCTGCCCCTGAGCATGAAGAATCAGTAGAGAGAGCAGTCAGTCCTGCAAAATCTAACAAATCAGCTGCGTCAAAGACTGCAGCAGAAACCAAACAACCAACAGAGAGATCTCAGAGTGCTATGTCTACCAAGTCAAATATTTCTACAAGATCAGGAAAGTCAAAGGTGTCAGAAGTAAAACCTGAAGAAACAACAGAAGAGAGGCCACTTAGTGCTCTGTCTGCTAAATCAAATGTCTCCACAAGATCTAAAAGATCAAAGATTTCAGAAGTTCCCACGATATCAGCGGAATCTGAAGTTGGGGAAATTGAAGAGCCATTAGAAGAGAGAGCTCCAAGTGCTGCTTCAGCAACGTCTAATGTCTCTGCACGATCTAAAATGTCAAAAGCATCAGAGACACCTAAAAAATCAGCTGAACCTGAGGCAGAAGTAACTGATGAGACAGCAGAGGAGAGATCTCCTAGTGCCATGTCTGCCAAATCAAATGTCTCAACTAGATCTAAAAAGTCAATGGCAAGAGATGCACCTGTAGAATCTGCTGGTGTTTTAAAGGAACCAACTGAGCAGAGGTCTAACAGTGCTCTGTCTGCCAAATCCACTGCTTCTGCAAGATCTAAGAAGTCCAGAGTATCAAATGTTGAACCTGAAGAAGACGGATGCACAGAAGAGAGAGCTCCTAGTGTATTGTCTGTTATGTCCAATGCTTCTGCAAGATCTAGTAAATCCAGGGCTGCAGAAAATGCACCTGATGAAGAAGCGACAGAAGCAAGGGCCTCCAGTGCAATGTCATTAAAATCAAATGTCTCCGCAAGGTCTAAGAAATCCAAAGTTTCAGAAGCACCTGAAGAAATACCGGATATTGTTGATGAGACAAAGGTAACTGAAGAGGCAGCAGAGGAGAGATCTCCTAGTGCATTGTCTGCCAAATCAAATGTCTCAACGAGATCTAAAAAGTCAGTGGCAAGAGAGGCACCTCAAGAGGAAGTAACAGAGGAGAGAGCTCCTAGTCCATTGTCAGGTAAATCAGCGGTATCTGAAAGATGTAGAAATGCAAAAGCTTCAAAGACCCCTGCAGAATCAGCAGATTCAGAGGCAGAGGTAACTGAAGAGGCAGCAGAGGAGAGAGCTTCAAGTGCATTGTCAGCTAAATCAAATGTGTCTGCAAGATCTAGAAAGTCAAAAGCTTCAGAGACCCCAGAGGAATCAGCTGAACCTGAAGGAGGAGACACTGAGGAACCAACTGATGAGAGAGCTCCAAGCGCCATGTCTGCCAAATCAAATGTCTCAACGAGATCTAAAAAGTCAGTGGCAAGAGAGGCACCTCAAGAGGAAGTAACAGAGGAGAGAGCTCCTAGTGCATTGTCAGGTAAATCAGCGGTATCAGAAAGATGTAGAAATGCAATAGCTTCAAAGACCTCTGCAGAATCAGCAGATTCAGAGGCAGAGGAAACTGAAGAGGCAGCAAAGGAGAGAGCTCCTAGTGCATTGTCAGCTAAATCAAATATTTCTGCAAGATCAAAAAAGTCTAAAGTTTCAGATGCTGCACCTGAAGAACTAGAACCTACAGAGATGAGGGCAGCAAGTGCCATGTCAGCCAAGTCAAATGTTTCTACAAAATCTAAAAAGTCCAAAGTCTCAGAAGCTGCTCCTGTGGAAACTGCTCAAGAAACAGTGGAGGAGAGGTCACCTAGTGCTATGTCTTCTGCATCTAAAACATCAAAGGTTTCAGTGGCAAAACCTGGTGAAAATGCTACTTTGGTAGACTCTGCAGAAGATAGATCTCCTAGTGCAATGTCTGCAAAGTCAAATATTTCAAGTAAATCCAAAAAGTCAAAAGTTTCAGAGGCACCCGAGAAGCAACCTGCAGAAGAAAGAGCTCCTAGTGCCACCTCTGCAAGATCTAATAAATCTAAAGTTTCACAGACTGCACCAGAATCTGAGCAAACAGATGATCAATCAGAGGAGAGAGCTGCTAGTGCCATGTCTGCTAAATCAAATGTTTCTAAAGTGTCTAAAACATCAAAAGTGTCCAAGACTGCTGCTGAAAAGCCAGAGGATTTACGGCCCTCAAGTGCTAGGTCGACAAAATCTAACAAGTCTAACATCTGTGATGTTGAAGGACCATCACATTTTGCTGGCCCAGATGAACAACAAAATGAAGCAGCTAATGCCATGTCAACAATGTCTAAAGGCTTAGGGGCTGTTCATAATGATTCCGAGGACACTTTGGACTGTGCACAGTCTGTAAAATCTTATGTCTCAATACACTCAAATATCCCTGCAATTGAAGAGCCTGAGCAGTCTGATAAAGAGGGAGAGGGAGAGAGAGTCCGAAGTGCAATGTCAACAAAATCAAATACATCCGTAAGATCTAGAAAATCTAAAACGTCAGAGGTTGCTCCTGAACAAAGTGCCCTTGAGGATAGGGCACCAAGTTCATTATCAGTCAAATCAAATGTCTCCACAAAATCCAAAAAATCCAAAGCTTCTGAGGTAGCACCTGAGGAAACAGGGCGTAGATCTCCAAGTGCGTTGTCCACAAAATCTGACGCTTCTGCTAAATCTAAGAAGTCTAAAACCCCTACAGCACCTGAGGACAATACAGTAACAGACAATGAAGACAAAGAAAATAATGCCCCTAGAGGTGATAAAGTGCATGTGGAAGGTTCCCAGAGATCTGCTAGTGCTTTGTCTGCTAAGTCTAAAGTGAGTTCTAGTTCCAGTAGTCCTTCTGCATCAAGTGCATCAGTTTCTCTTGGACTGGCAGAGGATCATACTTCAGATGATGAAGTGGAACCCTCAAAGGGCTCTGCTACATCCAGAAAATCTGTGCCACAGCCAGCAGCACTGAACACCGATATGCTTAGTGACAGAGCAAAGAGTACAACCTCTGGCAGAAGTACAAAAAGTAAATCACCATCTCCTCTACCAAAGAC
Organism: Sardina pilchardus; assembly: GCF_963854185.1. Lineage (NCBI taxonomy): Eukaryota > Metazoa > Chordata > Actinopteri > Clupeiformes > Clupeidae > Sardina > Sardina pilchardus. The sequence goes on from NC_085005.1 coordinate 18,658,808, forward strand.
TAACATTGAGACAGAGTCACAAACTGATGACAACAAGTCACCCAGTATTTGCCCAAAATGTCATTCCCCCATTCGCAAGTCTAGTGCTGCCGGCAGTGTAGCAGCTAGTTCACAGAGACCTCTTTCAACTGCGTCAGCACGGTCAGGGAGGTCCAAAGCTAGAAACACTAGCACAGCAGATGTAAATGATAGATCAAAAAGTTATGCTTCTACTCATTCTGCTCATTTGCAAGCAAAAATTGATGATGATGGCAAGAGTAATCATGAGAGTTCAGATTCACAAATATCAAATAAATCAAGTTACAAACCAACAGGAAATCATGGTGTTGAGTTAACTTCTGGACTCCTAGAGAAGCAGCTTACCCCAAGTCCACCCAAAGGATCACCAAGATCTGGAAAACCTGCTGTTCGCACTGGACATTCCTATAATAGTGTGTCCTCACAGTCTCTTTCAGAGGGAGAATGCAACATGGAACAAACCGATACAAGAGCAGCAACAGCAGAAACCCAGAGCCAGAAGTCAAATGGACCTCTGGATTGTAACAGAAGTGGAAAAAGTATTCCACGGCACAAGGGGGGCAATGTCTCTGAGCTGGTTCCATCCAGTTTGCCGAATGCATCACCCACTGAGGTTGTGAATGAGTGGCTGAAAAAAATTCCATCAGACAGTGCTCTTTATGATGTAGGTGAAGAGTTGCATGAAAATGGCAATGATGCAGAACATCAGAACACATCTCATGAGCTCTCACCAGATGAGAAAGTAGATGTGGCTAAGGAGACTGCTGACAATGCTAAGTCTGATGCGAATAGGGACACAGATGAAACTCAAGAGGTACAAACAAAGAGTTCTGTAAAGGCAGACAGTGAACCTGTTGCTGAGGCACCTCAGGAGTCCGAGACAACAAATGCCAAAGATGACACTACTGTTCCCTCTCCTCCAAGAGAGGAAGAAGTCGCAAAGGGATTCCACTCCTCTGTTCAAGTAATGAAAGTTCTGCTAAGCCCTAAACTTGACAGATGCCAAAGTTTACCTGAGGTGTCTCCAGTGTATGGACGGAAGCTGAGCTCCTCTGCCCGGGGACTCCTCGATTGCCTTGCAAACCTGCAGCTGATAGACTTCGATCACAGTGACAAAACTGGCAAAGATGCCAGGTACAAGGAGCTGATGAATATCCTTCAGTCACTTTGGCTTTGTGACCCAATTGAGAATGAGCAGAGAATAAAACTAAAAGGTAAAGTAAGAAACAGATCAGTGGATGAAGAGTTCAATCACAGATCATCGTCAGGTGTAGATGTCAGTAGTGGCTCCACAGGTTCAGGCAAGAGTATTACCGTTCAAGATCAAAACTCCCCCGCTAATGCAGAGGGTGCAGTCACAGATGTTTCTCCAACTGCACAGGAGGCTAAAGAGACCGAAGGTGAAGAAGAGCTAGAAGGGACTAAATCTGGCCAGGCAACACCAGACATGGCCAGTCGGGTCCAATTAAGTCCTGAGGTAGACATTGACATTGAGAAACAAAATGAGGATGATGTCCCCTCAGATGACACTATAAGAAGCAATGACAGCCCAAGAGAAATTCCAGAATCACCTCAATCCTTCAATAAAAGCTCAGGAAATGAGAGCAGCCCTAAACCTCAGGAGGAAACTGAAACAGATCCTCAAGAGGAAACAAGTTCTGGTTCACCTCCATCAGTCCAAAGAGCCCAGCTGACAAAAAGGGTTTCTCTAGACCCCGATCCCACATGGGTGCTGAATCTTTTGAGTAAGTTACAGAAACAGTTCATGGCACATTATGTTGATGCTATGAATGAATTCAAGCTGCGATGGAATTTGGAAGGAAATATGCAAATTGACTCAATGATCAGTGAATTGAGACATGAAGTTCACAGGAGAATACAAACAAGCATTGACAGAGAGCTCAGTAAAATACAAGGACGGGCTGGAAGACCAAGACCACCGAGGGAGGCATCGTCGAGAGAATCAACGGCCCAAGCAGAACAGAGACGCAGACGACTGAAAGTCATGCGCAACCAGTCTGTTGATCCACAGATTGCAAAAAGTGATGAAGATTGTGCCGCCACTGGGACTGATTTCAGTGACCAGCGCAGTGATGATGAATACTGCCCATGTGACACCTGCGTGCAGAAAAAATTGCAGAATGCAGAAATTTTGCCAGCAGAAATTTTCAACTCGGCTCCAGTGATTATGGACTTTGACCTGAGAAAAATCCTGCAGCTGAAGAAGGATACTCCTACTACTGGCAAAGAAGATAACGTAGAAGAGCGTGAGAGAGAAATCAAAGTCAGTGCAGGTGAAAACAAAGATGTAAGTAATTTGCTTGAACCTCTGAAAGAGGAGGAAGAGATTGATGAGTCAGACAAGGCAAAGGAGGAACTCCAAGCGCCAACAAATGCTCCAGTGTGGAGGAACTTTGACCTAAGACAAATCTTGCAACTGAAGAAGGACGCTCTGACTACTGGTAAAGATGATAAAGTAGAAGAGAATGAAAGTAAGATCAAAGCCAGTGAAGGTGAACCCCTGAAACAGGAGGATGAGACAGAGGAGGCACAGGAGGAACTCAAAGCGCCAACAAATGCTCCAATGATGACTAACTTTGACCTAAGAAAATATCTTCTGCTGAAGAAGGAAGCAAAGGGGGAACTCAAAGCTCCAACAAATGCTCCAATGATGACTAACTTTGACCTAAGAAAATACCTTCTGCTGAAGAAGGACGCTCTGACTACCGGCAAAGATAATAAAGTCGATGAGAGTGAGAGAGAAATCAAAGCCAGTGAAGGTGAACCCCTAAAACAGGAGAATGAGACAGAGGAGGCAAAAGAGGAACTAAAAGCTCCAACAAATGCCCCAATGATGACAAACTTTGACCTAAGAAAATATCTGCTGCTGAAGAAGGAAGCAAAGGGGGAACTCAAAGCTCCAACAAATGCCCCAATGATGACAAACTTTGACCTAAGAAAATACCTTCTGCTGAAGAAGGAAGCAAAGGGGAAACTCAAAGCTCCAACAAATGCCCCAATGATGACAAACTTTGACCTAAGAAAATACCTGCTGCTGAAGAAAGAAGCAAAGGGGAAACTCAAAGCTCCAACAAATGAAGAGAAAAGAGATGAAGTGGAAGTAAGCAAAGATGTCATTGAGGAGACTGGAAATGAGGTACAGGAACATAAGAATGATGTGGAAGTGACTCAAGATGAGGCAAGTGTTGGCAATGATAATATTCAAGAGAAGAAACATGAGTTTAAGCTACAGCCCCGTGGGGAATATATGACTTCAAGGGGAAACCAAGGCTTTGCAAACATAAGCTTGTATGTAATGGATATTTCAACATTCAGACAGATCATGGAAGAGCAGGAAGAAGAAGAGCACAGATTCAATCAGGAAGAGGCTAGAAAAATGAAGGAAGCTGAAAATAAGATCAAGCAAGCTGCAGAGGATGAGCCTGTCATAGATGCTGAAGTGACTGAGAAGGCTGAGAAAGCTACTGTGTCTGAATTAGAGGAGGCTGAAGTAGCAAACATTGGAAAAGAAGATGAACAATCTGGGGGACAACAGAAAAAGACAAAGCTAATGGATATCCCAACATTCCTCAGACTAACAGCAGACGAAGGTGCAGATGATCTCAAAAGTTCTCAGGAGGAAGAGGATGTGAAGGGAGATGAGATGAAAGTTGAGCAAATAGAGGAGGTAGAAGAAGGATCTGAGGAAGCTATGGAGCCCTCTGGAGAGGCTGAAAAGGCCGATAAACTTGTTTCAGAGACTCCTGAGAAAGCAGAGACTGAGGAAAAAGACCAACAAGAGAAACCTGAGGGGCAAAAGACGAAGCCTACAAAGCTCATGGACATTCCTACCTTCCTTAGACTCACTGCAGATGAAGGCACCGATCTCAAAAGTTCTCAGGAGGATGAGGAGGGAGATGAAGAAGAGGATATCAAAGATACAGAGGAGGTGCCTGAGGAAGATGTTGAGGCTGAAGTGGAAGAGGACGTTGAGAGTGCTGAGGTAGCAGACACTATGAATGAAAATGAAGAAGAGAAGCCTGTAGGACAAAAGACAAAGCCTACAAAGCTCATGGACATTCCTACCTTCCTTAGACTCACTGCAGATGAAGGCACTGATCTCAAAAGTTCACAAGAAGGTGATGATGAGGTGGGAGCTGAATCTGTGGAAGGTCAAGAACCAGATGAAACTGAAAAATGTACTGAAGCTGAAATTGAAGCAGATGAAGTAGCAGACACTGACAATGAAAAGGCCGATAATGAAAGTGTGCTGAAGGCAGAAAGAACAGCTGTCACTAAACTCACAGCAGATGAAAGCCAATGTGAGCTTGAAACTTCTGATGCAGCTGAAGAAGGAGATGAAGAAGAAGAGGGTGAAAATGATGAAGGTGGTACAGCTGCTGAAGAGGGTCCTGAAGCAGCAGAAACTGAAAATGAAGAAACTCAAGAAGATGAGACTGAGCCACCTCAGTCAAAAAGGGGAGAAACATTTGTGAAGAAGAAGCTCATGGACATTCCCACTTTCCTCAGACTTACGGCAGATGAAAGTGCATGTGACCTCGAAAGTTCTGAGGAAGAAGAAGCCAAGGAGAGGATTGATGAAGAGGAGGAAGAAGATGCACATAGTGATGAGGAAGAAGGAGCTGAAGCTAAACATCAGTCTGTAGAAGACGCACCTGAACCAGCAGAAACAGCAGAGGAAGAGGGAACTGCAGATGAATGTGCAGCTGAAAAAGATACTGACTCTGATGAGCAAGAAGAGGTGGCCCATAAAGATTCTGAAGTTCCTGAAACAGCTGATGAAGACACAGAACAAGCTGAGACAGCTGATGAAAAAGAGACCACAGATGCTCAAACGGCTGATGAGGAAGATACAACTCCATCTGAAACTGCAAATGACGTCTCAACTCAGGGTGAATCAGCAGAAGATGGAGAAAGTGGAGGAAGCACTTCAGACGAGGCGGAAACAGTCCTTGCTAAAATACCTGAGGAAAGAGAAACTGCTGAAGATGAAACCGCACCGGATGAAAGTGCAGCTGAAGATAAAGAATCAGACACAGGAGCAGAGGAAGAGGAAGAGGACTCTACCAAAGCTCCATCAGCAAAGGAAGCTGATGAAGGTGAACTGAAACAAGAGCAATCAGTTGAGGAGAAAGACCAGGCAGAAACTGCTGAAGATGCAGAAACAGCAGATGATGAAGAAGCTGATACTGCTGCTGATGTTGAAACAGCAGAAGGTGAGACGGCTGAAGATGAGGGTGAAACAACTGAAGATGAAAGAGCTGAGGTTGAGAAGGCAGAAGATGGAGAATCTGCAAAGGGTGAAAGTGTTGAAGATGACAACGAGACAACTGAAGATGAAAAAGTGCCTGAAGCTGGCGCAACCGAAGATGAAGATGGAGAAATGTCTAATGATGAGGCATCCAGAGGTGGAGAAACAGCTGAAGACGAAAAATCTGAAGGTGATGCTGATGATGCAGAAACACCAGATGAAAAGACACCCGAAGCTGGCACCACTGATGATGAAGAAGTTGAGGCAGAGATGGCAGAAAATGAAAAAGTAGCTGAAGCTGAAATGACTGAAGATGATCAAGCTGAGCCTGCTGAAGCAGAAGGTGGTGAAACAGCTGACATGGCTTCAGAGGCTGAAAAGGCAGAAGAGAAGCCAGAGGGAAAAAAGAAAACAAAGTTGATGGATATTCCAACCTTTCTCAGACTCACTGCAGACGAGGGCCTAGATGACCTCAAATGTTCTCAGGAGGGTGATGATGAAGATGAGGAGGGTGAGATGGTTGAAGATGGAGAGACAGCTGAAGATGCTAAAGGTGATGATGGAGAGACAGGGGATGAAACGGCAGAAGATGGGGAAACAGCTGAAGCAGAATCAACCGAAGACACCAAAGCTGAAGGTGAAACAACTGCAGATGGAGAGACTGGAGATGAGATAGCTGAAGATGAAGGAACAGCTGAAGAAGAAAAAGCAGAAGTTGAGACAGTAGAGAATGGGGATGAAACAGCAGAAGATGGGGAAGCAGCTGAAGCAGAAACAAACGAGGATGCAAAAGCTGAAGGCGACACAACTGAAGATGGAGAGACTGGAGATGAGATAGCTGAAGATGAAGGAACAGCTGAAGAAGAAAAAGCAGAAGTTGAGACAGTAGAGAATGGGGATGAAACAGCAGAAGATGGGGAAGCAGCTGAAGCAGAAACAAACGAGGACGCAAAAGCTGAAGGCGACACAACTGAAGATGGAGAGACTGGAGATGAGATAGCTGAAGATGAAGAAGCAGCTGAAGAAAAAGCTGAAGTTGAGACAGCAGAGAATGTCGAAAAAGTTCAGGAGGATGTAAAAGCTGAAGATGAGAAAGCTGAAGATGACACTGAAGCTGGAGAGACAGCTGAGGGTGACACAGAAAAAAGCGAGGCAGCAGAAGATGGAGAAACAGCTGACGGCGAAACAAACGAGGGTGAGACGGGTGAGGATGGAGAAACAGGCGAAGGTGAGACAGCTAGAAGTGACACTGCTGATGATGGAGAAACAGCTGAAGATCGCGAGACAGGGGCCCAATCAACTGAAGATGGAGAGACAGCTGAGGGCACTGCAGAGGGTGGAACGGCTGATGAAGCTGAAACAGGAAATGAAGCTGTACAAGAGGATGAAAAGACAGTGACAGAGCAAAACAGTGCTGACGACACAGAACAAGTACCCGATGATGTGTCAGAAATAAAAGCAGATGGTGAGACCGAAGATGAAAAGTCCCTGAAGGAGGTTGGAACAAGCACTGATGAAAAAGCCAACGAGGAGAGTGAAATTCTTGAAAGTGACGACAGAGTTGTCACAAGTGATCTGGGCTTATCAGCTGATGGAGGCGATGAGGCTGAGGATGAAACAGAGCCTGACATAGACACAGATGACGGGGAGCCAGTGCGATCAACTCCCTCAGCAGAGGACAAGACAGATTATGACACACAGGATACGACAGCATCTTTTGAAACGGTCGTCGTCAAACCATGCATCGAGTCGGAGGATGGAGCCGACGCAGATGTGGAGGACTCCGAGACGGACTTTACCAGCACCTCTGCGACTGCAAGCTGTGACTCGGAGTGTGCTGACAGACCCGAAGAGGAGCGGTCCAAGGAGCCGGCGACATCCCCGAGAAAGACCTAAAAACTGTTCTGATGGAGCATCTAGAGTCTGATATCCCTCAAACGATCTGTAACAGAAGTGAACTTTGTGGAAGACACTGAAAATGAGGATTAGACTGCCCTATTAAGTGGAAGATACCACAGAGACATGCAGAAAAATCTTTTCATGAAGAGTAAAACAAAACATGAACAGAACTATCTTGATGGACTGTAATAAACAGCCGTGAATGTTTTTCAAGGCATTTTACTGGAGAAAACCATGAACATGAGGCATGTTGTCTCATATTAAATCTTGAATGTTGACAGAGTTGCTGGTCTTCTGTTTAACAGACGACACTGTCCAGATCATGCACTTTATATCACGGTACTGCAATAGTGACTGTTCATGCACAGGACAGTCATATAATTTCTAAAAGGGAACTGGCTGAACTTGAAAATACACAATAAGATGCACATTTGTTCTGTACTCTTGAAGGCAAATACTTATATTGAAGGCAAATACTAACAAAGTTAATTTCAAATACTAGGTAACATTTACAAAGATGTATTTAAACCAAAGAATGTACAGCAATGTACTCAGTTGTACACCATAGTGGTTTGGAGTTCACATGTGGGGGAAAAAAGTGGCAAACCAAACAGGGAGTAATTTATCTTGCACTAGTTTTTATGTATATGAATGTATGTATAAGTGTGTTCATGATGGAGAGGGATAACCGAGACCCACTGAGACAAATAGTGCAATGCAAATTCTACAAGTACTTGAACATATAACGTGGACAAAAGCTTCCACTGTATGCGGGACAACTCAGGAAGCGTACAGTGAGTGTTGTTTGTGTGCACCTGCTAGTCCACAGGGTTGGAGTTGGTGTATATACGATTGTGTGCGTGTGTGTGCTGTGAGTGTGTGTGTGTGTGTGTGTGTGTGTGTGTGTGTGTGTGTGTTTGTTGTGAGTGTGTATGTGTTTGTTGTGTGTGTGTGTGTGTGTGTGTGGTGAGACGGCCCACGTCTCACCGGTGCTCAGTGGCGAGTTCCCCAATTAGCTCGATCATCAATTCCAGGTGGGGGCGGTTACGGCAATCGAGCAGTGCGTGAGAGTGTGTGTGTGTGTGTGTGTGTGTGTGTGGGTATATGGGTGTTGTGGGCAATGTGTGTTTGTTCACATGTGCTAAGCCAGCCCAACATCACTTTGCACTCTTAATGGCTCAAAGACTGAACATAACCCATTCCTCCTCGTTGTTGTGTCTGATTTCTCCTGAAGGGGAAAAGGCATGCGTTGACTATTAGGGAAGGCAAATATGTGTGTATAAGATGTGTATATGATACATACATGAATGTAATAATAATGGAATATTTATGTTATATAGTTGTATCAATTATCCTCACATAATATTTCATTAAAAAAAAAATGTAATTTCACTTTTTTCATTTTCCTGTGTCATTTGTAATGTTATTATATGGTATCATTATATCCAAAGCACTCATGTTTTGTCTTTTAACCATCACAATTTGAGGCTCTAAAGAGTTATGAAGCTTAAAGAGAGACCCTAATCTTCTACAAAGGACAGCTTTATCTTATGTGAAAGATATGACTTAGATGCTTCATCACATGGGAGCTGTTTCTACACAATCCACCAATGACAGATGCAAACTTGAAAGAAAACCAAATCATGATAATACTGTATTTAGAACACTTCACTTTACAATAAAACAACAGACAAAAGGTAAATCCTCTAATATCATAATTTATATACAAAAAGGTCCAACATTATTATTACGATCCTAACACTGTTTATTTGCATCATGTATATCATCTGTAAATATTTGGAGGCTTGAGTTTTGCTCTATTGCTTTTTGGTTGTTGTTGTTATTATACAGTAGATCATCTCTGTGTTAACCACTGAATGACTGTAATTCACAATGTAGAGAGAGCTGAATGTACTGTATTATCACAGAAATAATTATAAAATATAGCATATATACAGCAATTAAGAGGACAATTATGCTGAAACGATTGAAGAGAGCTGATATATATTTTTTTCTGAACATATCCTCATGATTATACAATGGACGAGGCTTACATGAATTAGATTTGACGAGTGAGTTAATTTGCATTCCTTTGGCATAGGGATAGACACACAAATAGACAGATACTGTAACCTGTGGGATCAGAAGGTCACCGTCCCATAAATGCAGGGAACTTTCAGCATACAGTAGGTGTTTTTTTATGAGCTACAAATCCAACATGTTGGGCTTCAACAATGAAGTTTATATTTGCGCACAATACATACTGTATGTGCGTAACTAGAAAAGAGACGAAGTTACAAAAGAGCTTGCAGATCTTGACCATGCATGCTGTCACAGTGTTTAAGGTTTTTTTTTTTCTTCATGGAAGGTCTCTATGTGAAGTACATATTACAATGTCTCACCTTTTAATTGCATTGAGTTCAGGGTGGTTGACTTTGTTTATGTTTCTTGTCCAAGCTCAGCCACCACTACCTCTGCTAATCTTAAGCATCACTTGGACACTCTCAAGAACTGTCATTGCTGTCGTAATCTTCCTGGACTTGAATGAACCGCGCATATCTTTAGCTTTAAAGTCTGAACGCAGTGGCATTGCCTGTTATGTAACAGCCTAAAGAGGCATTGACTCCTCTCTTGGTGGAGCATGGCAGGAGAGATGTTCTTCGGGGTCTTACATTTATAGCATGCAAAGACGAGAAGTCTATTCTAATGA